>NC_060141.1:455477084-455794584 GCF_021461385.2 Schistocerca piceifrons
ATAAAGTAGAAGACGAATAGTAGCTTTGAGAGATGAAACAGTGAAGGGAGCAGAGAATCAGATAGATAAAAAGCAAGGGCTGGTAGAAATCCTTGGATAACACACGAGAGACTGAATTTAATTGATGAAAGTAGAAAATGAAGCATGGGAAAGGAAATACAAACGGTTAAAAAACGAGATTGACAGGAAGTGCAAAATGGCTAAGCAGCGATGGCTAGAGGACAAATGTAACGATTTAGAAGCATATATCACTAGGGCAAAGAGAGATACTGCTCACAGGAAAATGAAAGAGGTCTGTGGAAAAAAAGAGTACCAGCTGTACGAATATCATGAGCTCAGGTGGAAAACCAGTCCTACCAAAGAAGGGAAAACTGAATGATGAAAGTTGTATACATGGTGTTACAAAAAGGTACGGCCAAACTTTCAGGAAACATTCCTCACACACAAAGAAAGAAAATATGTTATGTGGACTTGTGTCCGGAAACGCTTACTTTCCATGTTAGAGGTCATTTTATTACTTCTCTTCAAATCACATTAATCATGGAATGGAAACACACAGCAACAGAACGTACCAGCGTGACTTCAAACACTTTGTTACAGGAAATGTTCAAAATGTCCTCCGTTAGCGAGGATACATGCATCCACCCTCCGTCGCATGGAATCCCTGATGCACTGATGCAGCCCTGGAGAATGGTGTGTTGTAACACAGCCGTCCACAATACGAGCACGAAGAGTCTCTACATTTGGTACCGGGGTTGCGTAGACAAGAACTTTCAAAGGCCCCCATAAATGAAAGTCAAGAGGGTTGAGGTCAGGAGAGCGTTGAGGTCATGGAATTGGTCCGCCTCTACCAATCCATCGGTCACCGAATCTGTTGTTGAGAAGCGTACGAATACTTCGACTGAAATGTGCAGGAGCTCCATCGTGCATGAACCACAGAATTGCCTCGTGCATTGCAGATGTCCTCGTCGTTCTAGGTCTTCCCCAGTCGCGAGTCATAGGCTGGAATGTTCCGTGCTCCCTAAGACGCTGATCAATTGCTTCGAACGTCTTCCTGTCGGGACACCTTCGTTCTGAAAATCTGTCTCGATACAAACGTACCGCGCCACGGCTATTGCCTCGTGCTAATCCATACATCAAATGGGCATCTGCCAACTCCGCATTGGTAAACATTGCACTGACTGCAAAACCACGTTCGTGATGAACACTAGCCTGTTGATGCTACGTACTGATGTGCTTGATGCTAGTGCTGTAGAGCAATGAGTCGCATGTCAACACAAGCACCGAAGTCAACATTACCTTCCTTCAATTGGGCCAACTGGCGGTGAATCAAGGAAGTACAGTACATACTGACGAAACTAAAATGAGCTCTAACATGGAAATTAAGCGTTTCCGGACACATGTCCACATAACATCTTTTCTTTATTTGTGTGTGAGGAATGTTTCCTGAAAGTTTGGCCGTACCTTTTTGTAACACCCTGCATACAGGGTCTTTACAAGGGGGATGCACCTGATGGCAATATTATAGAAATGCAGATGGCATAGATGAAGATGAGATGGGGAATATGCTACTGGGAGAAGAATTGGACGGAGCAAAGTCTAAACATGGCTCCGGGAGTAAAAGATATTCTGTCAGACCTATCGATGGCCTTGGGAGACAAGCGAAATATCCTCAGACTTCAAGAAGAATGTACTAATTCCAATTTAAAAGAAAGCGGGTGCTGACAGTTGTGAACGTTACCGACCTATCAGTTTAATAAACAATGGTTGCAAAATTCTGACATGAATTCTTTACAGGACAAAGGAAAAATTGGTAGAAGTCGACCTCGGTGAAGATCAGTTTGGATTCTGGCGAGATGTGGGCACATGGAGGTAATATTAACCCCATTACTTATCTTGAAATGTAGGTCAAGGAAAGGCAAATCTATAGTTTTTACATTTGTAGACTTAGTGGAAGCTTTTCGCAATGTCGACTGGAATACTCTCTTTGAAATTCTGAAGGTAGTGGGGTAAAATAGGGGGAATTAAAGGCTATTTACAACTTGTACAGAAAGCAGATGGCAGTTTACAAGAGCCGAGGGGCATGAAAAGAAAACACTGACTGAGAATGGAATGAGACAGTGCTGTAGCCTATGCCCGATGTTATTCAATCTGTAGATTGAACACGCAGTAAAGGAAATCAAAGAAAAATTTGGAGAAGGAATTAAAGTCAGAAAGGACTTAGTAGAGCAGTTGAATGGAATGAACAGGGCCTTGAAAGCAATATACACGATGAACGTCAACAAAAACAAAACAAGAATAATGGAATGTAGTAGTATTAAGTCAGGTGATGCTGAGCGAATTAGATTAAGAAACGCTACACTAGCGGTAGTAGATCAGTTTTGCTATTTGGGCAGTACAATAACTCCAGAATGAGATTTTCACTCTGCAGCGGAGTGTGCGCTGATATGAAACTTCCTGGCAGATTAAAACTGTGTGCCCGACCGAGACTCGAACTCGGGACCTTTGCCTTTCGCGGGCAAGTGCTCTACCAACTGAGCTACCGAAGCACGACTCACGCCCGGTACTCACAGCTTCACTTCTGCCAGTACCTCGTCTCCTACCTTCCAAACTTTACAGAAGCTCTCCTGCGAACCTTGCAGAACTAGCACTCCTGAAAGAAAGGATATTGCGGAGACATGGCTTAGCCACAGCCTGGGGGATGTTTCCAGAATGAAAATCTCATTCTGGAAACATCCCCCAGGCTGTGGCTAAGCCATGTCTCCGCAATATCCTTTCTTTCAGGAGTGCTAGTTCTGCAAGGTTCGCAGGAGAGCTTCTGTAAAGTTTGGAAGGTAGGAGACGAGGTACTGGCAGAAGTGAAGCTGTGAGTACCGGGCGTGAGTCGTGCTTCGGTAGCTCAGTTGGTAGAGCACTTGCCCGCGAAAGGCAAAGGTCCCGAGTTCGAGTCTCGGTCGGGCACACAGTTTTAATCTGCCAGGAAGTTTCAGTACAATAACTGATGATGTCCAAGATTGAGAGATTATAAAATGTAGAATGGCCATTTAAAGAAAGGCGTTTCGGAAGAAGAGAAATTTGTGAATATCGAATATAGATCGAAGTATCAGGAAATCTTTTCTGGAGTGTAGCCATGTATGGAAGTGAAACATGGACGATAAACAGTTCCCACAAGAAGAGAATAGAAGCATTTTAAATGTGATGCTACTGAAGAATGCTGCAGGTTAGATGGATAGATCATGTAAATAATGAGGAGGTACTGATTAGGAGTGGGGAGAAAATAAATGTGGCACAACCTCACTAGAAGAAGTAATCGGTTTATAGGACACATTCTGAGACATCAAGGGATCACCAGTTTAGTATGAGATGAAAGTGTGTGTGTGTGGGGGGGGGGGGGGGGGCTAAATATGGTAGGAGGAAATCAAGAGATGAATACAGCAAGCAGATTCAGAAGGATGCAAGTTGCAGTAATTATTGGAGATGAAGAGCAAACCAGTCTTCGGACTTAAGACCACAACAGCAACAAGAAAGTAATTGGCCACGTCTTTTCTCTAGAGTGAAGCGTTACAAAGCATTGCGTCCTTGACAGTCAAGAGAAAGAGGAAAACTACTTGAATTTTGTTACGAAGCACAAAGGCTATTTTTACACTCATTACTTTCAAATCACTTCTGTTTGTTGTTTACTCTATTTTCATACTACCTCGAAGTCTTTTTAGGTATGTATAACCTGTTACAGTACCACAGCAACCTTTAATGTGATAAAAACAGGTCATGGTAGGTTGTAAGAAAACCAGTTCAACTGGACCTACGTGCCTGAACATGAATCTGTAATAGACTTCGAAATTAATTGTAAATGAGGTAAACAACAAACATAGGTGAATGGGAAACTGGTATGAAAATAACCATTTGGCTTCATAAGAAAATAATTCACAGTTCATACATTCAGTATGCAGCATCGTGGAAGCAACAAGAAAAATACTTCACTACGTTTGAAATGTGGCTGTTTTTAAAAGTGAAATAGACGCAGAATGACGAATGAAGAAGTACTTCTATGAACTGAAATGATAAGAATGAGTAAAACTATTTGGGTAGTACGTATGCTGCGGAGAAATTACCCACACCGAAGAGTCCTCGAAGGAATGAATGCTGAGAAAAGGAGATACAGAAGAAGGCTTAGCGTGCTGTATTATATTAAAAAAGGGCAAAGTTAGCATCAGAGTGTTGGGGCGACGGACAAAAGTGGAGAACGTGCAGTCGACGCCTGTCCTGAGACAGATATACAAGAGAAGTAGAAAACTGCTAATGCTATGCGCAAGACACGAATTGCAGGTCCTAATCGAATGTCGTTACTTAAGTTGTCCTTGAACATAAATGTTCTGGCTGACAGGCAGACAGTTCAGCGCGCGTCTGTTGTTCCCTGAATTTTGAAGTGTTTGCTACACTATCTAGGCGCTTAAGGCTTTGCAAACCCGCAGAACGTAGCAGTGTTAGGCTTTGCCTGAATCCAAGGCGGAAAAGGTTATCGGTAGCTTCTTCCTCAAGGCAATTAAAAGCAGTGCTAACGGCTAAAACTACAGATTTACTAAAATAACTAGATTCCCCACAGGTGCTCGTGTAGCGTTCGCATTTGCATTTGCGCTGCCATTTGCAGGGCAAATATATGTTTTCACATAGCAAATGGTGTCAAATGTGTGATACAACATTGCATACGCAATGACTTAACAGATGCAAATAACGATCTTAAAGACTCTGTTCCATTGTTAGAATAAAGTATGAAAGTGAATGGCCAGTTCAAGTTCTATTGGATTTTACAATTATTCAGATCCATGGTCACGGAAGGTCAAATTATATAAACGTGTTGAAAGGAAGAAGAAGCAGAGGATATGCCAGAAAACATTACCCAAGAATCGAAAGTCAAAACTGAATGAACGGTAAAATAATCTCGCTATCTTCGTAAGGTTCTTGCAACTATCCTGAATCGATAGCTTGCCGCATTTTCGCTCCTGCTTGTAAGAAACGAAGCCTACAGTGGTGAATAAATATCTATAACTTCCCGTCTTCTGATGCAGACCTAACACTGAAATCTAGGCAACTACATTCTTTTAAGACGGACTTGATTACTCAGAAGAATTTGTTAAGTAAACGTCCTGTTATTTTGTCCTTCGGTTTCCCTTCGTTGTGACTCATATCCTTCAAATTACTAGGCTAGTATTCATATTCGTCCTTGCAAGTGCCGTCTTCAATTCGTGAACAGTTGTCTCACCTCTACTCTACGGCGTGACAGAGGCTTGGTTAAAACCGAATAAAAATTATTTTTAATAAGATATCTGTTAACCACCAATCAAAGTGCATGCATTGTTAAAATTTTTGTCTTATTCCTCGAAAACTGATGTTCTAGAATGAATTTGTTCTGAAAATAACTTTGATTTTATTCTGTCGTATCAGAATGTTTCACAAAACAAGATCTCAAATTTTAAACATTTAATAAATTGAAGCACGAATATAAAAAAATCATTTTACTCTATGTCAATAATTTTATAGTGTTGTTTTCTTTTTGGGTATATGCTAAAGAAACTACAAAGTACTTGTTACATTTCTTTCTCATTTTTTATGTCATTCTTGCAAAAATAGTAGGCCGTCACAGTCTGATTTGTGCATGACAGAAGTCTGAAGGGTAATGGATCTACAGACTACAGAGGCACTTGCCTCTGGAGAAACAATACCGTGTAACAGCAGATTCACACACGTCATAATGTATGAGGTGGTATTCGGCAAGAGTTAAGTATTTGCTTGAAACGATATACGTGTATGTTAACAGTTGCAATACTTACCAGAGTCACATTTCCCAAAATTGAAATCGCTGTTTTGTTGTCGCACAGTGTTTCCTCGTGCGCCATCCAAGTGCAAATGTGGAGTTTAGATGAAGTGATTAAAACACAGCGGCCAACGAAACAGGATGTACTCGTGACGATGCAAACGGACACATGACATGACTCTCGGTGTATCTTGCCTGTCGTAGTCAAATATCAAGAGCCACAGTGATCACATTACGAAATGATGCAAAAGCAATACCAGCTTCATAACCTAATGTTTCTTATCCACGAATTTTTACATAACTCTGCAACTCGATGCAGAAATTCGGTTGTAGATAACAGAGTGAAGACGCATGGTGAAACATGGGTCATGTAAACTCGGCCTGCAATTTATCAGTTTGAAATCTGTTACGCGGTATCGTTTCTTTAATGACATGTGCTTCTGTGGCCTTTAAATTCATTAATTTTCAAACATCAGGTACACGAAAATGCATAGTTTTACAGATAACACCATTCTGTATGCTATCAAGTGACTGAAAATAAATGTGTTCTCAAATAACTTTTTTGTGCTCATTCCAAAATCGTTATTTGTTTTCTTCTCCCACGTGCATGTTTTTCCTAAGGGAATAAATTTTATTCTATTTTTAGTTATACGAAATCTAGCTGGGCACATGAAAATGTACTGCATTATATGTGAGTGATGTAGATGGCCAAAGCAAACACTTTTGGCCAAATCGGAGGCACTTTAGGCCTGGGACTAAATATATCTTGCATGAACCGTTCGTAGGCCGCAAAAAATATTACTTCTACCACTACGTATCAAACTGGGATTGACGGACCAGTTTTTAAGGGCTTGTCCAGAAAATGGAGCCTCCTAAAAGGTACCATTCTTAGAACAATATAAACTAATGGCGGACGCCACAGATGACGCATTTTACCAAATACCGCATGTAAACAAAGAAAATTACCTGAAACATCACTACACATACACACAGACATGTCGAAAAACGTCTCTCAAAAGATAGGCAAAGATACGTACAATCACAATCAAAATGAATAAAGAGTGAAGCAACAATGGTGCAAAGAATGACAACATGCAGTTTTGAATCGACTCACTAAAAACATTTATTCAAAGAAAACAAACCTGAATAATGTTTCTCACGAAAGGAAATGAAGTTAAATTTATATTCACTGTATCTGTTTCTTAAGTCTTTACACACATACATGTGCGCTTGCGCCTGGGAGGCGATGTAGGATGTCGACAACAGCTCGTTTGCGGTGGCAGTGAAGTCATATTAGATCCGCCAGTGGTAAATTGCAACTAAATTGATGGTAGTATTCCTCCATCGTCGTCATTTGGATATGGGCTGGTCGTTTTAGTCTGATGCGAACCCGACGCTCGAAGTCGAAGTCGCAGTCGCAACTCTCTCTCTCTCTTTTTTTTTTGCTCTCTCTCTCTCTCTCTCTCTCTCTCTCTCTCTAATTCGTCCCACCCCCCACCCCCCTACACGCACACAATATCGATACGGTCGATATGGCTCTCGCTTCACTGTTTGTATATCAGCTATATTTTACGCATTACATTTGTCAGAATTGTTACAAAGATTATCATAAAATTATTACATCCCAAAAAACGAAAATAGACATGTTAATAGGAAATTTGCATTATAATACAATAAAAGTAATTCATAGTTACACTTTACACCATAGAACAAGACATCTAAACCACTACAGATACGTACTCGTATGCACTGAAAAGAAAAAAATACCGTTTACAATTACCAATGTTTTCATACATTGTAATAATTACTTTGATTGAATAATCTGTGTAGTGTAATGGAATCAAAAGTAGGGCGTTATGAGTGAAAATGCATTACAGATTAGGAGAGCAAATTACCGACTAAGTCGGTAATCAGTAAGTAGCCAATTCGTACATTCCTGCCGTACTTGGGTGCAGCACCTATACCAATCCCACGAGTAAGAAAATGCGATGAAGTTGCGTTATTGATTCTGAACGAGAGAACAGAAGACTATTTTCGTGTTATGCGGAGTCAGCCATGTAACAGAAGAAGCATCATTATGAAGGTGACAGCAAAAGTTAGAGCTGTTCAAATAGGGAAAGCCTGCATGCATTTGATTCAATTTAACATCGCTTAAAAACATAAACATGTTTCAGTGTAATTATTGTGCGGGGTACATAATTTTCCCAACTCGGAATTTTTACCTCACTTCTCATTGTAACTCAATACTCCATTATTAGATGTTATTAGAGATGCCTACAATCAAGTGCAACCCTTGTAACTATCCGTAGTAAACTGTGTGATTTTAAGCAACGGATTATCCAGTACTTTGCATGACTGCAGCAAACTGTTTCTTGTGAGTGACTGCCTTACGTGATATACTGTATTAATTACAAATTTTTGCACTGCCGGATATGATCTGATAAGCGATTCTAATCAGCACTTCATTTTCTTGAGTGTTTTCGAAGCGTGAAGGCGCAGACGCGAATTGAAGTGTGTATGTTATTTATTTTTAGTTTATGGGGGCCGCGCGGGGTAGCCTCGCGGTCAGGGGCGTCTTGCCACGGTTCGCGCGGCTCCCCCCGTCGGAGGTTCGAGTCCTCCCTCGGGCATGGGTGTGTATGTTGTCCTTAGCGTTAAGTTAGTTTAAGTTATATTAAGTTAGATTAAGCCTTGGGACCGATGACCTCTGCAGTGTGGTCCCATAGGAACTTAACAAAAATTTCTTAGTTTGACTTTTTCTGTCTGTAATTTTTTGAAAATTTTGCGTAATCACGTATGTGGTATTTGATTTAACCTAAAGCTCACCATGATTAATCAAATGTCGGGAGCAACCAGTTAAGTTCTGGCAGGCCAACGCTGTTGAACTCGTGAGCCGTCTGGATTTGCCTGAATAGGTGTAACGTTCCTGCTGCTGGAGAAAATAAACTACGTTATGATACAGTGCTTTATCAATGGGCAGTGTCATTTCGTTTTGGCCCCTCTAGCTGCGTGCTACGCCACTGTGGTGTGTCAGTACTTCAGATATGTACTTGTAACAAATAAACAAACAAAAAAGTAATTACGTAATTTTTTCGAGATGATAATTAAAAGTATAGCCTACCCGAAGAACACCAATTACCACCAGCCTTAACTGATGCCACTTACTACGACTGCTATCCGCGGCCCTGTTTTAAAACGCACATTTCGAAGTAAATATATATTTTGCTATAAGGATTAGTAGAGTAAGGGATCAGACGATATTACTTATGGACGTGGAGATTGTAATATATCCAGCAAATAGCCGAGGATGTTGTTTGCTACTGTTGCTGTGAGATGAAATGGACGTGGACAGCTTCAACTGCTACTCGAATGCCCAGCTACGTTTGGTTGACTCACTCCAATTTCAATTACACTTTGATGTTTCTGAACATCACAGCTCCGAGAGAGGAACTTAACATTAGAATTGAGGATCACTAAGTCTACGAAGTCAAGGAGTTCTGTTAACTGTGCAGGAAAAGAACCCATGACGGATGGTGCAAGGAGAAAGTAAAAAGCAAACTACCACTGGCAAAAAGGGCATTCCTGGCCAAGAGAAGTTCACTAGTAGCAAATATAAGCCTTAATTTGAGGAGGAAATTTCTGAGAATGTACCTTTGGAGCACAGCGTTGTATGGTAGTGAAACATGGACTGTGGGGTAAAGCTGAACACAAAAGAATAAGCATTTGAGGTGTGCTGCTATGGAAGAATGTTGAAAATTAGGTGAACTGATAAGCTAAGAAATGAGGAAGTTCTCTGTAGAATCGGCGAGGGAGGGAACACATGGAAAACACAGACAAGAAGAAGGGACATGATAATGGGACACCTGTTACCACGCCAGGGAATAACTTCTATGGTACTTGAGGGAGCTGTAGAGAGTAAAAGCTGTAGAGGAAGAAAGATTGAAATAATCATTTTCTGTGGGCCTTTTTCCCACTCCAACGTGGGGTCAGCTTTGTTACTATGGCAGCTGGCAACGTTAGTGGCAGAGGGTGGCCGGATGCTCTTCCTATCGCCACCCCGAACCTCCTGGGATGTAATTAGTGTACCGCAGCTGTCTGCGTCTAGTGTAAGCCATGAAACAGTGTGAACGTTTTCAAATGACCGCGAATCGTGTAACTAATGCTGAACGTGGGGACCAGCACAGTATTCACCTAGTGAGGTGTGGAAAACCGTTAAACCGCTGGGCAGATTCGATCCGTGGTTGCCGCGCCTACCCGAGTCCAGGAAGCAGCGCATTAGCACTCTCGGCTAACCTGGCGGGTAGGAAGAGAGATTGGAATACATCCAGCAAATAGCCGGGGATGTAGATTTCTAGTGTTACTGTGAGATGAAAAGGTTGACACAGGCAGGGAATTCGTGGCGGACCGCATCAAATCAGTCAGAAGAATGATGACTCACAAAAAATTAGAGATTGAACGGTAGGTGCGAAAGATTATATAACTTTCTTACATGTTTTCTAATCCGAGCAGTTCGTTGTTGGTATTCCATTAGAATTTTTTCCCTGTCGGTGGTGTAGCTTATTCAAAGAAACTATCACCTCAGTGATTCAAGCAAAAAGTGAAAATCTAAAGCTGGAGCCCCTCTTCTGTAGAGTGCGATTCTTCGCTCGGTTTTCAGGCAGCGCCAGTGCAGCATGCAGTCTTCAATTGGACCAGTGTGAGGTAGCAGTATGAACAGGTACTGCACCGTGACGGACACGTTTGAACACATTATGCAGCAAAATTCCAAACCGCTACGAGCGGCCCTTATCTGCAACCGAGCCGTTGCTAAATCACACCATCTATTTCACTTAGAAGGTGTAGGACTGTTATCTTAGCACTTATCTGGTATCAGACTGCACGTCTGGTGACTGGACGAAACAAACATAGGCGCAAAAGCGCTACAAACATTTCTTGGAAGTGTCGCAGTAAATAGCAACACGTTCGTGTTGCTAAGCACGGCCTATGTATCCTCTTAGCCGGACGACGGCGTCCGACACGTTAGGTAAAGTCGCGGTTCAGCAGGTAATATCCGCGGCAGCCGGCCGTCAGGTGGTGTCTCCCACGCTCAATTTCGGTAAAAGCGGTAGTGCAGTGCGCTGCTATCTCGCTGGTTATCTTGTATCGCGGGGGCATCCTGTATCTGCCACCACAGCTGTTCATCGACAACAGCACCGGACTGGAGGGGAGGAAGTATATATGGGTGACGTTCATACCCCGCCAAACACACACACACACACACACACACACACACACACACACACAAGAGTTAGTGTTGCATTTTATGTTTCGTCATGAATGCCTATAACTATGAGGCAGACCAGTAATACAGGATGTGTAGACTAGTTATACGAAAGTAACCTTTAACTGTGAAAAGATTAATCAACTTACAGAAATGTTTGATACAGCACTTAGTGCAGTAATCTTTAAGTTTAATTCCACGCGAGTGAGTTATTCCTACAGTCATCATGGGGTCGTATAACGGTGCAGAGCGTGCGCAGTGTTTGTGGTTTCAGGAATCCAAATCCACTACCACAGTTCAGCGACTGAATACCTCAAGCCACGACCTCAAAGAAAACTTTTATTACTTGGTACAACAGTGTCACTGAAACTGGCTGTGTATACATTAAGACGCCAGGTCAGGATCGATCAGCAGTCTCTGAAGCAGCAATTGAATAATTTTGGCAGTCTTACATTCGGTGTCCGGGTGAATCGAGACGTGCCAGCTGAGAATTGAATGTGCCTAGTGTTACAGTGCAGAAGGTGTTACGGTATCGCCTGTCATTGAAACACTACAAATTGGAAGTGCTGCCAGCTTTACGAAAAAGTGACAAAGCTGCTGATGTGTTTAACATCTGACGAGAGAACACACTACTGGTGCAGGCACAAGTGTTTCGGAGCACAACGTTGAGCAAATGTTGTTGAACGTGAGGCTACGCGATAGACGCCCGCTAAATGTTGCCACGTTAACCTAACGACTGCAATGGGCATGGGAAATCAAGGCTGGGCCACGGATCAATGGAAACGTGTCACCTAGGCGGATGAATCGTATTTCTTGTTTCACCAGGTTGATGGCCGTGTTCGAATACTCTGTCATTCAGGCGAACAACTGCTCGTAACATGCAGCACTCCACTGACGGTGGCGGAGAGGGGGGGGGGCAGAGAGGGGGGGCAGTATCGTTAAGCAATTACGTTTGGGAAGGCAGCGCGCCTCACCGTGGTTTGGGAGGGAGGGGGGGGGGATGTGTCTTGGTGTTCAGTTCGTTTTTGAGCTAGGAACACGGGGCGAAATGTTTTTGGTTTAGTCCGGACCGGCGGCCATTTGTACTGTATAGCCATTCGAACGTCTGTCTTACTGTAGTTATGTTACGGTATATTAAGCAAGGTTTGAACGATAAACCGGAGCTGGAGCTTAGGCAAATTGTGCGAATCGATTAATTTATTTTGCAGAATATGTTAATGAGGCAGGGGTAAAATACAGAGAGCGAAAGACTATTTACAATTTGTACAGAAACCAAATGGCAGTTATAAGAGTAGAGGGGCACGAAAGGGAAGCAATGGTTGGGAAGGGAGTGAGACAGGGTTGTAGCCTCTCCCCAATGTTATTCAATCTGTATATTGGGCAAGTGGTAAAGGAAATAAAAGAAAAATTCGGAGTAGGTATTAAAATCCATGGAGAATAAATAAAAACTTTGAGGTTGGCCGATGACATTGTCATTCTGTCAGAGACAGCAAAGGACTTTGAAGAGTGGTTGAACGGAATGGACAGTGTCTTGAAAGGAAGGTATAAGATGAACATCAACAAAAGCAAAACGAGGATAGTGGAATGCAGTCGAATTAAATCGGGTGATGCTGAGGGAATTAGATTAGGAAATGAGACACTTAAAGTAGTAAAGGAGTTTTGCTATTTGGGGAGCAAAATAACTGATGATGGTCGAAGTAGAGAGGCTATAAAATGTAGACTGGCAATGGCAAGGAAAGCGTTTCTGAAGAAGAGAAATTTGTTAACATCGAGTATAGATTTAAGCGTCAGGAAGTCGTTTCTGAAAGTATTTGTATGGAGTGTAGCCATGTATGGAAGTGAAACATGAACAATAAATACTTTGGACAAGAAGAGGACAGAAGCTTTTGAAATGTGGTGCCACAGTAGAATGCTGAAGATTAGATCACATAATTAATGAGGAGGTATTGAACAGAATTGGTGAGAAGAGAAATTTGTGGCACAACTTGATTAGAAGAAGGAATCGGTTGGTAGGACATGTTCTGAGGCATCAAGGGATCACAAATTTAGTATTGGAGGGCAATGTGGAGGGTAAAAATCGTAGAGGGAGACCTATAGATGAATACACCAAGTAGATACAGAAGAATGTAGGCTGCAGTAAGTACTGTGAGATGAAGAAGCTTGCACATGATAGAGCAGCATGGAGAGCTGCATCAAACCAGTCTCAGGACTGAAGACCACAACATCAACAACAATTAATGCTCAGTGTGCCCCGTTCGGATTTTACGTGCAAATAAGTGCAAAAAAACACGTTTTTTCTGGGAAGTTTTTGAAGCGCGCTGGTTCTATACTCTGAACTTGAACGAATCGGTTCAAAGTGCACTAGAGTAGATAAATGGATAAAGTCAATACGAAATATTTTCATCCATTAATATTTATCCTTTGTGGAGATACGATGGTAAATTTCAGGTAAATGTAGAACGTGAAAACCATTCTTACGTGAACCAAAAGGGCGGAAGCGGTTTAAAGTGTTTCAAATAAATAAAAAAAATGCTTTCTTACAATAAAATTCAAAACTTACTTTCAAAAATCTAGCTTTATTCGAATGTTACGTGCAAAAAACACTTTTTTTGTAAGTTTTTTTACGCACGTCACTTCTGTGCGAATCGGTTAAAATTTTGTAAGGAAGTAGACAAATACACGTAATTAATGATTGCCCTGTTGTTTTGTGAAAGCTTTATCAGTTGCCACGATATAAAGAACATGGTTTGAAAGGTAATAAACTACGTATACCGGATCAGTTATCGCCCAAGTCAACAAAGATCTACATCTGTTGCCAATCTATGGGCGGTCTAATGTCAAAATTATGATACAGTAAAAACTGGGAAGCAGAATGAAAAATGCTCCCATCTTAGCGCGAAGAAAGGTACATATGTCCTCCGCAGAGTTTGGGATGTAAAAGAAGGGAACTAGCTTTTCGACTTACGTGACAGCTTCAAAGACATTTAAATGAAAACATCTTGACATATTGGTGCTTTTATTTACCTGTTAACACCGTTTCCTGCACGCAATGACCTCTTAGCAGCAAGGTGTTGGCTCATCTGCATCTTGCAATGTATAGGCTAAAAATGTCCCTGATTCTGAGACCAAAATTCAGAAGATTCGCCAGGCATAGCAAACCGTTATAAAATGTCACACATGTAATATTAAAAAATCTTTCAGGAGGGGGGGGGGGGGCATAAAATTTATGGGAATGGATTTGTTCCTGGGAGGGGATGACATCAGGTATCATGTTACTTTACTTGACTCCATGCTTTACGTTACATGATATGGGGGACTAACAGTAACAAGTAAAGAAGTGCGAGTATATCAATTTATTTTGATTTAAATACCCATGGAGCTGCCAGACATGTCTAAAGGCTAGTTCCCTTCTTTTATATCCCTGGCTCTGCATATGACATATTCGCCCGTTTTTTGCTATGCTATGAGGGCAATCACCTTGGCCTTCTGTGGTATCAGTGCTAAGAAGAGAAGGCACCGTGGCAGCTGCGGACTACGTTCACATTATTGCGGGCCACCTGCGTCTATTCGTGCTTGATGTCTTCTCCAGCAGCGATGACAACTTCCATCGGAACAACTGTCCGTTTCACAAGGCCAGAATCGTGCTACAATAATTTGACGACCATGATAACGAATTCAGTTGGTTGTGCTGGCTACCAGATTCACGTGATTCGTAGTCGGTGGAAATATATCTGAGAAGCTATCGAGCGCCATTTCCGCACCCCTAAACCATTGGCTCTTAATTTACGGGAATTGTGTGACCTGTGTGTGAGATGTTTGGTGCCACATGAGTCCGGAAACCTACTAAAGGCATTTCCACCCTGTGACGCAGAATCGCAGCTGTACTGTGAATCATCACTCTATGAATCATGTAAAGATAACGTATTGGCTCATCAGAGCGTAAAGATTAACAATGAAAGTCAGTGACGCATTCTACCTGGCAGTTGTTACTGCTAGCGATGGGAATGCTTATAAGGTTGTTTTCAGATCACTCGCTTATTTATAGTGCCTCGCGGAAAGTGAACACTCGTAATACATTGTTGACAAAAAATAAATAAAACGACGTACGACGAAGGAACTATCCGAATGGGACGGAAATCCGTAGATACAATGGACCTGTACAGACAAACAAATGATCGCAATTTCAGAAAAACTGGATTATTTATTCAAGAGAAAGAGCTTCACAAATTATGCAAGTTAATAACGCCTTAGTCCACCTCTGGCCCCTGTGCAAGTAATTATTCGGCTTGGTATCGATTTATACAGTTGCTGGATGTCCTCCTGAAGGATATCGTGCCAAATTCTGTCTAATTGCGGAGTTATATCGTTAAAATCGAAAAAACTGATTAGAGGTTGGAGGTTTTTAAATGGGAAGAGATCCAGCAAGAAGAGATTGACAAGTGATTTCAGATCGATTCCGTATTTCTAGATTTCCGAAAGGCTTTTGACACTGTACCACACAAGCGGCTCGTAGTGAAATTACGTGCTTATGGAATATTGTCTCAGTTATGTGAGTGGATCTGTGATTTCCTGTCAGAGAGGTCACAGTTCGTAGTAATTGACGGAAAGTCATCGAGTAAAACAGAAGTGATTTCTGGCGTTCCCCAATTTTATAGACCCTTTGCTATTCCTTATCTATATAAACGATTTGGGAGACAATCTGAGCAGCCGTCTGCGGTTGTTTGCAGATGACGCTGTCGTTTATCGACTAATAAAGTCATCAGAAGATCAAAACAAACTGAAAAAATGATTTAGAAGAAATATCAGAATGGTGCAAAAAGTGACAATTGACCTTAAATAACAATAAGTGTGAAGTCATCCACATGAGTGCTAAAAGAAACGTATTACACTTCGGTTACACGATAAATCAGTCTAATATGAAAGCCGTAAATTCATCTAAATACCTGGGTATTACAATTACGAACAACTTAAATTGGAAGGAACACACAGAAAATGTTGTGGGGAAGGCTAACCAAAGACTGCGTTTTATTGGCAGGACACTTACAATATGTAACAGACCTACTAAGGAGACTGCCTACATTGCGCTTGTCCGTCCTCTTTTAGAATACTGTTGTGCGGTTTGGGATCCTTACCAGATAGGATTGACGGAGTACATCGAAAAAGTTCAAAGAAAGGCAGGTCGTTTTGTATTATCGCGAAATATGGGAGAGAGTGTCACAGAAATGATACAGGATTTGGGCTGGAAATCATTAAAAGAAAGGCGTTTTTCGTTGCGACGGACTCTTCTCACGAAATTCTAATCACCAACTTTCTCCTCCGAATGCGAAAATATTTTGTTGACACCGAGTTACATAGGGAGGAACGATCGCGAAGATAAAAGAAGGGAAATTAGAGCTCGTACGGAAAGATATAGGTTTTCATTCTTTCCGCGCGCTATACTAGATTGGAATAATAGAGAATTGTGAAAGTGGCTCGATGAACCCTCTGCCAGGCACTTAAATGTGATTTGCTGAGTATCCATGTAGATGTAGATGTAGAACCTTACTGGCCAAGGTATGGTTTGACGAGCACAAAGACAATCAGTGAAAAAAAGGATGTAGAATATCGTCGACGTACCGCTGTGCTGTGAAGGTGCCGCTGATGACAACCAAAGCGGTCCTCCTGTGAAAAGAAGTGACACCCCAGACAATCATTCCTGGCTGTCCGGCGGTATGACGGCGACAGTCAGGTTGGTATCCAACCGCTGTCTGGGGCGTCTCCACACACGCCTTCCGCCAAGAATCTCATTTACTGTCTTGACTTCCGAGTCCTACTTTGAACTCGGCCCTGATGACCAGCGAAGACGTTGTGGAGACGCTCCAGACAGCACTGGGATACAAGCCTGATTGTCGCCTTCCATACGGCCCGACAAACAGGAGTGATAGTCTGGAGTGCCATTTCATTTCACTTCATAGTATGACACCTGTGGTCGTCATACGCAGCACCCTTGCAGGACGTCGCAAAGTCGACGGTATTCTACGCCCCGTTTTGTTGCCCTTTATGGTAAGCCATTCTGGGTTTACATTCTAGCAAAATAATGCCGCCCATGCCGCCTACACACGGCGAGAGTTCCCACTTCCTGTCTTCGTTCTTGCCAAACCCTATTTTGGCCAGCAAGGTCGTCAGATATCTCCCCAATTGAGAACGTTTGGGGCATTACGGGCAGGATCCTCTAACGAACTCGGGCTTCTGACGATCTTACGTGCCAATTGGACAAATTCGGCACGATATCCCTCAAGAGGACATCAAACAACTCTGTCAACCAAATGCGAAGCCGAATAAATGCTTGCACAAGGCCAGAGATGGACCAACGCACTATTTTTTTATGTTCTTCCTCTTGAATACATCATGCAGTTTCTCTGAAATGGGAATCGTTTGTATTTCTTTACATCTACATCACATCTACCGATCTCCGTCTCATTCAGATAATTCCTTAGCGGTTAGTCTTTTTTGTGTTAGGATGTGTTTCATACACGGATAAAGGTATTGCAATAAGGGTCTGTACTTCAAGCGAAACTATGCAACTACTTCGATGTATTCAAATAAGAAAAAATGGTTCAAATGGCTCTGAGCACTATGCGACTTAACTTCTGAGGTCATCAGTCGCCTAGTACTTAGAACTAATTAAACCTAACTAACCTAAGGACATCACACACATCCCTGCCCGAGGCAGGATTCGAACCTGCGACCGTAGCGGTCACGCGGTTCCAGACTGAAGCACCTAGAACCACACGGCCACACCGGCCGGATTCAAATAAGAACTCGTAGTTTTTTGTACTAAGATATGAAGACAGTTGTGACAACGATAGAATGTAGTATTATAAGAAATAGCAGTCGAAAGGTCATGAAAACAGATTCTAGAGAAATGAAGTTTATTAAAATCTTCTTTAAATCCTTTTCATGAAAAACGGCCGAGGAATATGCCAATTGTTGTGCTCATACTGCCCGCACAGGGGCGATTCGTTTCCACTGGTACATGAACACCGCATAACGTGGCGGAAACAGTGGGGAGAAGCTAGATTTAAAGTGAAGAATAAATGGTGGAGTGATTTTATGCAACTTGGGATTATACTGAATTGCATGATTGTAACGTGCAATTTAACTGTTATCTGTTAACATAATTACTGTATCCAACTATTTGTTTATTCACAATGCATAATTTAACTCAGATGATCGGTACACTGTTGTTTAAGGCCATGGAATGACTATTAGGAACAGCTCTTGGACAAACATATGTGAAAACAAGTGTGTGCACAGAAGGCTGAGGTGCGGCGTAGCAAATACATAACAAAAGACATACGTGACTTGTGATAATTTCGTGACTACTAAAATAAAATACAGATATTTCAGTAGAGACTATTTGCTCTAATCGGAGCTGCAATGAGTTCTGTAACTTAAATCGACATTTAAAGAAGAGCTGAGACAACCCGTGGAGAGACTCCACGGAGCCTAGGCAACGCAATACACAGGGCAGCTGTGAGACCGCTATAGTCGGTACCTGCACCTGGAGCTTCTGCATTACGGACTGAAAGCCATTCAAAGTGGGCGAACAAAACAATCTGGGCAAACTGTTAATAGAGTATTTGTTTCTTTTAATTCTTACTATACACTGAAAAATTATATGCCCTTAAAAGCCAACGCTGCAGCTAATCCGACGTACTGAGTCCATTATACACCCTTTCGGAAGAATCCCCTGACAACACAGGAATCACTGTTCTGATACCTGAGCTGTTGGCTATCTACGCGTGCCCAGAAATACTGTAGATACCCTTCTTTCTGGAGCATTAGAACTCCCGTCAACGGGTATCCTGCCACATTGCTTTCGCTGAGGCCGTCTGGCGCCCATGTGGAGAGTCCTTGATCGGAGAGGGTGCCATCAAGGCGGATATTTCGAACATGAAACGTATCACGGTATATCAACGCAATGACCAATCTGATTCGGCCGTCTCATCAGACAGGTCTAAATATTTCAACGCGGACACTTAAAATCCTACTGCTTTCGCTACTGCCTTCCCTACCCCATCGGTAGAGGAACAAGCCAGACAACTGTGAGCGAAACAATTTACCCAACGGGTGGTACGTACTAGATTACGTGGAGACACTTTTTCGGCAACAAAACCATCAAAGTTTGTGGAAGATATAGAGAAATTTAGAGAAATTGACTTGCTGGGAGAAACACGCAATGGATCACTACTGATGAAGTCTTCCTCTGTTGCACAGACTCAAGCTCTTGAGGCAAGTGAAAGACTGGGTAACGTACCAGTGACTGTTTTACTGACTATTTGCCCACATAAGTTTCAAGAAGTTATCTGTCACAGAGATATTGCACGCAAGACAGATTAGGAACTACGAGCTTATCTCGCACAGCGACGAATACATTTTGTGTCACACTTACCAAAAGGTCCCAAGAATAACAGCAGAGATACAGGCCCTTTCATCTTAGCCTTTGAAGGAAATGTCCTGATGAAAAAGTTTAAATTTAAAGTATTCAGTTGAGATGTGGAACCTTATGCCTCGCCGCCCACGAGGTGTTTCCGATGTTTATATTTTGGTCTAATGTCGTCCCGTTGCACGGCAGACCCAAAATGCCGAAACTGCAGACGGTCACTCCACGAAGATTGCTTTCATGTGCAACTGCTCTGGTGTGTCAGTCGTACTGAACACCATGTACCACGTTCAACATTTTGCCAAATCTTCAAAAAATATAAGAAAATACAAGAATGTAAAGTACTTGACCACATGTCATATACTGAGACAAGAAAAAATATTTGTTGAAACATGATGACCTAGTAAGCAAAAGTCACTGCTGTGTCCCCCCCCTCCCCCCCCCCCCCCACAACAATTTTTCCCAAACCAATTCTACCATTGCTCTCCTCTCTTGTGGTTCCCACGATGCCATCTTCAGGAACCACTTCCCGCACCCAGCCAGAGAAGCAACTTCCTCCTCCAGTGTCTACCGGTGACAATGGGCTTCCAGACAGAGGGGTCCCAAACGGAAGCACATATCACAGGCATACGCCAGCCAATGGCTGAAGGAGCCACGACCTGTGGGCCCCAGGGCTGTCCGCTCTTCTTCCATCCCCACAGCTACAGCGGATAAGCCCCCACGAGAATCTTGGCTATCGAAAATTGCGAAAGAGAAGAAGAATAAGAAGATCCTGGCCCCTTAAGGCCTAAGTAGGACACCCCAATGAGTTGATCCAATGCAACTGTAATGGATACCTACTGTCACTTCCAGGAACTGGAACCGATAACATCCTATTATTTTGCAGTGTGTATCGCCCTCCAAGAAACTCACTTCACTGATGAACATTCTCCAACACTTCGTGATTACCGTGAGTCCACTGGGAGGGCCGAATAGCATAATAACCCTGAGTTCGGTGTGGGGCAGTGGTGGGGTGAGTGAACTGCTGTGACCTGTTCTGGGATTGTGAACCACTGCGGGCTATGGCGGGACGAAGCCTCTCCGTCGTTTTTAGGTCCCCGGTTCAATACACAATACACACAAACATTAGATTAGTGTCAATATAAAACGTTCTCCGCCTGTTCAACCTTTTTCTCGTGATGAAGAAGGAAATCTTTGTTAAGGAAACCACTGCAGCTGGTAGAATATTGCTCATTATCTTTCACTAATGCAACCAACCAGAACAGGCCACCCTGTCATTCTCAAACGTCTTGGCCTACAACAGGTAAGATAGTGAAAGGTATGTTGTAATAATATGATATGCTTTACCGAATCTTCTAACCTGAACAAATGGCTAGAATAATTAACTTCAGGCAACCTGCAAAAAAGGAAATGAGACAGTAAAGTATTGAACGAGTTTTGCAATTTGCGCAGCAAAATAACTGGCCTAAGTAGCAAGGCTATAAAATGCAAACTGGCAATGGTAAGAAATGCACTTCTGAAAAAGAAGTTTGCTAACATCGAATATAAATTCAAGTGTTAAAACGTATTTTCTCAGGGTGTGTGAAAATAAATGTGTGTGAAATCTTATGGGACTTAGCTGGTAAGGTCTTCAGTCCCTAAGCTTAAACACCACTCAACCTTAATTATCCTAAAGACAAACACACACACCCATGCCCGAGGGAGGACTCTGACCTCCCCCAGGACCAGCCGCACAGTCCCTGACTGCAGCGCCTTAGACCGCGCGGCTTTATCAGGGTATTTGTGTTGAGTGCAGCCTTGCGCAGAAGCAAATTGTGGACGATAAACAGTATTGACAAGAAGAGAATAAAAAGCTTTGGAAGAATGCTGAATATTACATGGGTGTATTGGATAACTAATGAAGTAGTGAATACATTTGGAGAGCAAAGAAATGAAAATCACAATTCTCCTAGGAAAAAAAGGATTAGTTGATAGGATATAATCTGAGGCGTAAAGGAGTAGTGACTTAGGTGATGGAAGTAATCGTGAAAGGTAAAAACTGTAGAGGAAATGGGGTCTTGACTACAGTTAACAGTTTCAAATGGACGTAGGTCGCAGTAGCTATACAACAACAACAACAACAACTTCTTCAAGAATGACACTAAAAACATCTTCTTTTGTGGCGGTATTCGTAGCGACAAACAATTCGCTGTAGAAACGGCTTACGAAGTCACCGCCACACTTTTAATAGCGGGCCGACCGGTCCGCTGGAACAGTGAACAGAAAGATGAAAACCCAAACACTCTGATTAAATAAAAGTCGGTACTTATCTTTATTACGAAGATGCAGAAATACAGTAGTGAACTCAGTGTCTACAGAGATCTGTCTAGTTCGAGTCGGAGCGGCTAGGTCAGCGTCGGCTGACGACAAACAACAACTCTGCTGCGATGAACACACAACTGACTAGCAAGTACACAATTCGGTGGCGAGTATACAACTGAGCGGCGAATACAGAACTGTCCTAGCGCTCGCGACTCCAGCGCTTAAGAAGCCAGCGGTGGCGCGCGCAGACTTGCGGCGATTTGCTGTCTCGCTGGCGCTGCTTATGCGGACGGCGTCCGGACTTTGATGCTGCCAACCTTTTGGCAGCGGGCTCGGACGGCATTACTGGCTAGGATATAACATCTTCAAGAATGACTCTAACAACTTCTTCAAGAATGACACTAACAACAACACTAACAACAATGTCTTCAAGAAAGACACTAACAACAACTTCTTCAAGAATGACACTAACAACAACACTAACAACAACGCCTTCAAGAATGACACTAACAAAATGCAGTAAAATATAATTACCCTGTATCTTATGAATGAATGTTTCTCGTGTTGAAGTATTTTCTAATGTGTTGTTTTCATGATTACTTGAAGTTCATTACTATAACTGTTACTTTTGTTAATAATCTTGGGTGAATCAAATGATAGTAAATATTAAAAAGTACAATTGAATTACTTAATACACATGAAAATGTACCTGCAGCTATATAAGACTGCTCTGTGTTTACCAGTTCAGTTTGTTTCCTTTGCGAGGATTTTCTGCTTCAGCTTAGAGCTGGCTACAACTCCTACAAGAATAAATATACACTGCTCAAAAGAATTAGGGGAACATGCCTCTGGGCGTCTACCATACTCCACTGAGAAATAACTGAGGACAGTCTTTATCTTTCACAAATTAAGTACACAGCAAAACATCATTACATCCTCAATAATTCACCTGAAAAGGACTGAAATGTCCAATAGGTGTCGAAAACAAATTGGAAACATTCATCTCGTCATCCTTTTTCATTGGCCTTCGAGAGCTTCAGTAATGTGTATGACATCCGCGTTTGTTTATCAGTGCCTGACAGTTATTCTCCGTATATAAGTCTTCGGAGGTTACCCTGTGGTATCCGTTTCCTCTTCAATGTGAGCCCATGACAGCTCTGGGAGAGTCTGTGGAGGAACAGAACGACCACGAACAAGTCTGTCAAGCACGCCCCACATACGCACATGGGGTTTAGGTCGTAACCCACCGCTGGCAATCCATTACTTCAATATCCAAGCTCCGCAAGACATCCCTGCTGACGCCCGTCACAATTGTTATGGTATAGGAAGGAATTCAGGGCCACCACCATATGCAGCAGCTATCACATGCTCCAAAAGACCTGTTCGATGTGTTGAGTGATGGTGAGGCGACCATGGACAACGACAGGATTCGTGCCGCTGTCAACACTGAAGCCTCCTCACAATATTACAGAACCTTAAATATCTGTCAATTTCCTGAGACAGCATTTGGCAGGTACCACTTGCCACTGATCTCCGCACACGAACACGGCCATCACCTTGCGTCAGAGAATATCTGGACACATCTGTGAATACAACGTTTCGCCCCCCCCCCCCCCCCCCCTGCGGGTCCGGGGGTTAGAATAGGCCCGAGATATTCCTGCCTGTAGTACGAGGTGACTAAAAGGAGTTTCACACGTTTCGGCCTTTATGTGATGGTCCCCTGTAAGGTTTGACCTCCATTCATCAAAATTTTCCCGAAGAGCGAGCCAATTGAGGAAAGGCGCCTTACAAGGTGCTTCATGTCCATTGTGCATTGAGATCTTTAGCCCACTTTCTCGTCGTCGTATTGCAGTCCTGCCTATTCTCCATCTCTTGGGTGAGGACACCTTTCTGGGTGCGTTTTCCACCATGCATTATGCAGTGTCGATTTCTGCATCTACGATGACCATGGACTTCTTTGCACCTGATATCCACCACAGTAGCCAGTCCGTTGCGGTGGGGCTGCCATGTACCCTGTTGGTTGTAGCCCCCTGACCACAAAGGGATCGCTCTGCTGATGCCTGCGCTGTTAACTTCCCACATATGCCAAGAAGTAGATAACTCTCACCCCGGGGCATCGGGACTCTCGGCAATGGCCATCCTGCCAAGTGGCCTTTACTGTGACTGGGTGGCGCCCGTGGGGAGGGCCCCTGATCAGAGTGGGTGGCATCAGGGCAGATAACATGCGATGAAGCGTAGTCAATCATCTCTTGCTGGTGGTAAAACACCAGCAGTCTCTAAGCAATCAAGAGCTCAATTCAATGCTCAGAAGTACGACCCCAAATTGTTCCCCTCCATGGCCACAACATGGGAGGAACGTCAGGCTTAGTATGGCTGCAGATCTTATTTGCCCCGGTATCTTGTATGTTCAAGACCTGATGGGGAATCTTTCATGATGATGAAGCCTGAGTTTTTTGTTGAGTATTTAAAGTTTGGGGAGGTGGAGGGTTTGTCCAAAATGAGATCTGGGTCAGTCTTGATCAAAACAGCATCCTCTCCCTAGTCATGGGAGTTACTCACTTGTGACAAGCTGGGGGATTTTTCTGTAACCATCACACCCTTTAAGAGCTTAAATATGGTCCAGAGTATCATATTTCACAGAGACCTTTTGCAGTCCAATGATGAGCTGTGTGCCAATTTAGAGCAGCGAGCTGTACATTTCGCCTGGCGTGTCCACTAGGGTCCAAAGGATAATCAGGTTACCACCAGTACCTTCATCTTGGCCTTTGAGGGCGATACATTGCCCAAGAAGGTCAAGGTGATGGTCTACCAGTGTGATGTAAAGCCCTATATCCCTCCCCCAATGCGGTGCTTTAAGTGCTGGAAGTTCAGCCATATGTCTTCCTGCTGTACTTCCAGCATCACATGCTGAAATTGCAGACGCCCATCACATCCCAGTACTCCATGTGCCCCGCCTCCCATCTGTGTCAACTGCAGAGAGCACCATTCACCTTGCACGCCTGACTGCAGGATTCTCCAGAGAGAATGTAAAATCATGAAGTACAAGATCCTGGACAGACTGACCTACACTGAGGCTAAGAGATAATTTGAACGCCTGCATCCTGTGCAAATGACATCGCCTTACGCCGCCGCTACAACAGTTCTGGCACCATCAGCTCAGCCAACCCAGGTCACTTTTCAGAGCCGGAAGACTACACTTGCCCCCTTGATGGTGGGGGGCATTTCCCTCCCTGTTGCTCCTGCACCACCTACTTCGTGAGCAACACCCCCTCCCCCCAAACCATCGGGGACGTCCGTCCCCACTTCTAAGCTGGAGAAGCATAAGTCTTCTTCGGCTTTTCTCGCTAGGAAGGGGTCCATTGGGTCACTCCCTTCCCAGGTTTCTTCTAGTGGGAAAGACGACACCCACCAGTGGCTGACGAGCCGAAAAGCTTGTAGGGCTTCACGCTCATTCTAAGTCCCAGAGACTGAGCCAGTGAAGTCCTCCCAGCCAGGGAAACCCAAGGAGCAGCGAGAGAAACCTAAAAAGAAAACCCTTAAGACTAAGGAAATTGCGGTGGCACCCACACCACCGCTACCTAAAAGTTCTGCGGCTGACGATGGGGTGGATATTTTGGCATCCGCTGAGGACCTAGATCTCGATAGACCTTCAGACACAATGGATATAGACTGCTCAGGCAATAAATCGGTGGCAGCAGGTGACTCTGAGGCGTAAACTGCCTCATTGAATGTTCCATGCCTTCCCAGTCTCACGATGTCATCCTCCAGTGGAATTGCGGGGTTTTTTCCACCGCCTGGCTGAGCTACAGCAACTGTTAAGCTTTACACCTGCTATCTGCATTGCCCACCAGGAAACCCGGTTCCCAACAATGCAGAATGCTGCCCTCCACGGCTATAAGGGATCTTACAGGAACCGTAGCGGCTATAATCGAGTGTCAGGTGGAGTTTACGTTTATGGCCTAAACTCGGTCTGTAGTGAAATGTGCCCCTTCAAAGTCCTCTTGATGCTGTGGCTGTCAGAATAAGGACGACGCAAGAAATAACTGTCTGCAATGTATATCTTCCTCCAGATGGCGCAGTACCCCTGAATGTATTAGCTGCACTGATTGATCAACTCCCTAAACCTTTTCTACTTCTGGGAGATTTTAATGCCCGTAACCCCTCGTGGGGTGGTACCATACTTACTGGCCGAGACAGGGATGTCGAAACTTTACTGTCGCAATTCGACCTCTGCCTCTTAAAGACTGGGGCCGCCACACATTTCAGTGTGGCTCATGGTAGTTACTCGGCCATTGGTATATCAATCTGCAGCCCAGAAATTCTCCCATCTATCCACTGGAGATCATATGACGACCTGTATGGTAGCGACCACTTTCCCATCTTCTTGTCACTGCCCCAGCGTCAGGCACACGGACGCCTGCCCAGATGGGCTTTGAACAAGGCGGACTGGGGAACTTTCACCTCTGATGTCACCGCTGAATCTCCCATACACGGTAACATCGATGTGATGGTTGAGCAGGTGACTAGCACAATTGTTTCTGCGGCAGAAGACGCGATTCCTCGCTCTTTAGGGTGCCCGAGGCGCAAGGCAGTTCCTTGATGGTCGCCGGAAGTCGCTGAAACAATTAAGGAGCGTCGGCGAGCTCTACAGCGGCATAAGCGGCACACCTTCTCTGGAGCACCTCTTAGCCTTTAAACGGCTCCGTGCCCGTGTCCACTACCTTATTAAATAACAGAACAAGGAGTGTTGGGAGAGATACGTCTCCACCATTGGGTGCCACTCGGCACTTTCCCAAGTCTGGGCAAAGATCAAACGTCTTTTCGGGTGCCAGGCCCCAACAGATGTCCCCGGTGTTACCATAAATGGCGAGTTATGTACCGACGCAAACGCGATTGCGCGATTGCCGAGCACTTTGCTGAGCACTTTGCTCGAACCTCTGCGTCGGAGGCTGGAAGGGAACGTCCTCTGATTCACTACACGCTGCAGTGATCCTATAACGCCCCATTTACAGAGTGGGAGCTCCTCAGTGCCCTTGCACATTGCCCCGACACAGCTCCTGGGCCTGATCGCATCCACAGCCAGATGATTAAACATCTCTCATCTGACTACAAGCGACATCTTCTCGTCATCTTGAACCGTATCTGGTGCGATGGAGTCTTTCCATCGCAATGGCGGGAGAGCACCATCATTATGGTGCTCAAACCCGGTAAAACCCCGCTTGATGTGGATAGCTATCGGTCCATCAGCCTCACCAACGTTCTTTGTAAACCGCTGGAACGTATGGTATGTCGGCGGTTGGGTTGGGTCCTGGAGTCACGTGGCTTGCTGGCTCCATGTCAGGGCGGCGTCCGCCAGAGTCGCTCCACCACTGATAATCTTGTGTCCATCGAGTCTGCCATCCGAACAGCTTTTTCGAGACGGCAACACATGATTGCCGTCTTTTTTTTTTACTTATGTAAAGCATACGACACGACTTGGCGATATCATATCCTTGCCACATTGTATGAGTGGGGTCACCGGGGACCACTCCCGATTTTTATCCAAAACTTCCTGTCGCCCCGTACTTTCCGTGTCCAAGTTGGTGACCCTTATAGTTCCATCCATATCAAGGAGAATGGAGACTCGCAGGGCTCTGTATTGAGCGTCTATTTTTAGTGGCCATTAGGGGTCTGCGTCTCGGCTTCTCTGTATGTAGACGACTTCTGCATTTCGTATTGCTGTTCCAGTACTGTTGTTGCTGAGCGGCGCCTCCAGGGAGCCATCCAAAAGGCGCAGTCATGGGCTCTAGCCCACGGCTTCCAGTTTTCAGCCGCAAAGTCGTGTGTCATGAACTTCTGTCGGCGTCGTGCCGTTCATCCGGAACCCGCACTTTACCTTAATGACAATCCACTCACTATAGTGGAGACATATCAATTCCTAGGACTGGTTTTCGACGCTCAATTGACTTGGCTCCCTCATCTTCGTCAGCTTAAGCAGAAGTGCTTGCAGCACCTCAATGCCTTCCGTTGCCTGAGCAACGCTAATTGGGGTGCAGATCGCTCTACGCTGCTGTAGCTCTACGGAGCCCTTGTCCAATCCCGAATTGACTGTGGGAGTGTGGTTTATGGTTCTGCAGCGCCTTCAGCATTGCATTTACTCGACCCTGTGCACCACTGTGGGGTTCGATTAGCGACAGGAGCTTTTAGGACGAGTCTAGTGAACAGAGTACT
This sequence comes from Schistocerca piceifrons, assembly GCF_021461385.2. NCBI lineage: Eukaryota > Metazoa > Arthropoda > Insecta > Orthoptera > Acrididae > Schistocerca > Schistocerca piceifrons. The sequence goes on from NC_060141.1 coordinate 455,505,093, forward strand.
GGTAGAGGCTGGTGTCCCTCCACTGCAGATCAGACGTGCGCAACGGCTCGCCAGTTACGGAGCACACATTCATACTTCCCCTAAGCATCCGAATTACCGTCTCCTTTTCCCGCCCGCAGCAGTCCATCTCCCGCATCTGCGGCCCCGATCGGGGCTAACGATTGCGGTTCGCGTGCCGTACCTTCTCTCCGAGCTAGAGTCCTTCCCTTTACCACCTCTACTTGCGGTCCGTTGACGTACGCCTCCATGGTGTACGCCTCGGCCGCAGCTTCGTCTGGACCTTTTGCATGGCCCTAAGGACTCCGTTAACCCCGCCGCTCTCCGCTGTCACTTCCTCTCGATTCTTGACGTGTGCCGGGGCTCTGAAGTGGTTTACATCGAAGGCTCAATGGCTGATGGTCATGTAGGCTTCGCATATGTTCATGGAGGACATATTGAGCAGCACTCCTTGCCAGTTGGCTGCAGTGTTTTCATTACAGATCTGGTGGCCATATCTCGTGCTTTTGAGTACATCCGCTCGTGACCTAGCGAGTCATTTCTCCTGTGACCTGTTCATTGAGCAGCCTACAAGCTATCGACCAGTGCTACCCTCGCCACCCTCTGGTAGCGTCCATTCAGGAGTCCATCTATGCCCTGGAAAAGTCCCGCCGTTGCGTGGTGTTTGTGTGGACCCCAGGACACGTCGGAATCCCCGGCAACGAACTTGCCGACAGGCTGGCCAAACAAGCGACGCGGAAACCGCTTCTTGAGATAGGCATCTCCGAAGCTGACCTGCGTTCTTACACCGCAGGGTTTTCCGGCTTTGAGAGACGGAATGGCATAACAGCTAGGACAACAAACTGCGTGTCATTAAGGAGACTATGAATGTGTGGAAGTCTTCCATGCAGGCCTCTCGCAGGGAATCAGTTGTCCTCTGCCGGCTCCGCATTGGCCATACGTGGCTAACGCATGGTTACCTCCTCCGTTGCGAGGATCCACCTCAGTGTCGCTGTGGCTCCCAAATGACAGTCGTCCACCTCTTGCTGGACTGCCCACTTTTAGCCGTTGTGCGGCAGACTTTTAACTTTCCCAGCTCCCTGCCTTCGGTGTTTAGCGACAATGCCTCCACAGAAGCTTTAGTTTTACGTTTTATCCGTGAGAGTGGGTTTTATACTTCTATGTAGGTTTTAGCGCATGTCGTTTGTCCGTGTCCTCCTCCCTAGTGCTTTTAGGGTGAGGGTTTTAATGTGTTGCAGAGTGGCTGGCTTTCCCTTTTTATTCTCGTGGTTGGTCAGTCACTGTAATCTGCTGTCATGTTTTACTCCCTTCTGTTTCTAGCGTCTCTCTGTTCCTTTTAGTTTTCGTTGCCTTCCATTCGTCCCTGTGGCTTTTCCTTTCTTCCATTTTGTGTTATATGTTTCGTCCTTTTAATTCTCACACTTGTGGCATTGTTTTATTGTGACCAAGTCCGCCCCGGTAGCTGAGTGGTCAGCGCGACAGACTGTTAATCCAAAGGGCCCGGGTTCGATTCCCGGCTGGGTCGGAGATTTTCTCCGCTCAGGGACTGGGTGTTGTGTTGTCCTGATCATCATCGTTTCATCCCCATCGACGCGCAAGTCGCCGAAGTGGCGTCAAATTGAAAGACTTGCACCAGGCGAACGGTCTACCCAACGGGAGGCCCTCGTCACACGACATTTCATTTTTCATTAAGACCAAGGGACCGACGACCTCGTAGTTTGGTGCCTTCTCCCGCCTCTAAACCAACCAACCAACAACATTTCGCCAGGGACAAAGTTGAAAGTGACGAAGTTGTCAGTTGACGTGGGAGCGGCAGAACTGAAGACGAGCTACAAGATATTATCGTGTCAAGCGGGGTACTCGAACACGACGAGCCGCGCGGGGTAGCCGCGCGGTCTATAGCAACTTGCGACGGTTCGCGCTGCTCCTCCCGTCGGAGGTTCGAGTCCTCCGTCGGTCATATGTTTGTGTGTTGTCCTTAGCATAAGTTAGATTAAGTAGTGTGTAAGTCTAGGGACCTATGACCTCAGCAGTTTGGTCCCATAGGAACTTACCACAAAAAATTTTCGAACACGACGTCTGGGTTGTAAGGTCCTTTCTCGTAACCTGCTCGCTACAGTGCGATCGGACATAGCAGCTCCTGTGGCCCTTCTGAGATCGTCTTGCAGTGCTCTGGCGGTATCTGCACGACGCCGCAACATAGAGAAGACCAGATATCGGTCTTCACGTGAGGTTGCAATCTGTCGGCGACCCTGTCCAACTCGCCTAGTGTACTAACCTGTCTCCCTGTAGCGTGGCCACATCCTATGGATAACACAAGGAGAGGCATTGACATATCCAGCAACATGACCAAAAGTTCATCCTTTTTGGATAAAGCAGACCGTCGTTGCAACTTGCACTGAATTAAGCTGTAGCACTGCATGTGCTTGGTTGAATAGAACGTCCACAGATGACAACTGCCATCTGCGTATCTCACTAGATAACACTGGGACGCCAGTACTCATTTCATTCTCAGGGGTCAGCTAATACTGTAATGCGTAACACAGCCAATACATGGGGAATGATTTCAGTTGTTGCCTACACTGAAAGCGAAGATATCAAGCCATGCAATAAAACCACATGTACTGTCTGTATCAAAACAAATCTAACATACCAAAATAATTATAGTACAAAGTAATATCTACAGTTACAGTTACATTTTCAGCAAGTACACCAAGTCCTTTCATCCATACATGTATTTTTTCATCATTACTAACTTTTCTACAGGAGCGGGTATACAATGTAAAAGGCATATTACTATAAACATAACTAGGTCTACTTTAAGTCTTAGGGTCAATTCCACAATGCCAGGTCTTGTACGCAATAACATCTCGTCGGCGAAGGATTCCAGCCCAGGAAGGGAGAAGTTTTCACAACGAACAATAGCTACGGTAAACCAAACACTACCAGAATTTCCAGTAGCGACGTCCGGGGTGAAATTAACTTTACAGCCACGGAAAAATATAGGCCCATTTATGATCACTGCTTGAGCTGTTCCATTGCCTCCAAGTTTATTCTCGAGGCTAATAGTATGTTTGTAGACAGGCATGCGGTGGCGGCGTTGACGATACACAAGTCGACGGGGCATAGTGCTTCAATGTTGTGCAGATAGAGCTCACAGCGGAATGGTTCCGATAGCGTGTTCCTCTAATTCTTTTGAAAGTGTATTTTTATGTCTGATGTTCATGCAGTCTAGCTTTGGTCATCTGGAGTAGTCTTGCTTCCCAAGTTTCTCATTTTCCTGTTACTCTATCTTTCCTATTTTCGTTGAGCATCTTGGTAATTTTTTATACTATTCTTATACACTTTAGTCTTAGCTTTGACTATGTACACTCTTTACTGCATTCGACATGCCTTCTTCCTTCCTTCCTTCCTTCTTCTACAAGGGCTTCGTTGTCTTCAAATCTTATCTTGGTATCTGTGCCTGTTTCACTTTTAAATTTCTTCTGAAATTCTTCTTTCACCTCCTTCATCGCTGGTTCTAAATGATGAGTAAGAGTGGTAACAACATGCAACCTGCATGGCTTACTTCATGAGACAAACTTATACTATGTTGCTGATACCCACCATTTTTTTAGCATTCCAGTATCAGATTAAGATAGATGATTTTTTCAGTATAACTTACATGAAAGAATAAAGGAAATAGCCTATCCTGACAGCTTACGTGCTGAAGTTGGAAGGTAATCGACTCATTCTTATCTTGTGTTGCGAAACTGATAACACACAGCTGGCACAGTATCCATATCAGTTTTTAATTCGTCGGTAGGATTAGCATTAACCAAAAAGCTGCTATAAACACAGAAGCTCAAAGACATAAATTAAGGTTTTGTGTCACGTAGAAAGAGTTACATATTTTAGCAATGCAGGTCTGTGAATCGCTGAACTGTTGTTGATAAGTTGGGTTTGAAGTAGCACATATAACGAGATAAGAGACTTATTTCTGAAAGAGCTATTATAGCGCTGTGTAAACTGCTATCTGTGATCATCTCCTGTGTGGCCTTCTAGTAAACTTACATTGTATTCAAGAAACAAGAGATTTCCAAAGTTTCCCAAATGTACTTTTCAGAATCAAAAGCGCCTCAAGAATGTAGTCAGATGAAGTAGTAGTAGGTAAAAAGACTGAAACAATGGTCTGAAGGTAAAGTATATGGTCTTGAGGTGAAATTTTGCAGTTCAGGTGTATTTTGTTTCAGTCTTCTTGCTTCTAACTGAAGCCAGTGTACGGACTTGTTTTTTGCCGGGTGTAATGTCGTGATGCATCTCATTTACTCTCGCTATAGGTCAGCTAGATGTACCGCAAGCGAAACTAAGAATTTACTCAGCTACTTGTGCTAGGGTCCGATGCCGAGTGTTTGGGAGTATCTGAAATCCGATACAGAGAGGGGAAAACCTATTTGGAAGACAAATAGTGATAAAGAGAGAAATGCACTGAATTGTAATTTGTCTAATTCACATTCACTTTCGTCTGGAGCCGTGTCAAAGTGACTACAAAAGAAAAACTGGACGTACATAATTTTTCTCCAAAGAAACCGCGATATTCACCAAGATAATCTGCTGAAAACGCTATTTTTTTCTACTGCGAGTTCCAATCGCACAGACACCAAGGGGCCTGTTCAACAGCGGATATCTACTACAAAAATTGGCTGTCTCATCGTAAAAAATGAACTGAATGCGATATACTTACTTGCATACTTAGGTCGTCAAAAATAAAATATAAACTGTCATGTTCTGTCGTAGTAAAAACTACGGTGCAACAATAATACAAGCTTGAGAAATTGGCAATAAAAACGTTAGTAGTAGCCCTCCCAAAACCATACGTGGGTAGGAAGTACAACAAGCTCTCGAGGCCGCACGGAAAACGTAAAATTAGGAATATCCAAATTACTCAAGTTTTTACCGAAAACTGTTTACTCTGTTAACAAAATACTCTACTTCTCACATTTGATAGCCCATTGTGTAACACGTTACTGGCAGCTTTACCAAATTACACTTGATATATGTTATATTTCACATCACTGGCTTTTAGTTAACGTTCGGGAAATAATTTTTGTGTCTTTCTTTCACTTTCTTTCCTGATGACGTTTCTTACATTCCGGATAGTCGAAGGGTACGTATGGTCGAACTAATTCTGTGCTGTGTACCTCAGTAACAAAGTATTTCATTGCCTCGATGTACGTAATAATGGGTTCCTCGAAAGTCTCGTCTTCGTTTCATTCTTCCTCTAATGAACACAAATTGTTCCCTATATCCGCGTCACTTAGCTGTTCAAATCCCGGTTTGTAGGCATGGTTATTTAATGACTGACGAAATTTTTTTTCATCTACGTCTTCACAACCAGAAATGTGAATTCTAAACGAAAATGTTCGTTCTAATTACGTATAACACAATACTTCCGACTTCGTGCTTTATTATTTTTCAAAACTCACCGAACTATGGACGTATAATCCGCACACAGGTAATAGGGAGTGTGTTGTATCAGATTTCTGTGGACATATAGTGAGGCTGAACAAAGGCTGCTAACCGATAATATATTGTAGCAGCTTTTAGAAGACGGGAAGTACGTGGAAGAAGTAAAGTGAAGTCACTACACAGGCGATTCAGAGCAGAATAGAATTTAAAAGGTGCGAATTATTAACATAAAAAAAGTCCTGAAACGGAAGCTTAGTTGGCCGAAAGAGAAACATTAAAAACCAAACAAAAAATGACAAGAATGGGGCAGTAGAAATACAACAAAAAAATAAGTATTACCTTTTCCAGTACCGACACAGCGATAACAAGACATTTGATATACTGAGAGTTTTAATTCTTTGAATGCATCGGAATAGTGATAAAAACGCAGGCTGTGGACCAATTGTCCACGGGCAGGGAGCAAGATACATGAACTGATGTTGTTTAATAATATACAGTTAAGTGTGTCAAACGTTCTCTTAAAAATCTAACGTAAATGTAGCCCACGGACGAACACAAGTAAAATTAGTTCTACGGGAAATAAAACACAGAACCTCCGAATAAAGAATGCGACCACTGAACGCCAATATTTTTTTTACATTCTTGTTTTAGAGCTTTTTTTTAGAGCTTTTTTTTTAACTGGATTCAGTCATGTGGGACTTTTGTATCACATTTCACCTTTTACTGTCAGATTTCTGTCACTACGACTTCAATTTCGACCGTGTTGTCATTTAAGTGCAGTATTTCGTGTCTATGCACATGCCAAGTAAGTAAGGAAATAAGATCTTCTTCTATAACGGCATGTAATGTTTACGAATTTCAGAAAACAATGAAATTTTTGACATGTGAATAGGCACGAAATCTTCCACTCGAAAATAACATAAGTCGCAATTGCAGTCGTAATGATTGAAATAAAGGCAGCAGAGACCAAAATATTTCAATGAATAGTGAAATCAAATACAAATCTTGCACAGTAAATGCAAAACCAAATAACTATAAGGTAACATCTAAATCGGTGTGCCGCCCTTGGCAGCACAGTGACCGTGTAAGATCGGGTTCCGGTTTCGTCTTCTGGTCCGGCACACACTTTTAATGTGTCAGCTAATCAACGCAGCATATACTCCAAAGACAGCAAGAGAAATGATTCTCGGCACAGAATCATGTGTCTAACATGTTCGCGGGCGCCATCAGCTTCGTGCAAAAATAATTAAGAAACTTAGCTATCGTTTAAACTTCGCTGATAACAAGACAACATTGCAGCGGGTGTGACTCAACATGCTTTATCTGGGAGCTAGTGATATGTGCCACAAATAAATAAAGAATCCAGATTCACTTGTTTTTCAGTGTATCCTTTTGGCAACAACTCTAACATTCATACATGTGTTTCAGTGTATCTTTTTGGCAACTACTCTAACCTTTCGGGTTATTCTGTCAAAGCTAAATGTATACCATTATTATGATCACTACTGTTAATGACGCCGGCTCCTGAGTTGTCTTGGAGCCCCTGTGGCTGTAACGGAGACGTAGAATGGTTACTTCTATCGTTAGGCAAAACTGTTTCTTCTTACGGCAGCTTCCGTGGCCAGTCTTTTACGTAACGGAGGCATATCGCAACTACAACAGCATGTGATATCTGTGATGGATGAGGAAAGGACACCACGTGAGAGAGATAACTTTTGTCGCTGATAGTTTCTGTTCGTTGTCGCAAAAGAAACATTGAAAATACCAGGTAATAAAGACACTGAGGAATTGACTGTACGACTATGAAACATATCTACTCGTAGGTATGGAAAGCATCGGGATTATAGTCCAGCAATTATGAGCAGGGTTCATAGTTAAAAAAAAAGCAGAAGAGAAATCAAACAAAGAATTGTGAAAATGGTATGATAATGCACTATACTTGTTTGTAATTCCGTGAGGACCTAGAGAGTTGGTTACAAACGCGAAGACAGTCTACTGCTTACATAACTGGGCAGAAGCCTCGAACACACAGTCCGTTTATTTGACGTCACTTCATGCTTTTCAGTGCTTTCACCATTGTCAGTATCTCTTGAACCCCAAAGAATGCACAGTTCTAATGACGTAAGACATAACATTTTAGGAGAGGTCGATCTTTTCAGAGATTCTGATGATGTTGAACGCTCTGAAACGCGCAAAGCGAAATTACACAAACTATGTGGTCGAGACATCGCCGTAATTATAAGATTATTTCAAGAGTTCCTAGCTTTGTTCCATGAGTTTAGGAAACACAACAGATACACATAACAGAGACTACAACACTCCGTCAGCGCTAAGGTAACTTTTCGATTGCCCGACTATCACATGATTTTGAGGCGAAAAACTCGTCGAGCCTTTTTCGGAGCGCAATATTTGAAGGTTACTCAACAGAGAGCGGAAAAACGTGAAAATCTAAGGGCATTAGATGGAATAAGCTGGGCGCAGAATGGCTCCTCTACCCAGCTCCTGTATAGTGTTTCTTGTCAGTCCACCAAAATACAGGCTGTGTTTATCGTGGAGTAGCACCACCTCACACAGTCTTCCTGGTCGTTGATCTCAGACTGCGCCTGCAAGACGTGTCAGATGTTGACAATACAAGCCATCCGTGATGGTTACACTTCAGGCCAGTAATTCGTAGTACACCAAACGTGAGGCTTTGTTTGGGTTTAACCATTCCTTTCTCTTCCATATGTTTATATAAAGACGCCATATCCCGACACCAGGAACGATACAGGTTAGGAATGGTCGGTTTTGTTCACGAGCCAATTGGTGACGAGCAAGCAGAGAAGCAAATAAGGCCACCTGCTGAATTTTGTGGTTTTGGCTTAGAGCATGTTGTATCTATGCATTCGATTTTTGAAACTTCCTCTTTGCGTTGCACTATGTCGCAATGATAACAGGTCATCACATTTGCCAGTTCTAGAGTACAATGAAGTGGAGTAATGCGATTAAACAGACTTCATCATACCCCAAAGATCTTCCGAACGTGTAGAGTCACTAATGTCAAAAAGACCCTCCACAAAAAGAGAAAACCATTTTCTTGCCGTGTTCTGCCCAGTGGCATTATATTTATAAAGGTGCAGATGTTTCTGGCTGCCTCCGAGCCGTCGCCCCTCTACTGGACTGAAACAGAAGAATATATTTGTCGATTTCTCCACTTGGCGCTCCATTTCCTAGTGCCAACTTACTATCTCCAGATGGCAAAATGACAATATGTAAATGAGAATCGATAAATAAATCCACAGCAATCGGAATACCAACATGCAAAACAAAAACGCTACGAACTTCTTCACCAACATAATCTCTTAGCGCTGAACTGACTGATAGATGACCTCTACCTAGATTTCGTATCTTGCATCATCGTGGTTCACTGGAAGTAGAATGGAACGTGATAAAAAAGTTGGCAGCGCTTTAAATTCCCGATAGTTATTTGAAATTAAAACGGAAAAGAGATAGGATAATCGAAGACACAAGCGCTTTCAAAAGAAAGAAACACATAACCGTAAAGAATGTGACAAAAACTGGATACTGGATATTCTATACATTACACAAAAGAAGCAAAGGTATAACAAATAGTATTTCTGTGGAAGATTGTTAAGAAACTGATAAACAAAACGAGGAAGCAACTATGAACACACAGTTCAGAGATGTGAGATGTCGTTTGCTACTTCCGCTACACTTCAAAATGGTTAAGAAAAGGAAATAAAAAACATAGTTCAATCACGAATCGGAAGAACAGCTGCCTTGTAGCATGACGAAAGAAAGTAAACATATTGGAAGGGAGTGTAAGTACACCATGCTCAGAAGAGGATGTGTCTATTGTATTTATTTTCACACACGAAAGAGAGAGGGAGGGAGGAGGGGCGGAAGGGGGGGGGGGAAGAGATAGTTCACGCGTTTATGGAAATAATTAAAACGGATGTAAGGCTTGAATTAAGCCTAGTATTCCACGCTACATTGCTTTTTATCTATCAGGTCGACATGGTTAAGATAAACCTGTGCTTGCCATTCAAGTAGTGGCCTTTAACAGTTGCCCAGAACCTTAGATTGAAGTTAATATTGATTTGCATGATTTGCATGGACACTGAAAGTTTGTAATAGCAGTGACGCTAGCCACGGCCTTGGACACAAGGCAATGTACCTCAAACTGGGCGTAAGAGTTATAGGAGGAGGTAATAGCGAATTGAAGTCATGCAGCATCCTTCATCCTCCACTCTAGGTAGCAGAGCGACATCTTCTTCAGGGATTTCTAATCTGGAAGATTTGGTAGCAACGGTCTTTGCTCTACAGAGCAAAGAAAGATCAGAGCACACACGGCAGGAAACAGCAGCGAGACATCTTCATTGCCTAGCAGGAATTACAGAATATGTTCAATAAACAGGTCTGCAAGGTCTCTTGAGGTACTTAAAGAAAAACCTAAATAAAAGGCTAACGAATAGTGAATAAATTTTCGGAAGGATTTTCGCATGCGTGTCGAATGGACTAAGTTAACAATTGATTCGCTTCACATCTTAAAGTAGGCAATGGGCGATTTACGTTCTTTTGCAATAACTCGAAGTGGCTTGGACTCAACAAATCGTTGGAAGTCCCGTGCAGAAATAATGAGACATTCTACCATTAGCACCAAATTTCGACGCACTGTTCTAGCGGACACGTTCGTCGTACGAAAAATGGTTCAAATGGCTCTGAGCACTATGGGACTTAACTTCTAAGGTCATCAGTCCCCTAGAACTTAGAACTACTTAAACCTAACCAACCTAAGGACATCACACACATCCATGCCCGAGGCAGGATTCGAACCTGCGACCGTTGTGGTCGCGCGGTTCCAGACTGTAGCGCCTAGAACCGCACGGCCACTCCTGCCGGCATTCGTCGTACGTCCCACATTGATTTGTGTGGTTGTTTCAGGCAGTGTTGTTTGTCTGATAGCACTAACAACGCTATGCTAATGCCGCTGCTCTCAGTCGTTAGGAGAAGGCCGTCGGCCTCTGCGTTGTCCATGGTGAGAGGTAATGCCCGAAATTTCTTATTCTCGGCATAGTCTTGACATTGTGGTCTTCGGAATATTGAATTCCCTAACGGTTTTTGAACTGGAATGTCCCATGCGCCTAGCTCCAACTACCATTCCGCGTTCCAAGTCTGTTAATTTCCGTCGTGCCCCATAATCACATCAGAAAACTTTTCACGTGAATTACCTGAGTACAGCTCCGACAATGCAATGCCCTTTTATACCTTCTGTATCGCTATCTGTATATGTGCATATCGCTAGCCACTGACTTTAGTGTCTTCGGTGTATATGGGGTGGTCCATTGATAGTGACCGGGCCAAATATCTCACGAAATAAGCATCAAACTAAAAAACTACAAAGAACGAAACTCGTCTAGCTTGAAGGGGGAAACCAGATGGTGCTATGGTTGGCCCGCAAGATGGCGATGCCATAGGTCAAGCGAATATCAACTGCGTTTTGTTAAATAGTAGCCCCCATTTTTTTATTACGTATTCGTGTAGTACGTAAAGAAATATGAATGTTTTAGTTGGACCACTTTTTTCGCTTTGTGATAGATGGCGCCGTAATAGTCACAAACGTATAAGTACGTCGTATCACGTAACATTCCGCCAGTGCGGACGGTATTTGCTTTGTGATACATTACCCGTGTTAAAATGGACCGTTTACCAACTGCGGAAAAGGTCGATATCGTGTTGATGTATTGCTATTGTGATCAAAATGCCCAACGGACGTGTGCTATATATGCTGCTCGGTATCCTGGACGACATCATCCAAGTGTCCGGACCGTTCGCCGTATAATTACGTTATTTAAGCAAACAGGAAGTGTTCAGACACATGTGAAACGTCAACCACGACCTGCAACAAATGATGATGCCCAAGTAGGTGTTTTAGCTGCTGTCGTAGCTAATCCGCACATCAGTAGCAGACAAACTGGATGAGAATCGGGAATCTCAGAAACGTCGGTGTTGAGAATGCTACATTGTAACGTCCCCTTTGAAAAATTTCTGAATTACTTTGCTGATAAACCTCTTACATTATTTGCTTTTCAAACAGCTGAGCAAAACTGAACGTACTCAAACATTCACTAAAGTGACACACAATATTTTTAGCGCAACGCAATCTGACTTTCAATAATCCCTACAAAAGAATGGCCCTGACCAACATTAACCTATACCTTTCACGAATCACTTACCTCACAAAAATCTTCGTTACTCGAACTACTGCAATACAGCGAGCGTCACTACTGCCAGCTAAATAAAAGATTCAAACTACTGAAGGCACTAACTACTGATAGTCATAGTTAGCAAATGAAAGATTTTAATAGAAAACAAACAATGTATTTACCTTAATAGTGTTGTAAAATCATAATATACATAGCAGTTCATGACATCCAGTCTTACAAATTTCAAAACTCCGCCATTTCTCCCCCCACATCCACCACTGCTGGCGGCTCACCTCCAACTGCGCAACGCTGTGCGCTGTTAACAGCCAACTGCCCAACGCTACAATGGTAGACAACAATGCAAACTAGCCACAAACTGCACACAGCACAGCCAGTGATTTTCATACAGAGCGCTACGTGGCGTTACCAATATAAAAACCTAAACAGCCTACTTAAACACCAACATCGATTGCACCCGTACCATATTTCTGTGCACCAGGAATTGCATGGCGACGACTTTGAACGTCGTGTACAGTTCTGCCACTGGGCACAAGAGAAATTATGGGGCAATGACAGATGTTTTGCACGCGTTCTATTTAGTGACGAAGCGTCATTCTCCAATAGCGGTAATGTAAACCGGCATGATATGCACTATTGGGCAACGGAAAATCCACGATGGCTGAGACAAGTGGAACATCAGCGCCTTAATGTATGGAGCGGCATTGTGGGAGGAAGAATAATTGGCCACCATTTTATCGATGCCAATCTAAATGGTGCGATGTATGCCGATTTCCTACGTAATGTTCTACAGATGTTACTACAAGATGTTTCACTGCATGACAGAATGGCGATGTACTTCCAACACGATGGATGTCCGGTACATAGCTCGCGTGCGGTTGAAGCGGTATTGAATAGCATATTTCATGACAGATGGATTGGTCGTCGAAGCACCATACCATGGTCCGCACGTTCACCGCATATGACGTGCCCGTATTTCTTTCCGTGGGGAAAGGTGAAGGATATTTGCTATTGTGATCCACCGACAACACCTGACAACATGCGTCAGTGCATTGTCAGTGCATGTGCGAACATTACGGAAGGCAAACTACTCACTGTTGAGAAGAATGTCGTTATGCGTATTACCAAATGCATGGGGTTGATGGACATCATTTTAAGCATTTATTGCATTAACGTGGTATTTACAGGTAGTCACGCTGTAACAGCATGCGTTCTCAGAAATGATAAGTGCACAAAGGTACATGTATCACATTGGAACAACCGAAATAAAATGTTCAAACGTACCTACGTTCTGTATTTTAATTTAAAAGACCTACCTGTTACCAACTGTTCGTCTAAAATTGTGAGTCGTATGTTTGTGACTATTACAGCGCCGTCTATCACAAAGGGAAAAATGTGGTCCAACTAAAACATTCATATTTCTTTACGTACTACACGAATATGTAATAAAAAATGGGGGTTCCTATTTAAGAAAAAACGCAGTTGATATCCGTTTGACCTATGGCAGCGCCATCTAGCGGGCCAACCATAGCGCCACCTGGTTTCCCCCTTCAAGCTAGACAAGTTTCGTTCTATGTAGTTTTTTAGTTTGACGCTTATTTCGTGAGATATTTGGCCCGGTCACGATCAATGGACCACCCTGTATAAAAGGAATGTTCCACTTCATACAGCATATACTAATATTTCAGCCGCTCATCTTGTTAAAAAATATTTCAACAGTTCATAGTATGCCGTACATGCGAGTAGTCTACAGTCTGATTAATAGAAATTAAAATACTATTAACTATAACGGAACATGCTCCCATTGTATGCGCTGTCAGTTGCCGCAAATCTTCAGAACTATTGTTGGCGTCGTCGTTGCGTGAGTTAATGTGTATAAATTGAAGACTTAGACAAGTGACGTGATTGACTCTTTGAAACGACTCACCATAAAACCGAGTAGTAAGTCAGTGACACTGACCACTATTATTAATCTAATTCTACATGTCTCACAGAAAAGAGAGACTACAACCACCGCGTATTAGACTTCTAAAAGCGACCCAGCTATGTTTGAACGATTTTACAAACGCTTTACGACCATAGGCGTCCACAGAAATTTAAGCATACATCAAAATTGCCATATTTGATATACCTGACTTGGTCAGTTTCGAGACGTGTCATGCCACAAGAACTACATTTTATAAGTGACACAAAAAACTTAATACATCCTCGACAGTTGATTGTTATTCATTATAGGTAGACTCTGTAATCGATATTCCAGAACGATTGGGAGGTAAATGTCTTATTTTGCACTGCACCCCATTGTGGACGCCTATGATTACTACAGATTCCTTGTGAATGTGTATCCCCAAAGCTCTCCCAGTCGGTCGTACAGTACACTTTCAATAATAATAACGCCAATTACAATGACCAACTTTGACCCAAAAAAAATCCAATGCCGTGCTTCCAACCAAAGTTTCTGGGGAGGTTCCCTTGGTTATCAGGCGAATACCGGAACTGGAAATACCCTCACAAATACCCCACTTGCCATACTGTCAGCCTATTGGGATATTCCACACAAAAGAACAATGTTTATTTATATGTGTAGAGTCATACGACGTAAACGATGTGGATTCAATCACTTGCTCGACATTTGTAGTGGATCTTTTTCCACACATCTTTCATTCCCTACCTCTGAGATTTTAGTAGGGCTGTTGTATCGGACGGTTATAATTAAAGTGTGAAACGTCCCCTTAGAAAAATTATACATGACTGTGCTTAAACTGACACACAATATTTTTAGCGCAACGCAATCTGACTTTCAAATATCCCTACAAAAGAATGGCCCTGAGCAACATTAACCTATACCTTTCACAAATCACTTACCTCACAAAAATCTTCGTTACTCGAACTACTGCAATACAGCGAGCGCCACTACTGTCAGCTAAATAAAAGATTCAAACTACAGAAGGCACTAACTACTGATAGGCATAGTTAGCAAATGAAAGATTTTAATAGAGAACAAACAATGTATTTACCTTAACAGTGTTGAAAAATCATAATGTACATAGCAGTTCATGACATCCAGTCTTACAAATTTCAAAACTCCGCCATTTCTCTCCCCACATCCACCACTGCTGGCGGCTCACCTCCAGCTGCCCAACACTACAATGGCAGACAACAATGCAAACTAGCCACAGACTGCACACAGCACAGCCAGTGATTTTCATACAGAGCGCTACATGGCGTTACCAATAAGAAAACAGAAACAGCCTACTTACATAGCCCACATGCTCCCCACAAAAAATTTTACAAATTGTTTTGGGCACTGGCCAATACATATTTGTTAAAAAAAATTTCACGATTACAGTAACAAAGAAATCAAATGCACACACTTATTGATACAATGTTGGTCAAATGCTAAAATTTTCTCACAGTCCATAAAGACAGTCCTGATCATTCATCACAGTAAAATTGCAGTGTTTTTCTCAAAGTCTGAGCAGTAAAAGAAAATGCACACGGAAGTAGTGGATTTCCATGCAGTCTTGAAGAAGTAGTGTTGTTCTTCCAATGGAAAGACAGTGCTGACTCTCGACATGCAGACAGGTAATGGGCCACAACAGAGCAAACCCACAGCAGAGTCATTCGACGTTTTGAAGAATATTGGTAGGTAGGTCATCACAGGGTAGACCCACTGTAGTCCTGGTAGAGATTACGGTATTAGTGGGCCACCAGAGGTGCAGACCCACTGTAGTCCTGGTAGAGATTGTGGTACTGGTGGGCCACCAGAGCTGCAGACCCACTGTAGTCCTGGTAGAGATTGTGGTATTGGTGGGCCACCAGAGGTGCAGACCCACTGCAGTCCTTGTAGAAATAATGGTACTGGTGGGTCATTAAAGACGCAGACCCACTGTAGTCCTTGTAGAGATGGCCAGCAGCCATCTGTTGTGACTGTGCAGGTGCACAATCACCATTGAAGAGTCTTGCGAATAATATAGCAAGTCCATAACCACCACTTGTGCACTCACTAAGTTTTTGGAATTGTCCTTAGAACCAGCAATGCTGTTATCCAGTCCCTTGCTGAATTATTAACACACGTGCAAACACTACCAGTCCCTACTTCTCACATATTGTCCATATACTATGACCAACAGAAACGTGTGCAGTGAAATGGAACTTACAAGTTAATAATATGATGAACTGGTGTCCATTACAAATTTATAACATAAGAATACAATAACAGAGGTACAAAATACATTATTAAAGAACATAACAATACATATAACATTTGTAGTAATACGGGCCTTACAAAAGAATAGAAATAGACATATACATCAGTGTTACAGGAATTATGACATAAGTAAGTAAATAAAATAATGAGAACAGTTCTTGAAACATTAATTTCACACATGATCATTAAAACAAAACAGAATAAATAATGTCTAAACATCTTTATGAAGTAAATAACATAGTATTTGAAAAATTCTACAACATAAATCTTATTAGCTAAACACATAAAGACAGGAAAAACACAAATATACAAGAGTACACAAACACATAGCAGAAAAACACCGTGGGAAAGGACAGGGTTTGTTTCCAGTGTAACATTTGGTACTGCAGTATTTTGCAAACAAAACCTTTTTTTTTCTTGGAGATCTCCTTCATTCATCATTATTCCCAAAAAGTCCTATCTATACCTGCTTTCTGTACTTTTTTCATATAACTTCTCAATGCATTTCTTCCAATTCATCGCAACTCATTCTCTTATATTGTCTACCCCCTCTTAAGCTAACTTAATCTACTGAGCTCAGATGCTAAACTAAGGGACGAGGCAATGCAGCAGCATAAAACAATTAATACAAACAGCAATAAAAAAATGGAAATTGTCAAAGCAAGCTGCAGTAAATCTAAATTGCCAAGCAATGCAACATTACAACTAATATGAGCCAATGTGCAGCAACAAGAAAAATAAATCAGTAGTAAAACTAGCTTAACAGAGTAATACAAAGTGAAATTTAGTAGCACTATGCCTGGCAAACAGCCGCAGCAAATGCAGTAACTTATATCTAAACATGAGAAAGCTCAAGCTGAAAAAATATTACAGTAAAAATGGCCATGTTTAATACCTATGTCACATCTTAAGACTAGAGTGATGCATCACTGTAGCTTGCTCTAGCAGACAAGTTACCAAGTCACTGACAAAAATTATGTATGCAATTCCTGTGAAGTGGAAATGTCTTTTTGTGCTCCCTCATTTTTTTGGAGTACATCCATCATAAAGTTATTTTTTACTGGATCTGTAGGCATAAAATATTTATATTAGTACGTCTATAAAATTTTATTTTAACCAATGCTGCAGTGCAGCTAGGAACTAGATATTAAACAAAATAGGCAAAGCAAGGCGTGAAACGTCATTCACTAGCCATATGGCATTTCATAATGCAGTAAACAATCTTTCAACTAGCAGACAATAGATATGAAATGTTTCTCATCATTTCATTTCAGTAAATATCATAAATTAAGAACTCTACAGTGTAATCATGTTTTCAAGTTTGAGGGTGTCGCATTTACGATGCTTTCTGCAAAGGAATGTCAATAGCAAGGATAATGGCCTCTTTTTTTTTTCTTCTCCACCTCTGCCTCTGAAAGGCACACACGAATGGCTTTTTTCCAGGCATCTGTCGTGCAGCTGGGTGCCCACGACGCATTACGTGAAGGTGGTCACTTAACTTCCTTACCGAAATATTTACGACAGCAGTTTCCGCTACAGTGACAGGCTCATATAAAAATATTTCACAGGTCAAGAATTTGCGTTACAAATCTGTAGAAACAAAATCCTATTGATATAAGTGTCCAAAAAATTTTCGTTGGCATTGTAATACATTCACGCATTTACATACATTTCATAACTCTTAAAGTACGATTCTTGGTTTCCAACAACCTTTTTCACAAACCAGAGTCCCTAACCTCTACTCATCATTCCTTACCTTATTCGTCTACACTTCTTCAATATTTCATCATAACAGATATGTAGCATACTCAAATAACTCATATAGCATCAGCTTATTGATCATAAACATACTGTAACAGCATAATACACATAGTCATCGTAATAATAACATCATAACACCTCAGTCAACTCTCAAAATCGTCGTAGCTTCCTCCAATAATTTCAAAACCTTAAAAAAATTCTCTGCTCATTTCAATAGTGTCATCTACCTCAAACGTACTTTAAAATCATGATCCCATACCAAATACATCATTCAAAGCTCTCATAGTATCACAGTGGTTCCGAAAAAATATGAACAGTTCACAAAGTACAGACAAAATACAATTTTGTAAGTGTGAAGTTGTCCAACTGTGTAATTACGTAAACATCTGTCACTGATGTAGTAAAATAAATGTTTGTCTCTCCCAGTTAAATGATCAGATAGCTGTGTAATTATGTGTTGGAGAAATATGGTACCGATGTGTAAAGTTGTATAAGCAAATACCACATTAGCTAGGGCTCCTTGTGCTTGCCAAACACATGGTACACAAAGTAAGCGTGTACTCCCCTGAGAATTAATGTAATTATACCCTCAGGTGTTACAGATTACAGCAATGGAATGAAATGTATCACGGAAAACTTACTTTGTAATTCAAAAATCTTGAAAAATAAATGGTTTAAGTACAAAATTAATCACTCAAATGTGTGTCCTGTAGCGCTAAATGTGCGTCTTGTTGCAACATAATCTCTGTGGAAGTGTCGTAGTTATCGTCCTCTGTAAACAAAGTTATGCTGAAGTCAATGTACTTATCTCATCATAAACGAAAGTGAAATGCTTTGCATATATATATCGTAGTTATTATGTACCTTACAGTGATCAAAAAAGTACTATAACGTGACGTATTGTTGTGCTACGAAAAAGGCTGTCTCATTGCAGCTATACCACAAAAGTTACTACAAAAACATGTTTTACTTTCCAGAATAATACAGAAAAACTGTGCAGATATAAAACAGAAACACCACAAAAGCAACATTGTAAATTGTCACTCATTAGTAGCGTCGTGATAAAATCGTGTAGCTGTCACATAAACTAACCACTGTGTCATCTGGTATCTCACAGAAAGTACTTTAAATCCAGAATGTATTTTCAAGTAAACCAAAATGTTGCATTAAAATCTCATTAGCAGTACCAGGATATGTTCTAAGTATGTAAGCCTTATAGTCATTACGCAATCGTGCAACTAACAAGCAAGAATGTACACATGCAATAACACTGTGACATCTGTTCACTATAACAATGCATTCGTAATTTCTGTTTAAATAAGTTCTCTTGGTTCTTGATTGGATATTTAACTTCAATCATTGTTGCATGGTAACAGTTTCTAAGTCTGACAATGCGTACTAGAAATGTGAAGTGAAAAGTTTTATGGCAAAGACAAAGTTAAAAAGTAGATTATCTTTCAATAAACGGTTTTACATGTGAAATGTGGTGTAAACCTTTACCCTTCCTAGTATGCAGAGTTTCAGCTTCAGTGGAATTATCATGTGGTATATGGTACATCGGTAAAGAATGCTAAAATTGTTCTCAAGGTTAGCGTCTATGTAATTTTTCCCTGAGCCAGCTGGCGCACGTGGCTGCCTGCGGTGCGAGTCATTGTCTCTTCTTTGTTGGCGTGCGTCGTTATTGGGATTAGGGGACCAAACTTCTACAAACTCACCTTGTCGAGAGGGCCCTGCTCTGTTTGAATCCCGCCAGTTCTGATGCAATTCAGCTCTGTCGTTACGATCATATCGTCTGTCGTCAGGTCGGTAGATTCCATAGTTTCTTTCTTGTCGGTCACGTGGTGGAGAATTTCTCCCTGAATCGTAACTGCGCGCCGGACCGTTGCGCCTAAAGTTATTGTGTCGCCCTTGATAATAATTATTTTGGTTCTCAAATTGTCTGTTTCCCTGATTGTCTCTGTGATAGTCACTACCGCGCAGAGGTGATCTTTCCCTGTAATTATTACTACTCTGCCAACGGTTGTCATACGGGTGGTGTCTGTTTTGGTCACAATTTGTGTTGTGTCCAGTTATTATTTCTTTCATCGCGGAATTGCGACGGATGTGACCTGTAATCGTTGTGTTCCTGTTTTCGCGTTCCGCGATTGTCAGTGTCAATTTCTAGTTCTTGTAAGAGTCCCTGAAAGGCTTCAATGTCGTCTTTGCAACGTCCTGCCAAAATAATATGTCGTAAATGTTCAGGTAATTTGATTAAGCAAATGCGGATGAGTTCTGAGGGGCTGTATGGGTTTGACAGGTACTGATTCTTGTGCAACATGTCTTCAAAATATTTCACAAGACTGGAAAAATCAGATTGTTCGAAATGTTTCATCATTATGATGCTATGTTTTACTCGGTCTTGTGTAGCTTGAGGCCAATATGCTGAGAGGAAGGCATGGTAAAATTCTCCTTCACCGTGACAATCGTGAATGACCGATCGCATTCTTACAGCTGGTTCATTCTCTAAATAGCCACACATAAATTCTAATCTGTGCTCTAATGACCAGTTGGGAGGAAAACAATGAGAGAATTGATGGAGCCACGCTTGTGGATGAATGTCGTTGCCAGAATTCTTAAATGGTTTAAATTTACATCTAGTAATGAACAGCTTATAATCAAAATCATCATGTCGGCGAGTCGCATATCGGTCATTGTTACGTCGTTTTGGCGGTTCCATCTGAAAATTCGGTGTACCTTGCCAATTTCTTTCATAATTTCCGAAGTGCCCTGAGTTATTATTTTGTGGCTGTTCCGTATTTCTATGCCCCTCTTCCCGTATTGGAGCGCGAGTGTCCTCTGAAATACGCAATTCTTGTATTACCTGTGTCAGCTGATCTTGTACTTGCCGGATTTCTCTTTGGTGTTGGGTATTAATTTGATTCTATTTTGTTTGAATTTCCTAATTTGTTCGCACTCTTCTGTGTCATCAAAGACTACCGGTTTTATGTCATTCATATTATCATATACCTTCGTAGATAAATTATTTAGCTGATCCGAAAGTTCAACTACTTTCTCTGATAATGAACTAATTTCCTCCATGTGTCTTTCTGAACGAATTTTCAGAGTATCTACTGTGTCCTTTAAGTTTTCCTGATTTTTTTGCAAGTTGTGTAACCGAATTGGTAAATGCAACTGAGTCAATTTTAGCTTGCAAGGTCTCATGATTTTCATGAACAATAGTTTGGAGTTCTTTTATGGCTGCTTCGTGATTCTGTAATGCATTTTCATGACGCGGAAAAATAGGTTGGCAATGCTCACAAATTTGTGTTTTTACGTCATTACAGACTTTTTGACATTTCGATTCGATTTTATGTGACTCAGTAGTTAAATCTTCACGTGTTTCTTCAAGCGTGGTGTGAAGATTTTGTTCCATTGCGTCTAACTGTTGCTGTGTTTGTCTCTGGTGTTGTTCCATTGTGTCTAACTTTTGAAGATTTTGTCCCATTTGTTTCTGATTTTGTTCAAGCGTTGTGTCTAACTTTTGTAGCCTTTGTCCCATTTGTTGCATTAACTGTAATAACAATGCACTGGTGTCTGTAACATGTTCCTCAGTGCTTTTCGGCAGTGAAGTTGCACCGGCAACATTCACATTTTGACAAGCAGAAAATGTGTCTTCACTTATTTGAGAAAACGGTGAGGACCCAAAACCTGAATCTACAGTATTTGCAAGATTGTGTCCTGTCATTTCGGATTCCTGAGGCGAACTGTTGCTGACCGATCGATCGATAATGCTTCCCTGTTCACTAATTGTTTCACTGTCTACACCATTATTTGCCGCCCGCTCCATTTCCCTATGCACAATTACCAAATTACTACTTTGAACATTAGTTAATTCATTACTCGGTGGCGCTAACACACTGCTTTCGTCTTCACTGTCATTTCTCAGTTTACTTTGGAGCCTACTATTACGTTTTTCACACGCCATTATTGTCACAATAACACAGAAAAACACAATTGGAAGAGTAAAATAAGAAAACACATTAACATAGTACTGAAAATAATATCTCGTTAATTGCAAGCGCAGCTGCGAAATACTTGGTGCAAATCTACATGCATGCCACAACAACAATGAAAGACTGCAACTACAAAGGAGATTCTCTCTACAATTACGCGCTAGCAATAAACAATAGCTACACTAATTACACAAACTACAAGAAAAAAATCTGAAGATTCCAGTGAGGTATCCTCGGCTAAGGGTCGACATATGAAACGTCCCCTTAGAAAAATTATACATGACTGTGCTTAAGGGGATACGGAATCACCTATCCCCGCAATGTTAATATATGCCTACTATAGGGAACATTTTCTCACAAACTACTGGAGACAGAGAGGTAAAAATTTTACTGTATGTGCATTCATATGTTACAACAATACTGAAACAACAGTTTATTGTCAAAGTATTTTCTTACAGAGATATTGTACATTTATTTTTAAGTAAATTTTTTCCATCGCTTTTTACTAGACTATCACCCCTAAGTCTTTTGTAAATCAAGTAATTAAAAAATCGTTGTTTCAGTATGTAATAGGGACCTATGTCACTACGTCATAAAAATTTCAGACTTCTAGGTTGACCAGTACCTGAGATAATGTTCCTAGATGAAGTAAAAAGTAAACTTACGGGAAACGGAGAAAGAAGATTAAAACATTCCTGATCCGTAGCTAATACCCCCTTCACAGTCTTCATAATCATCTTCAAGTCTTCTTTTGGCACCCCTCTGCACCTGTCTTGCTTTTTTCACTAATGTCTTGATTATATTATCAGCATGCCTTAGTCTGTGCTGATCTAAAAAGAACATAGCACGTACCGTACGGGAACCAACACACATACCCAACTTTTGAAGGACCTGGCATTTAGTTATATTTCCAAGATTGAAGGTTGCCACAGCATCATACACACCAAAATGTAGTGTATTAATTCCGACAAACACTGTTTTTGGGAGACGATGCCATATCACACTATTCAAGCACTCGTTGGGGTTCTGCGTTTTTCCGTGAAGACATTTCATCAGAAGACTTCTGTCAGCCAGATCTCTGAAAATGGGCTTTATTTCTGCCATGATGGCTGATGGTAGACTGTGGTGGTGAATGTATTTCTCTCCTGTTGTTAGTCCCCTATTGTATTTACACCAGCTGTTTTCACCTTTGGGGCACAAACCATGTTGTGGATGCTCATCCGTGGATGCGGTGTGGAAATATAAAGCCCATATAGCTCTCCTCATTTCTTCAAGATTGCCTGTATTTTGCCTGATTGCAAGGCCATAGCAGTTCTGAATGTGGTCTATTATGGAATCAGTCAATCTTCCTCTGCCATCCAAGGTTTTCCCATCATCTAGTTTTTTCCCTTTCATAACTGATTTTAACCTTCTCAGCGTGGCACCCATTCTCTTCTGCACATGTCCTATACATTCAAGTTTGCTTATATTTACACTGTTCCCATATGGTTTGCTTTCCAAAACTTCTTTGAATGCTTTAGAGTCACCATCTCCCAGATATTTGACATAGCGAACATTATACCACTGTGAAGAGCGATGAAAAATTTTCTTCACCCCAGCAACCTCCATGCCACCACTACTACCATAATAATTAGCAATACAGTCATCACTGTGTTCATTTTTCAGCCTGCCTGTGCACCTACAGTATTTAGACATTATTGCAACATCAATAACCTTGCCAGTATCAACACTAGTTGCTGTTACAACACCATTGTTGGAGGTGTGGCCCCTTTTCTGCCACGTGCCATCAAACGCCACTGTGAGGTCACGACTGCCGTCATTTTCTTCCACTGCTTCTTCCACAGCAACCTGCATTGACTTCTGTGCTACATCTTCAACTGCAGATCCTAGTACATAATTGTAAGCTTCAAACTTTGAAGGTGCACTTGGAAGATTTAGAACACCACATAGCATATCACCAGCTGCTTTGCCCTTACCAATTGCTCGCAATCCATAAACTAACCTAATATTTACACTATAAAGTTCAGTTTTCTTGTATCCATTATTTACAGTTACTGAAACCGAACTTGGATACTTACAGCTGTATTTACAAACACTGCATATTAAATTAAACTGGGCAGCCAGGCCAACATGGGATTCTACTTTCAGAGAAACGTTTCCATGACATTTTTTGCAGCACAAACTGTTTTCAAGAGCTTCACACAATATATTCGTATCAATGAGTTCAAAAACTTCATTCCCTCTATCAAGTAAATTATATTTCTCTTCCAAATCTCTTGGTTTTTTATGAGAAGCACTGTTTTCATTTGGTGTAAGTTCGTTCGGCAAATCAGTAATAAGTGGATTCACATTTTCCAACAGTGATGATGATGATGAACTGCTTTGCTTTGCTAATGAATCATTATTTCTTTTCTTTTGCCAGTTCACACGCTTTTTAAATACTTTTGCTTTAGCTCTAGGCATTTTCACTGCGAAAAATGAAGCACTAAATACGAAATAACTCAACAACAACTACTTTCTTATATCACACTGTTTACAAAACAGTCCCGCCACAAAGTCAAAGAGTAACTTGAGGAAACCAGAGAGAAACATTTTCGGGCAACTAGTGTATAAATAGTCGCTGGAAACCGGGATATTTGAATTCATGTCACTTTATAGGTACTGCCAAAAAGTTCATGGTCAGCCACGAGAGACGTGTATAACTAAAGCGCAATACCCGATCTCACAAATATATAAAAATAAAATAGTTATAATTGTAGTAGAGCTATGTATGATACGTCATTTTAAAGAGGAAACATGGCAGAATATAATACGCCAATAAAAAAAATTCGATTTTTTAACCCAAAATCCGATTCCGTATCCCCTTAAACTGACACACAATATTTTTAGCGCAACGCAATCTGACTTTCAAAAATCCCTACAAAAGAATGGCCCTGACTAACATTTACCTATACCTTTCACAAATCACTTACCTCACAAAAATCTTCGTTACTCGAACTACTGCAGTACAACGAGCGCCACCACTGTCAGCTAAATAAAAGATTCAAACTACAGAAGGCACTAATTACTAATAGGCATGGTTAGCAAATGAAAGATTTTAATAGAGAACAAACAATGTATTATCTTAACAGTGTTGAAAAATCATAATATACATAGCAGTTCATGACTTCCAGTCTTACAAATTTCAAAACTCCGCCATTTCTCTCCCCACATCCACCACTGCTGGCGGCTCACCTCCAACTGCGCAACGCTACGCGCTGTTAACATCCAGCTGCCCAACACTACAATGGCAGACAACAATGCAAACTGGCCACAGACTGCACACAGCACAGCCAGTGATTTTCATACAGAGCGCTACGTGGCGTTACCAATAAGAAAACAGAAACAGCCTACTTACAAGTGTAGCTACCCACAGAGGTCCTGTATGTGCTGTAATTATCGTATGGCAGCGAAACTTGGTAGATACACTAATGCGTTAATGCGGAACCGATTTACACTGGAAAATAATTTTGTGGCGTCAGGCGCAGATCTGGCGCTGTTCACTAATTTTATGACGGTATGACATCCACGGTGTCATTTGACAATCCATAACGTGAGTGAACAGTATGACTATCGAGTAGAGAGACCGCGTGCTGTTTTATGTGAACGGCAGCAATTACAGTGCATCGTTGAGAGAGCATCGCCGCCGGAAATATCTGGAGATAAGCTCGATGCCATTAAACGCTTTAAAGAATATGATGATGGAATTCGAAACAATGGGTGAGCTTGGTGTGGCACCTGAAAGAGGAAGACATCCTATTCTTGTGGAAGTTGTTGACGATGTTACTGTTGCTGTCACTGTCCATGCTACACGTGCGTCGGGTAGTGTTAAGGCTCGTGCAGTGTCAAGAGAATTACCCATACCATGATCAACAGAACGGAAAGTTTGCGGTCTACTTTACCCGTACAAGAACTAGACGGTGCAGCAACTGAAATCTCATGTTGCGCAGCAACGTTCTGAATTTACTCTTTGGGCACGGATCGAAGACGATGACGTGTGACTGGGAGGTATTCTGTCTGTGAATACACAATACTACCGTATTTATTGTACTATTGTGAACAGGAGCCATTGCACACTCAGG
The DNA here is from genome assembly GCF_021461385.2 of Schistocerca piceifrons. NCBI lineage: Eukaryota > Metazoa > Arthropoda > Insecta > Orthoptera > Acrididae > Schistocerca > Schistocerca piceifrons. The sequence continues at coordinate 455,530,846 of NC_060141.1, forward strand.
ATGTGACTGTGTGTGTGGATTCACAACCACCTTTGTTCTCGGTCCGTTCGTCTTTGAAAAGAATGCACCCACAGGGCTTGTCAGGTGCACCGTGATTTCTGCGCGTAATGGAAACATCCTTGTACAGCATGTGATTCTTGCTTTGTGGAAAAGCGCAACTGTGCGGCGACCACTGCAATATGGGGCAACACCTCACTTCGCTCGCCCAGTGACAGATGTGCTTAACGCAGTCTTCACGAACGTGTTGTTTCCAGCGGTCTTCCAAATGCATAGCCCGCAAGGTCACCTGATCTGAATCCATGGGACTTTTAGCTCTGGGGATATCTAAAAGAACGCTTTTAACGGGGACAAGTTCGGTCTCTACTGACGTGAAGGCCAGTATACAGGAAGACGTTGCTCAGATTCCACCGGAACTACCGCGAGCATCTGTTTATCGCGTCGTTTTACGGATGCAGCATCTCGTCCATGTCTCCGGTGCCCATATTGGACAAACATTTTAAGCGGTGGTTAATAATAAAATAAAAAGTATGCCTTCTCGCTTGTTTGGCCTTTTCCGTCCACGTCCCATTCCTAATCCGTTACATATGGAAACATTTCTATACGTCTTTCTTGCAATTGCAGCGCCAGATTTGCACCTGATGGCCACGATCGAAAGTAATTTGTTTTCCAGGTTAAATCGGTTTCGTATTAAGGCATTACCATATCTACGACGTTTCGCTGCCGTACGATAATTACAGGACGCACTGGACCTCCATAAGTAGCTACAGTTTAATTATAACAACCCAGTACAACAGCCCTGCCCAAGTCTCATGAGTGGGCAATGAAAGATGTGTAAAAAAACATCCACTACAATTGTTGAGCAAGTGAAAGACTTCACTCTGTTCACGTCACAGAAACGAGTGATCTACACGTATGCTACTCTTCCACATTTTACTGTCTAGGACATAGCACCAGAATTAACTTACATGAAAATTCCTATCCCCAGGTTCTTACAGAGGTTTTCGGAAAGTTTCCTTTGGTCGTAAGATGAATGCTGAAACAAAAAATCCGCTCCTAAATATTCCCTGCTGGGACTCCCTATGCCATGTTACCAATTCCCCAGATATTTGGCTGAGAAGAGGCTGACTCTAAGAGGGGTCATAAATCGAACAGGCTTTCATGGCGGAGAATGAAAAGCGAAAAAATTAAACAGATAACAGCGACAATTCACTCTCCGACAACTGATATAATGAGTTGATTTGTCTGGATTCATGATGAAGTGTACATGTGCTTCGAAAAGTGTCCATTTCCGTTAAGGAAAGCGAAGTCCAAGGTATCGAGTAAAGGAGAGCAAATAAAACCGCCGTACGGTAATCATGATACGAACGCAGATAATGCTGTATCAGTTAAATGGTAGCTGGCGACAATGTTTATTTATCTGGAGTAGTCCGAGTGTCTGAATTCTTTTATGATAGTACAGGTGCTCTCTTCTGTTACATCGTTCACAAAACTGTCTTCTTTGAAGTTAGCTAGACTGAAATGTACACAACGCTGAACGAGAGGCAGACATACCTAGCGAAGTGGTTACTATCATTATCGTAAGCATCAGTTGTAAAACAATACTGTTTTACATATTTAACTAATAAATTAACTAATAAAGCGCTTACCTTATTCGAACACTGTTTTCTCCAAAAATTTACCAAGGTTAGAGAAAAGTCTATAAAGAAGCCATGGATTACTCAAGGAATAGCGGTATCTTGTAAAACAAAAAGAAAACTGTATCTGTCAATCCGAAACAATTCCGATGTTGATGCTATAGCACGTTACAAGAAATACTGCAAAACATTAAAGACTGTAATACGAATATCAAAGCAAATATATTACAAGGAAAATATAGTCTTATCAGATAACAAAATAAAGACAATATGGGATATAGTGAAGGAGGAGACCGGTGGAACCAGACATGAAGAGGGACAAATAGCATTAAGAGTATGTGATACATTGGTGACAGATGTGTATAGTGTTGCAGAACTTTTTAACAAACATTTTATAACTGTTACTGAAAAGATGGAGTTGTCGGGTTCTGTAGATGCTGCTATGGAATACCTCAGACCAGACATTTCAAGTAACTTCCATAATATGAATTTGACCCTCACTACCCCAGCAGAAATAATGTCCATCATAATATCTTTAAAATCAAAAACATCTAGTGGGTATGATGAAGTATCAACAAAGCTAATTGAAGAATCTGATTTTGTGTTAAGTAACATATTAAGCTATCTGTGTAACCAGTCGTTTATCAGTGGAATATTTCCTGAATGGTTAAAATACGCTGAAGTTAAGCCAATGTTTAAGATGGGAGATAAAGAAATAGTATCAAATTTCCGTCCAATTTCAGTTTTGCCAGCATTCTCAAAAATTTTAGAAAAAGTAATGTACAGTCGGGTTTATAACCATCTTATCTCAAATAACATACTGTCAAAGTCACAGTTCGGATTTCTAAAGGGGTCCAATATTGAGAAGGCTATCTACACTTACAGTGAAAAAGTGCTTAATTCATTAGATAAAAAATTGCAGGCAACTGGTATATTTTGTGATCTGTCAAAGGCATTTGACTGTGTAAATCACAATATCCTTTTAAGCAAATTAGAATATTATAGAGTAACAGGAAGGAAATGCTGCAAAATGGTTCAAATCTTACATCTCTGGCAGGAAACAAAGGGTGTTATTAGGAAAGAGACATGTATCAAGCTATCAGGCATCATCCAACTGGGAACTAATTACATGTGGGGTCCGACAAGGATCCGTTTTAGGGCCCTTACTTTTTCTTGTGTATGTCAGTGACCTTTCATCAGTAACATTACCAGATGCCAAGTTCGTTTTGTTTGCCGATGATACAAACAGTGCAATAAATAACAAATCAAGTGAAGTCTTAGAAAGATCAGCTAATAAAATATTTGTGGACATTAATCACTGGTTCCTAGCCAATTCTTTGTCACTACACTTTGAAAAAACACATTACATGCAGTTCAGAACTTTGAAGGGGTGTCCCACGAGAATATGCCTAATATACGATGACAAGCAGATAAAGAAGTGGACAGTATTAAATTCTTGGGATTACAGCTTGATAATAAATTCAACTGGGAAAAGCACATCACAGAACTGCTGAATTGTCTTAACAAATCTCTATTTGCAATGCAAATTGTGTCAGAGATAGGGGATATAAAAATGAAAAAGCTGACATCGCCAGAAGCCATAAAAAGCTTAACAACCAATGAAATTCAGTTTAAGAGAAGCCTAAAGGATTTATTGGTGGCCAACTCCTTCTACTCCATTGATGAATTTCTCAGTAGCACCAACTGATTTGTGTACATATATAAAACTTCTGCACAATTTCAGTGGAGTAATGTGTTCATTGTAAATAAGTGTGTGTGTGTGTGTGTGTGTGTGTGTGTGTGTGTGTGTGTGTGTGTGAGTAAGTAAAATCTAACTACTGCACCATTTCAGTGCAGTAATGTGTTCATTGTAAATAAGTATTAGTTGTATTACATGTTTATTACCTTATAAATAAATAAATAAATAAATTTTTTATTTTAAATTCAGTGCATTAGTATTTGTAAAATGATCCTTTCATATAGTGTTCATTAAAAAATGGCGATCATTCCACTTGGGACCTGTGGAATGGTACATTAGCTTATTTGTTTGAGTTGTAAATATTTGTCATGTATTGTTGTTTTTCTGACATGTTCTACATCCTGGAGTACCTCCTCATTACGGATCAGTTGGAATGTAAGTAAATCTTATCTCTAATCTAATCAAACAAATACATACGTGATGCTACTACTCCGTCCCAACACGCCTCGGAACGTCCAACGGTACAAACCGACCACCGTGTCATACTCAACCAATAAAGAGTCCCTGGATGCTGATATGGAGGAGCATGTGGCCAGCACACCGCTCTCCCGACCGTTGTGAGTTTTCGTGACTGGACGTACGTGCTACTATTTACGCTATATACACATTCAACGGCCCAGATCACACGCGAATGTCGGGAAACTCAGTCCATTGGATCGCCCCATCAGATGCTTCACGCGGTCTTGGTACCACCAGGGAAACGTCTGTTAAGAGACTTATTTACGTTGTAACTCATTGTCTGAATATAACCACGGTGACACGTACTGTCAGTGCAAAAGCCTCCACCCCTCTCCCCTTGTGCATGTTGTATTTGCACATACTTTCTCGAGTACAGAATCTATTGAGTTGCACATATGCGTCCCTAGATTGATGAAAGTCTACAATTTTAATATTTGGGTTGTCAGTAAATGTGTGATTCCTGGTTTTCGTATTTGCCACTCATGTTTCGCTTCAGGGTCTCGGTTGAATCCAGTAGAGAGCGTTTGCACTCTTGCGTCAAATGTTAGTCTTCTGAATTTGAGAGGTTTTCTGGGTTTGTTGTTGTTGTTGTTGTGGTCTTCAGTCCTGAGACTGGTTTGATGCAGCTCTCCATGCTACTCTATCCTGTGCAAGCTTCTTCATCTCCCAGTACCTACTGCAATCTACATCCTTCTGAATCTGCTTAGTGTATTCATCTCTTGGTCTCCCTCTACGATTTTTACCCTCCACGCTGCCCTCCAATACTAAATTGGTGATCCCTTGATGCCTCAGAACATGTTCTACCAACCGATCCCGTCTTCTGGTCACGTTGTGCCACAAACTTCTCTTCTCCCCAATCCTGTTCAATACTTCCTCATTAGTTATGTGATCTACCCATCTAGTCTTCAGCATTCTTCTGTAGCACCACATTTCGAATGCTTCTATTCTCTTCGTTTTCTGGGTAGGGAGAGTAAATCTTCGTGATTTCGGCGAAGGTGAGCTAGGCAGATGTTCATTAGCATCGGTAACCAGCATGTAGGTGGAGATCCGGCTGTGCCAATAATGGATCTCACATCTGCATTCAAATTAACGTCAACTTTCTTCACAGGGGCGCTGCGGAGCCAAAATGGTGCGCAAAATTGTGCTGCGGAGAATAGCAACCCAAAGGATGCTTCGTGCAGAACTGATCTTTTTGCTCCCCGTGTGCTACGTGCCAGCTCCCTCACAAGGTTTACTCCCGTTTATACCTTCTTAGCCGTGTTGGAAAGGTATTTATATTGTAGTATGTCAGCGTTGTGTCCAATGTGACACCTAGGTACTTTGGGTTCTTGTTGTATTTGACTATACCATGAGGACCGAACCGTGGCCTGACCTTTACTTACGCTAGAAGATTAGAGAAGTGGAAAAGACATTCTTCTGTTTCAGAGACATTACGTCTAAGTGGACATGTCTTAAAACATTCGCAAAGAAGTTTACTGAGACTGTTTGTTCACACTCAGAAAGATCTTCATTTTGACATGAAATTGCAAGGATATCTGCATATTGGGATTTTCGGCATCACTGTCTCCCATATAGTTGAGTAAAGGCCACATGGATAGTTATAGCAATCAGACGTTTCAGTATGAATAGAGGCAAAGCTTTTCAAGTGATGTTGCTTCATCAAAGACGTCATTGATCTTAAATCAATCTTTGTTTTAGCTTTGAATCATCAAGGAGTTCAACGAGTTTCTTGCCTTATGAAAATAAATAATTTAAATGACTTATAACTGACTTTTCGCAATGCAGAATTTTCATCAAAGGTAAAGTGTTCTGAACAAGCTCTAGCTGAATAATAGATCATTTAAAGTCAAAGATAATCTTTTGTGATACTGCGTTATTCTTGTTTCCTGAACCGATTGATAAACTTGAAAGCCAAAGACTTTCCTCATTATATCAAGCTTTTAGCTTTAAAGTGATCAAAAAGTTGAAAATATCAGCACCAGATTTCTATTCTTCTCTACTTAAACAGCACAACTGACTGGGCCACTCAAATAAGTAAGAAATTTGACATTTGAAATTAGTGAACGGACGGGACTGATCAAAGAATTGGTCTTTCCAGTAAATAAGAGTTGGCGAGAATATTTACAGTACCGGGATTGATTGATCGTCGACAAGCACGTCATGTATTCGTTACAATTCTAATGATAAACGACAGCACTGCATACTTGACATCAAACTGTTCGCAGGCAGTGTTAAATTTCCACACTAAAGGCAGTTTCGTTAGATGCGCTGTAATAACACTTTTTACATTCTGGTTTCTGTCTGGGCTCTGGACGTATGCTACTCATACTGATATGCACTGTCTTGACTTATTGGTGTTACTAAATACAGTCGCAAATTGAACAACAGAATCAGTATAAATCTTTCCAGTCTTTGTATGCGCAATTCAAAAAAATAAATTTAAGTAACTAACGAAGTGTTTATGAGATTGTATTTCAGAAGTTTTCTCAAATTTGTAGACGACTGAAGCTATTAAATGAGTAGTTTATTTCGTACAAAATTTACGTGATACCATCCGACGCTGCAGGAATCACAGCACTAGCGCCTGGTTTCGCCTTAGCAGTTAGGCTGCCCGTCGATCCGTATCGTTCGTTTCGCGGCATATGAATAACCAACCGTCACACAGTTTATGACTGCGGAACTCGTTGGCTCCTTTAGAGTTGGCGTTGCCTAACTGTCTGTAAGTCATAACCGAAAGCTCAATGACTTTAGAGATGCTGTAGATGTTTTCCGAGGGGGGGGGGGGGTATCATCGAAAGAATCAACTGTTCTGACTGTTATCGTTTCCCTGTTAGCAGATACAAGAATTCGCCCCCTGTCCACTGTCCGTGGGTGGAGACATCAGAGCTATTCTCTTCCTGGAAGTGTTTTGATTGCACGCATTAAGCTATTTTCTTCCTGCAAGTGATTTGTTTGCCAGCTTAATGCGTGCAATCAAAACACTTCCAGGAAGAGAATAGCTCTGATGTCTCCACCCACGGACAGTGGACAGGGGACTCCGAATTCCTGTATCTGCTAACACGGTAAAGGTAACAGTCAACATGTAAAAAAGAAATTAAGAGATAGGAGGTGAAAGCTACAGACAAGCAACAGACAGAAATTAAAAAAAAAAAACACGAGACTACACTGTAAGACAAAGAAGCAGCGCATCGCAAAGGAATTATCCGAATGGGATAAAATCCATAGATGTGATGTACATACAAACAGATGATTACAAATTCAAAAAAAGTGGATGATTTAGTCAAGAAGAAGAGCTTCACAAGTTGAGCAAGTGAAAACGCGCAGGTCCACCTCCGACCCTTACGCAAGTAAGCAAGTAGTTACTCTGGTTGACACTGATTGGTAGAGTTGACGGACATCGTGCCAAATTCTGTCCGATTGGCGCGTTAGATCGTCAGACTCCAGAGATCGTTGGTGAGTCTTTCCCAAAATGCTCTAAATATTCTCAATTAGGTAGAGACCCGGCAACTTTTGCTGGCCAAGCTAGGGTTTGACAAGCGTGAAGACAAGCAGTGGAAACTCTCACCGTGCGCAGGCTGATGTTATGTTGCTGAAATATAAGCTCAGGATGGCTTGCAATGAATGGCAACAAACCGCTGTCCTGTAAGAGTGTCACGGATGACAACCAAGCGGCTCCTGCTGTGAAAAGAAATAGCAGGCCGACCATCACTGCTGGTTATCGGGCCGTATGGCAGGCGACAGTCAGTTTGGTATCCCACCGCTGTCCGTGGCGTCTCCAGACACGTCTTGGGCTGGAATCTCATTAAACAGAGTATAAATGTCTTCAGTGATGAGCCTCGCTTCCGGCTGGTCCCGGCGGAGGTTCGAGACCTCCCTCGGGCATGGGCGTGTATGTTTGTCCTTAGGATAGTTTTGGTTAAGTAGTGTGTAAGCTTAGGGACTGATGACCTTAGCAGTTAAGTCCCAAAAGATTTCACACACATTTGAACATTTTTTTGAGTCTCGCTTCGAACTGAGCCCCGACAACCAGCGAAGATATGTTTGGAGGGGTCCTGTACGGCGATACCAATCTTATCACTCGTCATACGGCCCAACAACTAGAAGGAATGGTCTGTGGTGCCATTCTTTTCATAGCAGTATCCTTTTGGTTGTCATCTGTGGCACCCTTACAGCACAGCGGTACGTTGACGATACTCTACGCCCCGTTTTGTTGCCCTTCATGGTACGCCATCCCGGGCTTACCTTTGAGAAAGATAATGCCTGCCCGCGCATAGCGACAGTTTTTACAGCTTGTCTTTGAGCTTATCAAACCAAACCTTGGCCAGCAAGGCCGCAAAATCTATCCCCAATTGAGAACGTTTCGAACATTATGGGTGGGACCCTCCAACCAGCTCGAGATTTTGACGATCTAAAGCCCCAATTGGGCAGAATAAGGCAAGTTATCCGTCAAAGAGGACTTCCAATAACTTTATCAGTCAATGCCAAGCCGAATAATTGCTTGCATGAGGGCCAGAGATGGATCAAAGCGTTATGACTGGCTCAGTTTGTGAGGTTCTTTCTCTTGAATAAATCATCCAATTTTTTTGAAAGTGTAATAATTTGTTTGTGTGTACATTTACATCATATCTACCGATTTTATCCCATTCGGATAATTCCTTCGTGATGCGTCTTTTTTGTGTTAGGGTGTATATTGTTCGTCTAAAACAGAATAAGTTCGAGGTAGTCTTTTTACAAAACGAACCCACAATTCCTGTACTGGGAATTGGCTCGTAGCTGTTTTGCTGTAGGGAAATAAAAATGTAAAGAAGTAATATAAAACACAAATAAATCGTCCAGTCCCTAGAGAATAGTATTTAGAGAACTGAAATGAACTCTTGGAGGTAAGTAACAAGAAAGAAGAGGGTTTATGGATACGAATCCAAAATAAGGGGCAGCGCAAAATGCTTACCACGTCAGCATTGACGAAATTGTGGTACCGGCTGGTCCCGGTGTAATGGCATAAGAAAAACGACGGAAATAGCCATGAGTATACTAATACTAAAGTGGATCCGCAGGAGGCTGCTTCAAAGGTGAAGGAAGCCAGCCCACGTTCAGTAAATACAGCAGTAACTTCTGCACTACTGCCAGTAAGGAACTGATACCTTTTAAAATCAGCAACCAATTTGTCCTCTGAGAACATCTCTCCATGTTTTTGTAGACTCGGTCGTAGTACAGTGGTGTGCTTTCTCCAAGGCAAATAAGTTCCTATCGCCAAGTTTACCGGGGCTTGCAGTGAAGACGGTTTCTGCGGCTCCCCACCGATGGTACGGCACGACCTCTGGGTAGTCTCTTGTGGCGCCAGGTCAATGAGCACCGGAGTAACTAGTATTTGTGTGCAACCGTGTCTGCAGCCGAAATTTGAACGCAACGCAACAGTTCACTGATTTTCGGCATCCGGTATTCTTTTTTAAATTTAACCGATTGCTGGACAAAAATAATCAGCTCCCTGTCATTTGATGGTCCCGTTCTTAGACAACACGTCGCTGGTTTCCGATGAAAAATTGATTTTAATGAATAAACCGGTCGATTAATTTTATCGACTTGTCGTTTAGGCATTAGGTACGCTATCTCTGTCACATAAATCGTAATTTTCTATAGGGTACTCTAATCGTAGTTATGTATAGGATACTCTATTAATCCACAATTGGAAGCACGATTGTTATGTAATTTAAACTCAGTTTTTTGTATGAACCGTACAGCACAGATGCTGAGGCTTCTCCACGTGCGTTATACGCCTCAGAAAAGTCTCAGGTTTACAACGTATTTCATTATGATACATCCACGGGAAACCGGTTCATTAAGGGAATTCTTCTCGTCTCCCCGCAGAATCTCTTACTGCTTCACCTCCTCTTCTACTGTTCTGCGGAGGCCTTCAGTTACCTCTTCTCATGTGGCTCTCGCTCTTACTCCTATATCCCGTTCTATCGCTTAGACCTGATATATCAACTGCAGGGTACTTATTTTTTCCATTTCGACCCAATGATTCCCATCTATCCTCCCTTCTTGCTCGATGACTTTAAACAGAACTTCAGAACTAATGCTGTGCGTTTTTGAAAGGGCAGATGAGCTTACGTTGTCTGCCACTGTATGTTCTTTCCTCTCGTGTTTTGCACCTACCTCTGTTTGGCCGTTCCAGGTTAATTGTGCCACTAACTGACAAACCCGGTGTTGCCCATGTGTTCATTTTGCCTATTTTCGTTTAGAAATGGAACCAAAAAATTAACTGTGTTTGTAGTGCAAAACTGAAAAAATTTCATTTCCATGTATTCGTGAAAACACATTTGAAATTCTGAAACAGTCACAGAAAGAAATGTGCTTAATATATAAATGTGTAAGTACAGCTGATTCGAATGTCTACAACGCGATTTTGTAAACGTCTCTATGGCTCTATAGAAGGCTATTGTTTTCGCCTACACCTTTGTGTGTGAAAGCTGTCTGCGAAATATGTTGCGGACAGAGTCAGTAAGGAAGAAGTAATAAATTTAAACGCCATGGACGATGGGGCAGTCTTTCACGTATCTCATTTTTTATGACATCATATGTTCTGAACTATGATACTCGTAATTAGGTGGTTCTTACACCGACAGCGATATGAACCACGCACCTTGCCGTTGGTGGGGAGGCTTGCGTGCTTCAGCGATGCAGATAGCCGTACCGTAGGTGCAACCACAGCGGAGGGGTATCTGTTGAGAGGCCAGACAAACGTGTGGTTCCTGAAGAGGGGCAGCAGCCTTTTCAGTAGTTGCAGGGGCAACAATCTGGATGATTGACTGATCTGGCCTTGCAACAGTAACCAAAACGGCCTTGCTGTGCTGGTACTGCGAACGGCTGAAAGCAAGGGGAAACTAGAGTCGTAATTTTTCCCTAGGGCATGCAGCTTTACTGTATGGTTAAATGATGATGGCGTCCTCTTGGGTAAAATATTCCGGAGCTAAAATAGTTCCCCATTCGGATCTCCGGGCGGGAACTACTCAGGAGGACGTTGTTATCAGGAGAAAGAAAACTGGCGTTCTACGGATCGGAGCGTGGAATGTCTGATCCCTTAATCGGGCAGGTAGGTTAGAAAAATTTAAAAAGGGAATTGGATAGGTTAAAGTTAGATACAGTGGAAAAGAAGGAAAATCGGTTAAAATCGGTGGCAGGAGGAACAAGACTTTTGGTCAGCTGAATACAGGGCTATAAATAGAAAATCAAATAGGAGTAATGCAGGAGTAGGTTTAATAATGAATAAAAAAAAAATAGGAGTGCGGGTAAGCTACAACAAAAAGCATAGTGAGCGCATTATTGTGGACAAGATAGACACGAAGCCCACACCTACCACAGTAGTACAAGTTTATATGCCAACTATCTCCGCAGATGACGAAGAGATTGATGAAATGTATGATAAGATAAAAGAAATTGTTCAAATAGTGCAGGGAGACGAAAATTTAATAGTCATGGGTGACTGGAGTTCGATAGTAGGAAAAGGAAGAGAAGGAAACGTGGTAGGTGAATATGGAATGGGGGTAAGAAAAGAAAGAGGAAGCCGCCTAGTAGAATTATGCACAGAACATAACTTAATCATAGCTAACACTTGGTTCATGAATCATGAAAGAAGGTTGTATACATGGAAGAGACCTGGAGATACTAGAAGGCTTCAGATAGATTATATAATGGAAAGACAGAGTTTTAGGAACCAGGTTTTAAATTGTAAGACATTTCCATGGGCAGATGTGGAGTCTGACCACAATCTATTGGTTATGAACTGTAGATTAAAACTGAAGAAACTGCAAAGAGGTGGGAATTTAAGGGGATGGGGCCTGGATAAACTTACAAAAAACCAGACGTTGTAGAGAATTTCAGGGAGAGCACTGGGGAACGATTGACAGGGATGGGGAAAAGAGATGCAGTAGAAGAAGTGTGGATAGCTTTGAGAGATGAAGTAGTGAAGGCAGCAGAGGATCAAGTAGGTGAAAAGAAGAATGCTAGTAGAAATCCTTGGTTAACAGAAGATACATTGAATTTAATTGATGAAAGGAGAAAATATAAAAATGCAGTAAATGAAGCAGGCAAAAAGGAATACAAATGTATCAAAAATGAGATCGACAGGAAGTGCAAAATGGCTAAGCAAGGATAGCCAGAGAACAAATGTAAGGATGTACAGGCATATCTCACTAGGGGTAAGATAGATACTGCCTACAGGAGAATTAGAGAGACTTTTGGAGAAAAGAGAATCACTTGTATGAATATCAAGAGCTCAGATGGAAACTCAGTTATAAGCAAAGAAGGGAAAGCAGAAAGGTGGAAGGAGTATATAGAGGATGTACACAAGGGCGATGTACTTGAGGACAATATTATGGAAATGGAAGAGGCTTTAGATGAAGATGAAATGGGAGATGCGTGAAGAGTTTGACGGATCACTGAAAGACCTAAGTTGAAGCAAGGCCCCGGGAGTAGACAACATTCCTTTAGAACTACTGACAGCCTTGGGAGAGCCAACCCTGACAAACCTCTACCATCTGGTGAGCAAGATGTATAAGACAGGCGAAATACCCTCAGACTTCAAGAAGAATATAATAATTTCAATCCCAAAGAAAGCAGGTTTTGACAGGTGTGAAAATTACCAAACTATCAGTTTAACAAGTCACGGCTGCAAAATACTAACGCGAATTATTTACAGACGAATGGAAATACTGGTAGGAGCCGACCTCGGGGAAGATCAGTTTGGATTCCGTAGAAATGTTAGAACACGTGAGGCAATACTGACCCTACGACTTACCTTAGAAGATAGATTAAGGAAAGGCAAACCTACGTTTCTAGCATTTGTAGACTTAGAGATAGCTTTTGACAATGTTGACTGGAATACTCTCTTTCAAATTCTGAAGGTGGCAGGGGTAAAACATAGGGAGCGAAATGCTATTTACAATTCGTACAGAAACCAGATGGCAGTTATACCAGTCGAGGGGCATGAAAGGGAAGCAGTGGTTGGGAAGGGAGTAAGACAGGGTTGTAGCCTGTCCCCGATGTTATTCAACCTGTATATTGAGCAAGCAGTAAAGGAAACAAAAGAAAAATTCGGAGAAGGAATTAAAATCCAAGAAGAAGAAATAAAAACTTTGAGGTTCGCCGATGACATTGTAATTCTGTCAGAGACAGCAAAGGACTTGGAAGAGCAGTTGAACGGAATGGACAGTGTCTTGTAAGGAGAGTATAAGATGAACATCAACAAAAGCAAAACGAAGATAGTGAAATGTAATCGAATTCAGTCGGTTGATGCTGAGGGAATTAGATTAGGAAATGAGACACTTAAAGTAGTAAAGGAGTTTTGCTATTTGGGGAGCAAAATAACTGATGTTGTTCAAAGTAGAGAGGATATAAAATGTAGACTGGCAGTGGCAAGGAAAGCGTTTCTGAAGCAGAGAAATTTGTTAAGATCGAGTATAGATTTAAGTGTCAGGAAGTCTTTTCTAAAACTATTCGTATGGAGTGTTGCCATGTATGGAAGTGAAACATGGACGATAAATAGTTTGGACAAGAAGAGGACAGAAGCTTTTGAAATGTGGTGCCACAGTAGAATGCTGAAGATTAGATCACATAATTAATGAGGAGGTATTGAACAGAATTGGTGAGAAGAGAGATTTGTGGCACAACTTGATTAGAAGAAGGGATCAGTTGGTAGGACATGTTCTGAGGCATGAAGGGATCACCCATTTAGTATTGGAGGGCAGCGTGGAGGGTAAAAATCACAGAGGGAGACCAAGAGAGGAATACACTAAGCAGATTCAGAAGGATGTAGGTTTCAGCAGGTACTGGGAGATGAAGAAGCTTGTACAGGATAGAGTAGCATGGAGAGCTGCATCAAAACAGTCTCTGGACTGAAGACCACAACAACAACAACAGCATGGATGGAAGTAGACACTCAGTCTTCCTGTCAGCTTTCTCTCTCTCTCTCTCTCTCTCTCTCTCTCTCTCTGTTTCGCGACCCACCAGGGTAGCCGAGAGCACTAACGCGCTGCCTCCTGGACTCGCGTAGGCGCACCGGCCCCGGATCCAATCCACCCGGCGGATTAACGACTAGGGCCGGTGTGCCGGCCAGCCTGGATGTGGTTTTTAGGTGGTTTCCCACATCCCACTAGGTGAATACTGGGCTGGTCCCCACGTTCCGCCTCAGTTAAACGTGTCGCAGACATTTGACAACGTTCGCACTATTTCAACATTTACACTAGATGCAGACATCTGGGGTACACTGATTCCATCCCTGGTGGTATGGGTTGGCGACAGGATGGGCATCTGGCCACCCCTAAAACTAACCTTGCCAAATCCGTTCCGTAAGCGAAAGAAAGAATATATATATATAATTATTTCGCATTCAGTCTAAAAATGTAAATGTTCCCTTTACACGCCTTTATTTTTCGTCACTTGCCCCTGTTGCCAGAGAGAGTGGCCCTCGGTACAACGCCATCTTACTTCAAGGCACCCTATGCAAAATTATCACTACAATAAACGCAGACTTCGTTTGATTCTGTATTTGTATCTCAGTCACCCATGACATCACATCGTTGAACAGTCAACCGTGATCGAAACTCCCTTGTGCCATTTACTTTTTTTTCTCAACATTATGAACTGCCTGTATGGTCACTGAAATGTTTGTTCTCTATCTGCGGCCTTGGCAATTGTCATACCACACACTGAACATAGAATACGAGTGATATGGTAAGAATAAATTTAAATTATCCTCTCAAGTAAATGTGATGAATAGTGAGAGCAGGCGAGATACCGCATAGACGTCTCACAGAAATGAAAGCAACAAATAAACAGGTGTGGGCTCCCCCCGTCGGATGTTCGAGTCCTCCCTCGGGCATGGGTGTGTGTGTGTGTGTTGTCCTTAGCGTAAATTAGTTTAAGTTAGATTAAGTAGTGCGTAAGTTTAGGGACCGATGACCCCAGCAGTTTGGTCCCATAAGACCTTACCACAAATTTCCAATTTTTAAACAGTTGTGAACTATGTTACAACAACGGAATTCAAGAATCAAAACTTCCAAAACGGAACGCAACTTCCAAAACGTTAGCCGGCCGTAGTGGCCGTGCGGTTCTGGGCGCTACAGTCTGGAGCCGAGCGACCTCTACGGTCGCAGGTTCAAATCCTGCCTCGTGCATGGCTGTGTGTGATGTCCTTAGGTTAGTTAGGTTTAATTAGTTCTAAG
The DNA here is from genome assembly GCF_021461385.2 of Schistocerca piceifrons. Classification (NCBI taxonomy): domain Eukaryota; kingdom Metazoa; phylum Arthropoda; class Insecta; order Orthoptera; family Acrididae; genus Schistocerca; species Schistocerca piceifrons. Next base: position 455,545,920 of record NC_060141.1, read on the forward strand.
TTCTAGGCAGCTGATGACCCCAGACGTTAAGTCGCATAGTGCTCAGAGCCATTCAAAAACCTTAAACATATGTTTTTACAAACCGCAGAGAAACTGTGTGATTGTGAAACTGTTGCATTCATTTGTTGCAGTTTATGTTTTCATCATTTCCTTTGGTGTTATCACATTCGCATTCATACGAACACCTAAATCGGGCTAGGAAGCATATCTCACTTAATAGCAGGCGTATAAATTAGGAGCGTCGATAAGAGATTCCTATCATATGACACACGTACTGCCACTAATGCGGTGTATGACTCAACAGACGGGTTTCCCGGGGGAGAATTCGGTTGACTTGTTGCTTTGTCATAAAACGTTTGCGGTTCCCATTCGAAAGCCACTTCCTTTCGCCTACTAACAGAATAATTGTACAGAATCAACAGTCATTATAGGTCCTTATCTTACACTTAGCTGTTGCAAACGGATGTTATAACGCGACACAGACACAATTTGAATACAACGAACAGGGGAAAAAATAATTGGCACGCGGGTCGTCCGCATGGCAATCTGACACCGTAACCACTTAACCACGATGCCGTTGCGCTTTGAGCCTGATCTATCTTGCACTTCTCTTCCTTGGACAGTTCACTGTTTATATTTTGCTTTTTTTCATAATTCAGTACACTTTCTTGCTGTTCACTGGGCCCTTCTTATCACTAAATCTGCGGGGGGTGTAATGGGGAGTTTACCTTGTGAGTGACACCAGCAGAATGGGGCCGCGTGTTCTCACGAAGCAACACAATGCCTTGACTGAGCATCGCACGCCTTTTGTTTTGAACTGTACGCCGAAGTTTTCTCAGTCTTTCACAGTATCGTACCGCATTGACGGTTTCACCTCTGAGAAGGCATCAACAAGCAGAAAACGACGCAGAAGCGGTGTTCAGCAACGGCAGGTTTCACTGGCGCCATCTTTCTTGAAGCGGGCACAAAAAAGGTGGATTTCCGCTATGACATATGTCTGAACAATTTTAAGAAATGCTCTTTCTTGTAAAAATAAATTTCGGTTTGAAAAAAAAATTTTGTGGGTTTGTTCCAAAACGGTTCTTACTTTCCGGACATGCCTCGTAGTTGACTTTAGAAGCTCATGCAGAGCGATGGATCCGCCACAAATCGTGAGCGAAACTGTGCAATGGAGCAGTGAGTGTGAATTACCTCTTCGTCTCCGATCTATAGATGGTGAGAAATTTTTCGATTCAATTTTAGTGGAATCTGCACTAATAGCCCTAGGAAAGAAAGGAATATGCACCATAATGCTACAGCTCCAACAATTATAATCACCATAGTGATGAATTTACATCTGAAACAGAAGTCAGACAAGGAGATTACATTTCACAAAACAATTCTAAGCGGTTGCAGATGAATTTTCAGATTCTTGAACAGGAAAAATGAAGGAATGCATACTAACGGAACATACCTGACCCACCCTCGTTTTGCACGGCGCTATATTGTTTATCTCGAGTGCAGATTAACAACAGCAAACAAAAGTACTTAATAAAGCACATTTGAAAGAAGGCCGAAAATCAATTCTGCAAGGCTCATTCAGAAACTATTGTCTCCTGCTGTTTGTGTCCGACTTAGTTTGTTTTGCTGCAGCACTAATTTCCGGATCTTCTGTGACAGACAGCACAAGCGCGGAAGCGTTTCGAAAAGCTTTCTGATAACGAGGTTCGCAGAAAACAAACATTTGTCGCTGAATTCCTCGCACCTAAACAAATTGTGACAATTAACACCAACCAACGTTTGCCAAAGGGTATGGATCCGATGCAGTTACATGAGTAAAATGAGGAAGTGTGTGCTGCGTTTCAGTAATGATGAAAACGGTTAGCACGACAAGCCACTCCCCCAGTCGACCGCGCTCAGCTGCTTTCCTCATAATGCACAGCCCCTCGATCAACTCATCCCCTGGTGATCGATGGAGTACGGCCAAAGAACTGTATGTACGGTGGAGCTTGATGTCTTACACAACATCATAAGAAACGTTGGATATCACAAAGTACAGGGGTTAGAAAAAAATTTGGAAAGACCGCTAAAAATACACGGTCGATCATAATTGTAGATGCTATCCAAGCTTGCAGGTTGTGCTGTTGTCTTGACCAAGGACGCCATCTGTGTAATGTCCTCAATATTGTGCAATTGTCACCCTTGGTCTGAATAGCGTTCCGTGTGGTTGGGAGTGCATTGTGTCAGACAAAGTGAATTCGAACGTGGGTAAATTGTAGGTGCTCCTATGTTGGGTGCTTCTGTAACCAAGAGCGCCGAAGCGTTCAGTGTTCCAAATGGCACTATATCGATGATTTATACCGCATCCAGGGAAAGCGGAAAAACAACATCCGCTAAGTCACAACACGGACGAAAGTGTGTGTTGAGTGATCGTGATAATCAGTCATTGAAAAGGATTGGGACGAAAAATAAGAGGGCAGCAGCTGAAGAAGTCACTGCAAAAGTGAATGTCACACTCGCGAATCCTGTCAGCACCTTAACCATATGAGGGGAGTTCCATAAGTAGGGACTGCATTGCGAGCTGGAATTCCAAAACCACTCATCCGTGATGCAAATGCCCGTAACAGGAAACCATGGTGCCAGAGCCATAAAACCTGGAATATGGAGCAATGGGAGAAAGTCTGGTCTCGAAGTCTTTCCAATTCTGGTAGAGTTTATATACCAGGAGTGAAACATGACAGTGGTTCGGTGATAATTTTGCCAGCCCTATCATGGTATTCTATTGACGTATAAATACACTTCAAGGTCATATTACTTCCAAGTATTACGTGACCATTTTGCCTGATCAAGTCTATCGCATGGTACAATGTTCCTTCCCCAACGGTGTTGCTGTGTTCCAAGACGACAGGGCCCTCGCTGACATTGCTCGCATCGTGCACGACTTGTTTTATGAGCACCAGCACGAATTGTCGCATCACCACAATCACCAAACCTCAATATTATTGAGCCTTTGCGGTCTACATTGGAGAGATGGATGCGTGATTGCTACCCAGCTCCAGCATAGTTACCTGAACTTGGCAGGAAGAACGGCATAAGATTCCCTCGAAATGTATACAGGACCTGTATTTATCGATTTCGAGACGACTGTAAGCTATTGCAAATTCCAGTAGTTTTCCTACACTATATTAGACGTGATAATGTGGTGTGTTTTTAGTGTTTCCATATATTTGTCGAAAACCTGTATATGTGCGAGATGGGTTCCGGTGATGTTTACGCAAGATCAACAAAAACCTATTGGAACTTGGTTGGGACCTGCGTGACCAGTACGATGGGAAACGTGATAATATACTGAACAGCGTCATCACCGGAGATGAGACATGGTGTCACAAACACCATCAGGAGTTCAAAATACAATCCATAGAGTTGCGAAATACGAATTCCGCAACAAAGCAGTAGTTCAAGTCACAGCCGTCTACAGCATAAATTATGTACATTGCCCTTTAGCGTATGTATGATGTTGTTCTTTGGAATTTCATGGAGTCTACAGCAACTGTCACAAGGCGATGCTGACTAGTATCAAAGCCCGAATTTTCAGAATCAGGCCAGAGAAGACGAACTTCCGCTGGCAACAAAACAAGAAGCCGTATAACAGTTTTGCGACTATGCAACTCGCAGCTAGATTTAGATGTACTGTCCTACTACATCCATAGTACAGTCCTCACTCAGCAGTGAGATCTCCATCACTAGACCTATGAAATATTAACTTCGTGGGCAATATTACCCAGTTGCAGAGTTGAAGACGGTGGCTAGCTGCACCAGGTCCGGGTTCCTACATTATGCGGCAACAGGCTTTTATTCATTGACGACAGTACTGCACGAAGAAACTCTATAAGCCTATCTTTTCAGAGATGGTTGAGGGACTCGGCTGTTCGATGCAGGGCCGGCCGGAGTGGCCGAGCGGTTCTAGGCGCTTCAGTCTGGATCCGCGCGACCTCTACGGTCGCAGGTTCGAATCCTGCCTCGGGCATGGATATGTGTGATGTCCTTAGGTTTAGGTACTTCTAAGTTCTAGGGGACTGATGACCTCAGATGTTAAGTCCCATAGTGCTCAGAGCCATTTGAACCATTTTTTGTTCGATGCAGGATGTCAAATTGAACACCCTTCAGCCGTCTAGTTTCCCCTGTTTTGATCAGAACTGAGTTAGAATCTTCCTACACATCGGTCAGGAGCCTGAAGATGGCGTAGTAAAACGCTGAAACTGGTAGCCAAATGAAACAAGTTTGGGAACTAGACGGCTGAAAGGTGTTTAATTTGACATACTGCATAAAGAATTGTGACGACTGTGAGGAAAATAGGGTGTGTAGCTGCGACGCAGGCTGCTGAGGCTAATGTTATCGTGTGGGATATTCACCTGTGCTCCCATCCGATCTGTGGTGGTAAACCGAGGCAGCTGTGCTCTACCTGAACATTACTGCTGAGCACTTGTATGCCTTCATGACTGATGTCTTCTCAGATGACGATGGTATTTTCCAGCAAGATAACTGTCCGTGTCGCAAGGCCAGAACCGAACCGTACTACGAGTATGATGATTTCAGAAGCGTGCTAGTGAAGTCACGCTGAGATGCTATTGGGTGCCAGTTCCACACCAAATAAATTTCTGGTCCGTAATTTAAGGACACCTACCGAGGGCTTGCTGAACTCATTCCAGCAGAACCGCGGTTGTGTTGCGATCCAGAGGTGGGCCAACACGTTATTAAGCAAGTGGTCCATAATGTTTTGGGTCCCTAATGCAAACGGGCAGAGAGATCCATTACTGTTAGGTTACACGATCGCCCGTCAGTCATTATAGACTACCATCAGACACCTAGATGTATGCGTCGGAAGCGACTTAAAGTAAAACGACCATTTAACACTTGTTGCAGAAAAAGTAGATATAAACGTGAGATTCATTGGATAATCCTAAGGGAATGAAATTCTACCACGAACCATGTAGATTACAAAACCCTAGTTCTACTAATTATTGAGTATTGCTCATCAGTCTGAAACGCTGACTGTTTATGATTGATAGAGAAGACAAATTCGATACAGATTTGGAGAGTAAACGCTAAAGCGTCACGGGGACGCCCAGCGAATTACGTGCAGACGTTAAAAAAAAAAGGCGTTGTGTATCACGAAGAGGTTTACTGTCAAAATTCGGAGAGCATGCATTACGAGAAAAGTCAACCAATACTTTGTTTCCTCGTGTATACACTAAAACACAAAGAAAAGGCACAACACGAAGGAGTTATACAAATTGGTCACGACCTCATATTGATGTAGCTATTTACGGAAAATGCAGACCTGTTAACTGTGGCGGCAGATGGATGACTGTGTGACGTTGTAGTGTTATTCGTCGCGCAGCTGGCAAGAATAGTAGCAGGGGACACGTCGACACTAGGGCATAAAGTCTTAGCGAATTTCATTCCGTGTGATCAGCTGCATAGTAACATGCCTCATAGTCAGGAGCGTGAACAATATTCGCAGATGTCAGCATTTGAGGGAGGATGTGTTGGGTTCAAAGAAGCCGGTTGGAGTAATCGGCGAAACGGTCGAAATTTGAATGGGAGGGATGACACTACTCGAAGGTTCTGGCAGGAATGGGCCAATCATGGCAGAACACAGCGTCAATAAGGAAGTGGTTGGCCTAGAAGACGACAGAACATGAGGACGGAGCAATTGTGAGAAAGGCAAATAGAGCTCCTGATCTACATCGACATCTACATGGATAGTCTGCAAATGCCACTTAAGTGCCTGGCAGACGGTTCACTAAACCGCATTCACAATAATTATTTATTATTCCAATCCTGCATAGTGCACGGAAAAAACAGAACACATATATCTTTCCCTTATTTTATTATGATGATCGTTTCTTCCTATGTAGGTCGGCGTCAACAAAATATTTTCTCGTTCGGAGGAGAAATTTGGTGATCGAAATTTCGAGAGAAGATACCGACGCCACGAATAACGCCTTTGTTTTAATGATGTCCACCCCAAATTCTGTATCATGCCAGTGACACTCTCTCCCCCGTTTCTCGATAATACAAAACGTGCTGTTGTTCTTTGAACGTTCTAAATATACTCCGTTAATCTTATCTGGTAATGATCTCACACTGCGCAGCAGTACTCTAAAAGAGGATGGACAAGTGTGGTGTAGACAGTCTCTTTAGTAGATCTGTTGCATCTTCTAAATATTCTGCCAATTAAATACAGTTTTTGGTTCGTCTTCCTCACAACATTTCCTATGTGCTCTTTCCAATTTAAATTGTTCGCAATTGTAATTCCTAGATATTTCGTTGAATTTACTGCCTTTATATTTGACTGATTTATCGCGCAAACGAAGTTTAACGGATACCTTCTAGCACTCATGTGGATGACCTAACACTTTTCATTATTTAGTGTCAATTGCCAATTTCGCACCATACAGGTATCTTTTCTAAATCGTTTTGCAGTTTGATTTGATGATGACTTTACTAGACGTAAACCACAGCGTCATCTGCAAACAACGTAAGACGGCTGTTCAGGTTGTCTCCTAAATCGTTTATATAGATAAGGAACAGCAAAGGGCCTATAACACTACCATGGGGAACGCCAGAAATCATTTTTGTTTTACTCGAAGACTTTTCGTCAATTATTACGAACTGTGACCTCTCTAACAGGAAATCGGGAGTCCAGTCACATAAATGAGACGATATTTCATAAGCACGCAATTTCACAACAAGTCAGCTGTGAGGTACAATGTCAAAAGCCTTCTGGAAATACTTTGTCAATAGCACTCAACACTTTGTCTGAGTAAAGAGCTAGCTGTGTTTCACGAGAGAGATGTTTTCTAAATCCGTGTTGACTGTTTGTCAATAGACTGTTCTCTTCGCGGTAATTCATAATGTTCGAACACAATATACACACATCAAAAATTGTTTAGCGTCACCTCGGTTCCTAGAGTTCCGGAACCTGTACAAAAAATTTAAATAGAGATCAACTTAAACATCATTTCCGCCCTTTTTATTGTTCGTGAAAACCACACATTGCGTGTTGTACCACCATATAGCGAGGCCTCCAGAGGTGGTGGTCAAGACCGGTACCTCTAATACCCAATAGCACGTCCTCTTGCATTGATGCATGCCTGTATTCGTCGTGGCATACTACCCACATGTTCATCAAGGCACCGTTGGTCTAGACTGCCCCCTACTCAACGGCGATTCGGCGTAGATCCCTCAGAGTGGTTGGTGGGTCACGTCTTCCATAAACATCTATCCCAGTTAGGCCGATAGGGTTCATGTCTGGAGAACATGCTGACCACTCTAGTCGAGCGGTGTCGTTATCCTGAAGGAAGTCATTCACAAGATGTGCCCGATGGGGGCGCGAATTATCGTCCATGAAGACTAATGCCTCGCCAATATGCTGCCGATGTGGTTGCACTATCGGTCGTAGAATGGCATTCACGTATCGTACAGCCATTACGGCGCCTTCCATGGCCACCAGCGGCCTACGTCACCACCACACAATGCCACCCCAAAACAGCAGGGAACCTCCACCTTGCTGCACTTGCTGGGCAGCGTGTCTAAGGCGTTCAGCCTGACCAGGTTGCCTCCAAACACGTTCCGACGATTCTCTTGTTGAAGGCATACGCGACGCTCATCGGTGAAGAGAACGTGATGTCAGTCCTGAGCGGTCCATTTGGCATATTGTTGGGCCCGTCTGTACCTCGCTGCATGGTATCGTGGTTGCAAAGATGGACCTCGCCATGGACGTCGGGAATGAAGTTGCGCATTATGTAGCCAATTGCGCATAGTTTGAGTCGTAACACGACGTCCTGTGGCTGCACGAAAAGCATTATTCAACATGGTGGCGTTGCTGTCAGGGTTCCTCCGAGCCATAATCTGTAAGTAGCGGTTATGCACTGCAGTAGTAGCATTTGTGGGGGCCTGAGCGAGGCATGTCATCGACAGTTCCTGTCTCTCTGTATCTCCTCCATGTCCGAACAACATCGCTTTCGTTAACTCCTAGACACGTGGCCACTTCCCTTGTTGAGAGCCCTTCCTGGCACAAAGTAACAATGCGGACGCGATCGAACAGCGGTATTGACCGTCTGGGCATGGTTGAACTTCAGACAACACGAACCATGTACCTCCTTCCTGGTGGAATGGCAAACTGATCGGCTGTCGGACCCCCTCCGTCTAATGGATGCTGCTCATGCATAGTTGTTTACATCTTTGGGCGGGTTTAGTGGCATCTCCGAACACTCAAAGGGACTGTGTCTGTAATACAGTATCCACAATCAGCGTCTATCTTCAGGAGTTCTGGGAACCGGGGTGATGCAAAACTTTTTTATGTGTGTATGTTCCAAAATCCTATTGCACATCGACGATAATGATATGGGTCTGTAATTTAGTGGATTACTCCTATTGCCTTTCTTGAATATTGGTATGACCTGAGCAACTTTCCAGTCTTTGCATGCAGATCTTTCGTCGAGCAAGCGGTTGTATATTATTGTTAAGTACGGAGCTATTGTATCAGCATATTCCGAAAGGAACCTAGTTGGTCTTCAGTCTGGACCGGAAGATTTGCTTTTATCAAGTGATTTAAGTTGCTTCATTACTCCGAGGGTATCTACTTCTACTTCTACGTTACTCATGTTTGTAGCTGTTCTCGATTCGAAAACTGGAACATTTATTTCGTCTTCTTTGGTGAATGAGTTTTGGAAGGTTGTGTGCTGCTTTAGCAGCACTGCCATCAGTAGTATTTCCATCGCTATCACGTAGAGAAGGCATTGATTGTGTCTTGCCTTTAGATTTTCTGCTAGGTTTCGAGACAAAAGTTTCGTTGTGGAAATTATTATAAGCACCTCACCCTGAAGTCCACGCTAAATTTAGAGCTTCTGTAAAAGATCGCCAATCTTGGAGATTTCGCGTTCGTTTAAATTTGGCATGCTTTTCTCGTTGTTTTTGCAACAGTGTTCTGACCCATTCTGCGTACCAAGGGGGATCAACTGTTTGTTAATTTATTTGGTATAAATCTCTCAATTGCTGACGATACTATTTCTTTGAATTCAAGCCGCATTAGGTCTACTGTTACATTGTTAATTTGGAAAGAGTGGAGATTGTCTCTCAGGAAGGCGTTAAGTGAATTTTTATCTGCTTTTTGAATAGGTATAATTTTCGTTTATTTTTGGAGAATTCGAGACCTACAACATTGAGTCTCGCTACGACAACCCTGTGTTCACTAATCCTTGTATCCGTTTTTATGCTCATTGTTAGTTCAGGATTATTTGTTGCTAAGAGTTCAAGTGTATTTTCACAACCGTTTACTATTCAAGTGATCTCATGAACGAACCGCTCGAAATAATTTTCAGAGAATGGGTTTAGCACACTTTCGGACGATGTTTTATGCTTACTTCAGGATTTAAACAGGTATTTTCGCCAACATATCGATGATAAATTGAAGTCACCACCAACTGCTGCTGTATGAGTCGGACACTTGTTTGAGATTAGACTCGTGTTTTCTTTGAATCTTTCAGCAATTGTAGCATCTGAGTTGGGAGGTAGGTAAAAGGATCCAGTTATGATTTGATTCGATTCTGGTTTATCCATACTAAATCAAAGGAACTATCGACTTCAATTTAGCTGCAAGATAAACTACTCGTACTTCTAACAGCAACAAACACGCCACCGACAACTGTGTATAGCCTGCTCTTTCTGAACTCCGTTAGGTCCTTCGCAAAAATTTCGGCTGAACTTATCTCCAACTTTAGCCAGCTTTAGTGCCTATAACGAATTGAGCATCAGTGCTTTCTATTAGCGCTTGGAGCTCAGGAACTGTCTCAATACAGCTACGACAATTTACAGTTATTATACCAATGGTTCGTGGATCTACATCCTTCCTGTGTTCTCCCTGCACCCTTTGATACTGATGTCCTTCTTGTGTTGGTGCTTCAGTGACCACAAGAACCACTAACAGTCGGCTCACAGAAAGGGGGCTAAGTTCACGATGTCCCTTGCGCCGACTACCATTGATCTTTGTACACCGACAAGCCTATCTGCAGTGATGTCAGGTACATTTGGCCTGGAGTCTCACTGACTGAAGTAGAGTTGTCTTCAGCGACAAATCCTGCTTCAAAATGAGACCCGATGACAAGCGAAGGCGTGTCAGTAGACGCACCTGACATTGGTGGGACACCGCCATACGGTCCGACTGCCAGGACTGATGATCTGGGGTGCAATTTCTTTTCATAACAGAAACAACAGAAACAACCCCTTTGGTTGTCATTCACGGCACCCTTACAGCACAGCGGTAGGTCGACGATATTCTACACCTTGTTTTATTGCCCTTCGTGGCAAGCAAAACTGGCCTTACATTTCAATACTATAACGCCCGCCTGCACACTGTGAGAGTTTCTAATGCCTCTCTGCGTGCTAGCCAGACCCTACCTAGGCCAGCAAGGTCGCCAAATCTCTCTCCAACAGAGAACGTTCGGAGTATTATGGGCAAAGCCCCCGACTAGCTGGGGATTTTCACGATCTTTTGTTGGGGGGTTCAGGTGACTGGTTGATGCGGCCCGCCATGAATTCCTCTCCTGCGCCAACCCCTTCATCTCAAAGTAGCACTTGCTACCTACATTCGTAATTATCTGCTGGATGTATTCCAGTCTGTCTTCCTCTACAGTTTTTACCCTCTACAGCTCCCTCTAGTACCACGGAACGTATTCCCTGATGTGTTAACAGATGTCCTATCATCCTGTCTCTTCTTCTTGTCAGTGTTTCTCTTATTCCTTTCCTCGCTGATTTTGTCGAAGAACCTCCTCATTCATTTACCTTATCAGTCCACCTAACTTTCAACATTCTCCTGTAGCACCACATCTCAAATGTTTCAATTCTTTTCTGTTCTGGTTTTCGCACAGTCCATGTTTCACTACCATACAATGCGGTGCTCCAAATGTAGAATGTTACAAATTTAGTCTCTTGGACAGGAATGCCCCTTTTTGCCAGTGCTAGTCTGCTTTTGATGTCCTCTTTCCTCCGACTGTCGTGGGATATTTTGCTGAGAAAAAAAGCGGAACACCTTAATTTAATCTGTTTCATGGCTTGCAAAAAATGGCTCTGAGCACTATGGGACTTAACTTCTGAGGTCATCAGTTCCCTAGAACATAGAGCTACTTAAACCTAACTAACCTAAGGACATCACACCCATCCATGCCCGAGGCAAAATTCGAACCTGCGACCGTAGCGGTCACGCGGTTCCAGACTGTAGCGCCTAGAACCGCTCGGCCACTTAAGCCGGCCATGGTTACCGATCCTGATGTTGAGTTTCTCGCTGTTCTCATTTCTGCCGTCATTCTTCGATTTACTGTCAGTCCATAGTTTGTTCTCGTTAGACCGTTCACTCCATTCAACACATCCTGTAATTCTTCTCCACTTACACTGAGGATAGCAATGGCATCAGCAAATCTTACCATTGATATCTTCTCACCTTGATTTTTAATTCCTTTCCTCAACCTTTCTTTTATTTCCGTCATTGCTTCTTCAATCTATAGAATGAACAGTAGGCGATTAAAGACTACATCCCTATATTACAACCTTTTTAGTCCGCGCACTTCGTTCTTGGTCAGCCACTCTTATTAGTCCCTCTTGGCTCTTGTACATACTGTATACAGTGTGTAAACTTTTAGATGGCAGACCTCTCCCTAGTCCTGAATCGGCAGAAGTCGGTAAACTTTGGGAGGCTTCGGTAGGCACGCAGTTTCGACTGCTGCCAACATTACGTAGCTGACTGTGTTGTACAAGGTAGCCATTGTCGTCTGCTTCGTTATTGTTTTGCGCTGTACTGTTCTGCGTGTTTTTATTGTGCAGTTGTGCTAAACATTATCAAAAAGAGAGAAGAGGCAGTTGCTGACCCATCTCGGGAGTCGCCAACAACCCCTACCGGTAGGCCTACGGTTGAAGGAAATCAGTATTTCGTAGCGATGCTCGCAAAATTATATTGCGTGTGACTGAATGCTGCGAAAGGGAAAGGGAGCAGAAAAAATTGCTTCACCCCATTTACAAATCTTCAATGAGAGCTGCTACGTACACAGGACAAAGCATGCGTAGCATTGGAAGATTCAAACAGTTTTCCAAGAATCATCCTCACCAAATAGTGGGTGCAAAAATCTGGGTATTTTCCCGCGGTGGCATCTCATTGTTTATGACGTCATATCTACTCAAGAATGTGTCTTATTTCTTTTTTTCGGCTAGGAACCTTCGTGGGCGTACGGAGAACACATTACCAAAATTTCATCGCAATCGGATGAATGGTTTGGGAACGCACAGAGGGCAGACATACATACATTCATTTTTATATATAGAGATTGACAGTTGCGTTATACTATATGACCTGTTTAAGTATATTTAAATTTTATAATTAATAGTTTAACATTCCGGGGAATGAAATAAAAATGAAAAAAAATTGCGAACAGTGGAAATAGAATCTGGGTCTGCTGCATGACAAGCCTTTCGGATGAATGGTTTGTGAGCGCATAGTAGACAAACATACATACATTCATTTTTATATACATAGATTTTAATGTACATGACGATTTCAGTTTCGTTTACGAACAACATTTAAAGCGAGTTACTTCCAAGCCTTTCGTCTGCTTTCGTATAAGCATGACGCGCAATTTGTAGTGCCAGCACTGCAACTTGTAGGCGTGCCTTGTCCCCCCCCCCTCCCCCTCCACCCAACGGCTCCTCTCCCCACGCCAGCCAATGCTTGCTTCCTCCTCTCCCCGCACTCCCCTCACAACTCTGCCGTCTTACAGTTAACACACTGTACTATCAGTCTTCCCCTATAGCTTGCCCCCATTTTTCATCCCTATATTACAAAGTTTTTAATCCGAGCACTTCGTTCTTGGTAGCCCACTCTTCTTATTCCCTCTTGGCTCTTGTACATACTGTATACTACCCCTCTTCCCCTATAGGTTACCCCTATTTTTCATCCCTATATTACAAACATTTTAGTCTGAGTACTTCGTTCTCGGTCGGCCATTCTTATTATTCCCTCTTGGCTCTTGTACATACTGTATACTACCCGTCTTCCCCTATAGCTTATCCCTATTTTTCATTCCTATATTACAAACTTTTTAGTCCAAGCACTTCGGTCTCGGTCGGCCATTCTTATTATTCCCTCTTGGCTCTTGTACATACTGTATACTACCCGTCTTTCCCTACAGCTTACCCCAATTTTTCATCCCTATATTACAAACTTTTTAGTCTGAGCACTTAGTTCTTTTTCGGCCACTCTTATTATTTCCTCTTGGCTTTTGTACATACTGTATACTGCCTGTCTTCCCCTACAGCTTTCTCCTGCTCGACAGATCCTAGCACCATGTCTGTTTTTTCTTTAGTCTTGCTTCCATTATCAACAGCCACATCAGAATTGCCGTCTGACACCCTTACCATTCCTAAAGCCAAATTGATAGTCGTCTAATACATTCTGTTTTTTCCCCTTCTTCTGTATTATATTCATGCCAGCAATTTGGATTCATGAGCTGTTTAGCTGACTGTGTGATAATCTGAGCACTCTTGTGTTCTTGTAAGCTCTTGCAATCTTCGGAATTGTTTGGATGATTTTGTTTCTGAAAGTCCGATAGTATATCTCCAGACTCATATATTCTACATGCCAACATGAGTAACAGTTTTGTTACCTCTTTCCCCAATGGTTTTAGCAATTCAGATAAATGTTATCTTTCCCTTCTGCCTTATCTGATCTTAAGCCTTCCAAAGCTCTTTTAAAGCCTGAGTCTAATAATGGATCCGCTGTGATTCTTGAGTTTCTCCCGGCGTATTTGATAATCAAAGTCCCACATAAGGACTTAATATTCCCGTCAGGTATTTGGACAACAAATATGTAGGTGCTCTGATGTTGCTGACAATGGGGCGTAATGGTACCCCCTCTTTGTGAACCTTCGGGAGTCCATATAGTCTAGGCGGTACCGGACCTTAGGGTAACAATTTCTTAGCGTCACCCTCCGGTAAATCTGCGTCCTTACATCATACACCTTTACGGGGAGGAGATGTATCGCAGCATGAAGAAATTTGAAAAGTTGCGCCACCGTAGATGTCGTTTGCTAAGTACTCTTGCCTTTCTAAAGAGATGTCGTTCCGAGAATGTTGTTCCAAATTTTGCTAAGGTTATGCATCACATCGATTCTGCAGCAGCTAAGAGAATCAAGAAACGAGCCAGCCTCGCATTGGTACGCGAGAGAGTGCAATTCACCCGCCGGAACCTTGAGTTTATCTCACAGGAATTACTCAAACTACATTTGCAACTGGCTAGTAAGTTCATTTCTTGTTCCTGGGATTGGATTGATGGTGTCACCTGGGTGTCAGCTGATTCCGCCCATAAGAAGGCTACGGGACGTCAAACAGCTAAGTTCTCACGTCTCCTTGACAAACCATCCCTGCAGGTTCCGTGCAAGACTGTCATCAATTTGAGTGGCATGGTGTTGAGTGATGATGCGGTCTCGGTTTTGCAGAAAGGTCTCAACTTCGCTCCCACCCCCAAGTTCACTCCGGTCGCAGAAATTGTTAGTGCTGTTGAACAGGTTGCAGCTCGACTTCCGCCAGAATCAGCCGAGGAAATACGTCGTGAAACTTGTCGTGCGTTGACGAAATCCAAGCCGATGAAGTCAAATATCAGCAGTAAAGAGAGGGCGGCCATTCGTGATCTGAGGGAGCGCTCTGAAATTGTTGTCTTACCGGCTGACAAAGGCAATGCTACAGTTGTTGTCTCCCATAAGGACTACACTGATAAGATGCAGAGCCTGCTAAATGACGATTCCTACCGGAAGATCAGCGTTGACCCTACAAAGAAGGTGGAGAACAAGACGAGGGCGCTTCTCAAGGACGCAGATTTACCGGAGGGTGACGCTAAGAAATTGTTACCCCAAGGTCCGGTACCGCCTAGACTATATGGACTCCCGAAGGTTCACAAAGAGGGGGTACCATTACGCCCCATTGTCAGCAACATCAGGGCACCTACATATTTGTTGGCCAAATATCTGACGGGAATATTAAGTCCTTATGTGGGTAAATGCCCTCATCACATCCGCAATTCCGATGATTTTGTTAAACGCCTTGATAGCTTCAGGTTGGATGAGTCAGATATCATGGTGAGTTTTGACGTCGTTTCCTTGTTTACGAGGGTACCCCTGCGAGAGTCACTAGAATTGATTAGTCAGAAGTTTGACGATAAGACCACTGAACTTTTTAGGCATGTCTTGACTTCCACGTATTTTCTTTTTAATGGAGAATACTACGAACAAACGGAGGGAGTCGCCATGGGTAGCCCACTCTCACCGGTGGTAGCGAATTTGTACATGGAGAACTTCGAGGAGGAAGCCTTGTCGTCATCCGTATGGAAACTTACTTGCTTTTTCCGTTACGTGGACGACACGTTCGTCATCTGGCCACATGGTATGGATAAACTCCTTGACTTCCTTACACATCTAAACTCCATACACCACAACATCAAATTCACTATGGAGACTGAAACGGAGGGTAAATTACCTTTCCTTGACGCCTTGGACAAGAGAAGGGCTGACGGCACCCTAGGTCATGGGGTGTATCGCAAGACTACGCACACTGATCTGTATTTGCACGCAGACAGCTGCCACCACCCTTCACAGAGGAATGAGGTACTTAAAACTCTAGTACATAGGGCGCGCACTATCTCTGACGCAGAGAGTCTACCCCAGGAATTGGAACATCTGAGAACTGTATTTCGAAAAAATGGGTACTCAGAGTGGTAGATTCAACGTGCTCTCCGCCCAACCACTGCAGCACAACCTGTTTAGATGGATGAAGTCACGTGGGAGGAGGTAGGCACTGCATTTATTCCATACACAGGCGCACTCTCGGGGAAAATCGCCCGCATTCTGAAGAAACGCCGGGTCGGAACTGTGTTTTGTCCTCCAAATAAAATTCGTGCACTGGTGGGGAGCGCCAAAGATGACCTCGGTTTGAGGAAGGCCGGCGTGTACCAGATTCCGTGTCAATGTGGCAAGTCATATATTGGTCAGACGATGCGTACCGTCAAGGATCGATGCCGTGAACACCAGAGGCACATTCGACTGATGTATCCGAACAAGTCGGCGGTCGCTGAACATTGTTTGTCGGAAAATCACGCCATGGAGTATGACCGCACGAGGATTCTGGTACAGACGTCGAGATACTGGGACAGCGTTGTTAGAGAGGCCATCGAAATTCGCACCAATGACGACCTCGTAAACCGTGACTGTGGCTATAATCTTAGCAAGGCTTGGGAACCAGCGAGCGGGTTAATCAAGAGTAAATCGAGCAAACGTATAGTTGTGACGACCACGGCGGACAGAGCCATCACACCGACGTCATCTCAGACGCCGTCGCAATCTGTTCCACCGCGCGACCGTGGCGCGGGGCGCGGACGGCGGAGGGAGCGCGCCGCGGGCGGAGGGTATTTAAATCGGCCGCCGCCGCGACCGAACCCAGTTCCCTCTGAGCAGCCATAGCGTACGGTCTCCGTGCCGGCACGTTCACAGGAGCTCAGTCCGTCAGTTCACCTGATGATGGCGACATGTATGATCGCCGAAATATTGTGCCCGTTGGACACTATAGACCGGCAGCATACCCGTGGATATTTTGATTAATGGATCCGCTATCTCCTCTAAATCGACTCCTGTTTCTTCCTGTAGCACATCACACATGTCTTCCCCCTCACAAGGCCTTCAATGTACTCTTTCCGGCTATCAGCTCTCTCCCTGCATTTAACAGTAGAATTCCCATTGCACTTTTAATGTTACTGTACTTGCTTTTAGTTTCACCGTATGTTGTTTTGACCCTTCTAAATGTTGAATTAGTCCTTCCGACAATCATATTTGTTTCGACTTCTTTATATTTTTCATGGAACCTTTTCTCCTTCGATTCCCTGCACTTCCTATTTATTTCCTTCCTACGTGACTTGTAATTCTGTACGCCTGGATATCCCTGAAGATTTTTGTACTTCCTTCTTTCATCGATCAATTAAAGTATTTCTTCCGTTATCCATGGTTTCTTGGCAGTTATTTTCTTTGCACCTATGTTTTTCTTTCCAACTTCCGTGATTGCCCAACTTTGACTGGAAAATCAGAGATAAGAGCTTTCAAAGAAAGTCCGTTCTTCCCGCGCTCATTTCGGAACGGTAACAGGAAAGAGGGGAAATTATGTTGGTACCAAGCCACCTTCAGCCACAGGCAGTAAGGTAGCATGCGGAGTACCAATGGAGAAATAAACAGTTTGAAGTAATCTGCGTTGTGTATTGTACAATATAGGGATGTGTAAGTGTTAAGAAGATTTTTCTGTAAATATTTGAGACGAGTGGAGCCTTGTGCGGAAGTGAAACGTGGACAATAAGCAACTCAGACAAGAGAATAAAAGTTGTTGAAATGCGGAGCAACTGAAGAACGGTGAAGAAGAGCTGAACAGATTGGATAATAATGAAGAAATAATGAATCGCACTGAAGAGAAAAGAAAGTTATGGTGCAGCTAGACTGCAAGAAGGGATCGATATCCTGAGGCATTGATGAATCGTCAGAGTGTGTGTGTGTGTGTGTGTGTGTGTGTGTGTGTGTGTGTGTAAGTTTGACTACAATAAGCAAGTTCAAACGGATTTATATTGCAGTAGTCATGCAGAGATGAAAGAGACTTGCTCAGGATACACTAGCATGGAGAGCTGCATTAAGCCAGTCTTCAGACTGAATAACAGATGGCGATGTAGAATAAAAGATTAAATGTCGGCCGCTCAGAATGTTTCTCTGGAAAGAGAGAGAGAGAAATGGGAGGCATGAGATTCCTCTTCTGTGACAACCTCTTCACTTAAAAATAGCACCTATACTTAATTGCTTGCGTATATTCTAACCTTTTTCTTCTCTTAAGACTCTATGCCTCCCTGATGTACCACCAGCGTGTTACCTAGTCTCTTAACCCAAGATTTAGCATCCTAGACGTAGTACCGACAGAAAGGGCTTTCTATACTAGCGTCAATTGAATCTACCTCCGTACTCGTTTATTTACCATACCAGTGTTGTGATGCTGAAACACGAGGAACCTGGTTTACATTCTGATAATACATTTAAATCTTCGGAAGAATTGGGTGGCAAGGGTTTCCCACTTTGCGTTTCCAGTTCATCATTCTCACGCGATCTGCAAATCTAATTATTTAATTTCCAAATCTCTCTGCAATTTTTCGTGCGGTAACGAAGTGTCACACTTTAGAATATAATTAGCTCTGTAGAGGGAGAAGTTAATCCTAGCAATAGACTCGTTGCTGTTCAAAGAAACAGGCTGTCTCTGAATGCGAACGTTATAGGTAGTATATAGTCCGATATTTTGATGTAATACGCTACTCAAACGAATTAGGGGAACATGACTTTGGGCGTCTGCCATACTCCATTGAGCAATAATTGAGCACTAACAACGTTGCCATATTTTACCTCTATCTTTCACAAATTAAGTACCCAACAAGACATCATTACATCCTCGATCATTTACATAAAAAGAGCTGCAATGTCTGACAGGTGTCGAAAACAAAGTAGAACAATCATTCATCCAGTCATCTGAGGCGCTTTGCATTAGACTCTGAGAGCTTCAGTAACAAGTATGCCCTCCGCGAGCGTTTATCACTGCCTGACAATTATGCGGTATGTTCCGCTCAAGTCTAAGGAGTTCATCCTGAGGTATCCATTCTCATTCTTCAATGAGAGCCTGTGAGAGTTCTTGAAGAGTTCAAATGGTTCAAATGACTGTAAGCACTAGGGGACTTAACATCTGAGGTCATCAGTCCCCTAGACCTAGAACTACTTAAACCTAACTAACCTAAGGACATCACACACATCCATGCCTGAGACAGGATTCGAACCTGCGGCCATAGCAGCAGCGTGGTTCTGGACTGAAGCGCCTAGAACCGCTTGGCCACAGCGGCCGGCTCTTGTAGAGTCTGTGGTGGAACAGGACGGTCACGCACTCATCTGTCACGCATGTCCCACATAAGCACGATAGTGTTTACGTCGGGACTCATCGCCAGCCATTATATTATTTCAATGTCCAGGCTTCGTAAGACGCTCGCCACGTGGTCCCTGGCATTAGAAGGAATTCAGGCCACCACCGTATGCAGCAGCCACCACATGGTCCAACAGGACCTGTTTGATGTACTTCATGATGGTAAGGCGACCAAGGACAACGACAGGATCCGTATGGCTGTCAACACTAAAGCCACCCTATAACATCACAGAACCGTGGAAATCAGTCGATTTCCGGAACAACATTTAGCAGGTACTGCTCAACAATGGTCTCCGCAAATGAACACGGCCATCGCTAGCGTCACAGGATATCTGGAATAGTCTGCGAATATCACAGTCGCCAGTGACGAAGTTGATAGTTGAAATGGGAACGGCAAAATTGAAGGTGAGGTGCAAGATGTTGTCGTGTCATTCGGGTACTCACAACAGGACGTCTGGGTCGGAAGGGCCTGTTCGTTACAGTGTGATGGGGCACAGTGGCTCCAGCGGCCCTTCTGACGTCGCCTGCAGTGTTCTGGCGGTATTTGTACTGCGCCGCAACCCAATGTGGGGTTGTAATGCGTCGGCGACCTCGTCCAACTCGTCTTATGTACTGACCCTCTCACTGTAATGTGTGCACAACCTATGGATGACATATGGAGAGTCATTGACGTCTGCAGCAACACGACCGAAAGCCCATCCTTTTTGGATCAAACAGACCGCCCTTGCAACTTGCAGTGCATTAAGATGTCGCACTGCATGTTCTTGGTTGAATACAACGTCCACAAATGACAACTTCCATCTATGTACCTCACTAAAAAACAATGAGACACCGGCAGTCACTTCCTTCTGAGGGGTCACCTGACACTCTAGCAGTCTAGCGGATAAGACAGCCAATATATTATGGAGAATGATTGTAAGTGTTACCTACGCCGAAAGCGATGATCTCAGGCCATGCAAAAGGACAACAAGCACCGCCTATACCAAAATTTAACATGCAGGACGTTGATACACTTGTTCCCCTAATTCTTTGGAACAGTGTTTCTTTGTTCATTCTCATTGAAAAATATTATTGTTCAGACACTTAATCCCGCAAATATTACGTCCAGCCATCTCCTTTATTACCACTGACAATACAAGCAAACTCCCACACATAAATATACAGGATGATTTTTTCCACAGTGTACAAATTCTAGGTATTGATCGATGAGAGGATACGGAACAAAAAGGGTCTAATGAACTTATGTCCGGAAATGCATAGTTTCCATGCTAGAGATAATTTTATTCAATCATACATTTTTACAGAGACGGCGGTCTAATACGCGTTGTACAATGCGGCCACAGTTACAGCATGGATGGTTACCTCCTAACAAAAAGGGTCTAATGAACTTATGTCCGGAAATGCATGGTTTCCATGCTAGAGATAATTTTATTCAATCATACATTTTTACAGAGACGGCGGTCTAATACGCGTTGTACAATGTAGCCACAGTTACAGCATGGATGGTTACCTCCTAGAGATGCCCTAGCGACCTCTCCTGCCGTAGTAATTGGTAATGTTGTGTCCGATTCACTTCTCTTGCTGACTCACATTGTAGTGGATGTGATATAGCGTTGCACACAATGGTTCAGTAATCGAATCGAGAGCTTGCCGACATGGTGTTTACTTACTGAAAGACAAACAGCAAAGGGCGGCAGGCAGCAAGGTTGTATCAGGAGACCTATCCCCGCCGACACCAACCACAGCATTCAGTGTTTGCAACAGTGTTTCGCCGTTTGAGACAGGATCGCTTCAGGTAGCAGGAAATCTTGAAGGACGTACCCGAAACGTTCGGACACCATACTTGGAAGAAATGTGATTTAACACTGTGGAAGGTGATCGCGGTGTCAGTACCAGGCAGTTGGCCCACCAGTACAGGATAAGCCAGATGACCGTGTGTAATATTCTCCATGACAATTATTACTACCCTTATCACTTACAGTGTGTGCAGGGCTTACTAGCGACAGCCTTTCCACACCGGGAGCAGTTTTGTCACTGATTTCTTCACCAGTCAACCACGATTCCGGGATTTGTATCATTCATCATATTTACGGATCTTCAACCTTCATAACAGTCATCTGTGGGATGGTATGCAGAGCCCCCATGGTATGGTGACAGCGAATCATCAGCATCGGTGCAGCCGGAATGTGTGGGCCAGGTTAATAGGCGACCATATTTTGGGATAAGTCTTCTTTCCGTGTCACCTAAAAGGCCGCAAATAGCGATGTTTTTGCCGTTGACTTGGCCTCTCCTGCTGAAAGAAGTGCATTGATGTTTCGAAGGCTTATGTGGCTGCTACATGATGGTACTCCAGCCCACTTCGCCGTTAACGGACGGACGCATCTCAATCATCCCTGGTCGATGGGTCGGATGAGGGAGTCCAGTTGCATGGCCTGCTCGTTCACCAGATCTCAATCCATGCAATTTCTGGTTATGGGGCCATCTCAAAAGTATCGTGTATGCAGAGCCCATTGCAGATGTGGAGACGCTGGAGCTTCGTATTCATGCTGCTTTTGGCACTATTTGGATATAGCTGAAGGTGTGAGACAGAACACGTTACGGCGCGTAGACGCATGCATTGGGGCACACGGAGATCATTTTCAACACATACTCTAAATGTGGCTGCATGGTACAGCGCGTATTAGACCGCAGTCTCTGTAACAATGTATGATTGAATAAATGGATCTATCAAGGAAACCATGCGTTTCCGGACATAAAATCATTAGACATTTTTTGTTCCGTATCCTCTCATCGATCAATCCCTAGAGTTTGTACACGGTGGAAAAAATCACCCTGCATAGCGGTGTACTTAACAGAAACTAAATTTTGTGGCATTACAATCCATGTACGACATTGCCCAGCCATTCAACAATTGCTTTATTTTCTGCGTAAGGTTTCATAGCATTGTAATGCTGTTGAGGACCGATGGTCAACAAAGCAGTCCCTGTTTCGTTAATGATGGCTGTGGAGGTCGAAGTCATCAGTTTTCTCAAGTAACTCCGCAGGTGTCACCATGAGACTGAGTTCATCGCCCTCCCACCAGGAAAAATCCTTGACGGTATTGGCGATCTGTCCCGGCTCCTGTTTGTGGCGGTCAAACAAAATGGGCGCTCGTTTGCGGATGCGTACAGAGACAGCTACAATAAACATCTACATTTTAGATAAAACACTTTGCGTAGCAACGGCCCCAACGACATTTTGTACTGGTTGGAAGATTTCTTGGTAATGAGGCCGTAGCATATCATACTGGATGGTGAATCATCAATAGAAAAAGCAATTTCAAACGAGACCCAGGCAAGTTTGTTGGGACCCTGGCTATTCATCTCGTATATTAATGACTTGGCACACAATATTAACATCGTAGTAACCGTGACTTTTTTCGGATTATATGGTTATCTGTAATGAAGTACTGACTGAAAAAATCCCCACAAACATTCAATCAGATGCTGACAAGACATGAAATTAGTGCAAATTTTGACTAATTAATTAACGTGTTCATAAATCTAAAATTGTTCTCTTCACAAAACGCAAAAGCGTGTTATAGAATGACTATAATATAAACGAGTCACAAATGAAGACCGTCAATTCATACATATAGCTCGGAGTAACAATTTTCAGGGATATGAAAACGAATTATCATATGGACTTAGTCGAAAGTAAGGAGGCTGGCAGAGTTCGATTCATTGTTAGGACACTGCAATCATTCAACGAAAGCTTGCAAAATAATTCTAGGAAGTTGCTCAAGTGTGTGAGGCCGACACAAAATTGGCCTAACAGAGGATGTTGAATGTATACAAGAAAATGGCAGCACAAAAGGTCAAATGTTTGATCCATGGGACAACGTAATGGAGATGCCGAAAAAGCTGAACTGGCAGCTATCTCACGAAATGCTACGTTCACCTTTTTTAGAATCAGTATAAAGTGACGAATCTATGAATGTACTAAAACTGCCACATACCGATCCTGTACGGAAGGCGAATACTAAATTAATTACAGCACGCACAGAGGCATTAAAGCAATCAATCTTCCCATGCTCAACGTAAAAACGGGACGGGAATGAGCCTTAATACTTAATAAAATGAGAAGTAACCGCTTCCATTCGATTTCTCAGTGGTATGCAAAGCTTGTATGCAGATGTCAATTCGTGCAACCAGATAGGCGACATTCCCTTCTGTTTCTCTACATACACCGACACTCTACCAAACTGCGCTTTTTGGTGTAGGTCTTATTGTCTTAAGTATCAGCTATTTTTATGAGCTTACCCAGAATTTCCAAGAAAAGACAGGTGCTGACAGGTATGAATACTCTCTAACCAACCGTTTAATAACGCACGGCTACAAAAAAGTTGAAACGAATTCTATACAAAGAATGTAAAAAACGTAGAAGTTGAGCTCGGAGAAGATAAGTTTAGTTACAGGGCAATGGAGGAACACGCGAGGCAATACTGACCCTCCGACTGAAGCCAGTTCAAGGAAAGGCAGACTTACATTTATAGCACTCGTACATTTAAAGAAGGGTTTTAACAATATTGACTAGAGGTAGCAGCGATAAAATACAGGAAGCGGAAGGTTACTTACAGCTTCAACAGACGCCAGACTGCCTTGTAATAGTGGAAGGATATGAAAGAGAAGACGTTGTTGAGAGGGAAGTGAGACAGGGTTAGGACTTATCGCCGATATTGTTCAAGTTGTACAGAGAGCAATAAGTAAAGAGAACTAAGGAGAAAATGGAAAGGAAATTAAAATTCATGGAGAAGAAATAAAAATTTGGTGTTTGCCGATGACATTGTAATTCTGTCAGGGACAGCAAATGGTTTGGAAGACCAGTTTAACAGAACTGATAGTGTCTTAAAAACATATTTAAAAAATCAATAAAAGTGAAACAACGGTAATGAAGTGTATTTGACTTGAAAATCAGGTGATGGTAAGGAAAATTGGATTAGTAAACGATAAACTAAGTAAAGTAGACGAGTTTTCTGTTTGGAAATACAATCATCGATGATGACCGAGCTAGAGAAGATATGAAATGCGGACTGGCAATAGTAAGAAAAACTTTTCTTGAAAAAGAGGAATTTGTTAGCTTCTAATATCAATTTAAGTGTTAGGAAGTCTTTTCTGTAGGTGTTTGTCTGGACTGTAGTCTTACACGGAAGTGAAACATGGAGAATAAGGAGTTTATAACAAGAAGAAAATAGATTCATTTCAAACGATGTGCTATGGAATAAAGCTATACATCGGATAGACAGATCGAATAACAAATGGGGAGGTACCGATTCGAACTGAGGAAAATAGAAGTTTATGGCACAACTTGAGTAAAACGAGGGATAGGTTGATAGGACACGTCCTGAGGCATAAAAGATTCGTTAGTTTGGTATGAGTGAAGTGAATGTAAGTTACGGAAGTTAGGCAGAGATGAAGAGGCTTGTGCAGGATAGACGAGCGTGGAAAGCTGCATCAAACCAGTCTTCAGACTGAAGGCGATAATAATAACAACAACAACCACAACAACAACGACGAATGAAGAACAGGCAATACCGCAAATAATAACAGGAGCAATGATCATAGTCTCACCTCTGTAGATCCAAACAGCGTAAACACAAGCTTCCAAAGGAGAAGGAGAGCTGAAGAAGATGGGACAGAGTTGCTGCGCACGGTTCAATCGCTCCCACGGCTTAGCTTGGTCCCCGGCGTCGCGACGCCTGCTCACCACTGAGCTTCGTGCGTATGCGCGTTATCGCCATCGGATAACGCCGTTCCCCTCTTTTACATACGCTGCTGATTTGAAACTACGCTCGGCGATGGAGGTCAGTTCAGACCACTGTCGCGGAGGGCTAGCTACTCTGCGCAACACAATTAAAGCATCACTTTGTCGAAGACCCGTAACTGCCTCCCACTAAGACGCATAAGATTGAAATTGGCTCAAAGATGCTTGAAAACTTCCTCTGTAATGTTGCAAAAGTGTAGCGCCCTCTGACGTCACCCTCGGACTCGGCGACGCTCCAAACATCAAAGTGTTGACACATGCGAGAAAAAAGGCCACGGCTCGGAGCTTCACGTGCGCTGCAAAGTAGGTTAGTGTTGTCACAGTGGCACCAAATTATGCCACAATTCTGCCCAACCACACTGTGGAGGCGTCACACGTCACACCCACATTTCACCCTTTCTTTTGACGTCTCTGCGACGGAATTCAGAAAAGCGACACCCAGCGTTGAAATCACGCAGTTTTCTTGTGGGTGACCGAGAAAAACATTTCAGGCACACCGGCGCGGCCTCAGAGAGTGGCATAAAGGGCGTCAATGAAACCACGTCTTTCCCTGAGGCTGTGATTCCTACACATTTTGAGGTTGAACAACAGTTTGTAGTGCGATGAGAAACAGTAAGATTTTATTGACAGCCTTGGAGACAACCCTCGGACTTTTCAACCCTTCTCTAAGGACTTGAGGGTTGCATCCCCATTAAAATTGATCTGACCACTTTGGAGGGCACCGCGACCACAATTTTTGCTCTTGTATAGGTTGGTACCACTGGGAATCATTCAAAAACATTCGACGAAATTTGAACGTGATTCGAAGCAGCAAAAAGTACTTACACTCTTTCAACCCTCCTGTTTTCCGCCCTCTTGTTGCATGATCACGAGGGTGTGCAACATTAACATGTGCGTGAATAAAACGCCAAGGGGTCCCTTTAAGAAACCCTAATTTGCCCACACCCTTTGTGCTACTCACACAACTTTGTTGAGCACAGAAGTGTAGCTTCAGAAATTTTAACACCAAATCAGCGTGGTGGCTGCTACAGAGACTGATGGTGAGGCAACCCTTTCGAGACCACTTGGGTGGAGTTTGCCTGCCTTCAGGCGCTAGAACAGCCGGAAGGCTGAATTGTCAAAGTTTCTGACAGGTACTTTTGTAACTTGCTCAACGAAGTAGCGTGCGTAGCATCGAGGATGTTGCCATACTGCCGTTTTATTCACGCACATGTTAATGTTGCGCTCCCGCGAGATCACGCCACAGGAGGGCGTAAAGTAGTAGGGGTCAAATAGCACAATACCCTTTGATGCTTTGGGTCACGTTCAAATTTCTTCGAATGGTGTTGAATGGTCCCTGGCGGTTCCAGTCCATACGCGAGAGCAAAAGTTGCGGTCACGCTGCACTCCAAAGGGGTGTGATCGCGTTCAGTGTAGATGCAGCCCCATATGTCCTTAAAGAAGGATTGAAACGTCCGAGGGCGGCAGCATAGTCAAGGTTTGTTAAGAACATTTTCGTGTTGAGGCCTTTTCATGTCGATTCTCAGCGATGGTGTGCCTAAAATGTTTTCCTCGGCCACCCACCAGAAAACCGCGTGATTTTAACGCTGGGTGTGGCAGTTCTGACCTCCATCACAGAGACGTCAAAAGAAGGGGTGAAATGCAGGTAAGAGAGGCTGTGACAACTTTCTCATAGAGTGACGCGTACAAGGAGTCGTTGGACAGAACTGCGGTGTAATTTTGTGCCAATGTGACAACACTAACCCACCGTTCAGCTCAGTTGAACTTCCGAGCTGTGACTTTTTATCGCATGCTCGACACCTTGCTGTTTGGAGCGTCGCCGAGCGCATGGGTGACGTGTAGAACGCCATGCTCTTGCACCATTACAGATGAAGGTCGTAGGAAACTTTGAGCCAAATTTCAAAACCATGCGTCGCAATGGGAGACTGTTACGGGCTTTGGAAAAAGTGGTCCTTCAGTTTTGTTACACAGTGTATAACTGAACTTCAGCATTACCAGTGCGCGACAAAGGTTCGAATGTTCTTGCACCACTGATCGCTTCCCAGTCGCTTGATGAGGGCTCTTGTAGCTCAGGCGACGACGCCTCTGGACCCACTGCTTTGCACAGTTACATACTCTTCTGAGCCAAAACATTATGATCAGCTACTTCATGGCGAGTTGGTCCCCCTTTTGAACGAAATACAACAGCGATTCTGCGTGGCATGGATTTCGACAAGCGCTTGGGAGGACTCCGGAAATATGTGGTACCAAATGCCTACGCAAAGACCACGCAGTTCTCGTAAATTACGAGCGGATGATTTGTGAGAGCGAAACTTGCGCCTGATTGCTTCACAGAAGTGTTCCGTCGCCTTCAGATCAGGTCAGTTTCATGGCCAATAAAACGTGTCTTCACCATCATATTCCACAAACCATCATAGCGCGATTCTGGTCTCCTGACACGAACAGTTATCCTCCTGGAAGAGCCTATCGCCCTCGGATAAGACACCAAGCATGAAGGGATGCAGGTGGTTTACAATAGTGTTCACGTAGCCCGCAGCTGCCATGGTGGGCCACTACCACAGGTGCCAAGAACACCAAGTGAACGTCTGCCGCAGCCCCAGCACACTGCATCCGTGGCTCGGTGCACGTCTGTAGCATCCCTTGGACTAGATGTCGTATCCGGAAATGAACACTGACTTGGGTAACTGAAAACGTGATTCGTCCGAAGAGGTGACACGTTTGCACTGATCCACGGTCAAGTCACGCTGATCCCGTCCTCACAGCAATTGTAATTGACAGTCTCGTTGGATCAGCTTAATTAGACGTATGGACGGTCTACTGCGGAGCGCCATGTTCAACAGCGTGGTCTGAGCGGTGTGCCTCCACCAGTATCGTACTCTGTCGTCAGATCGGACTACCCTCGTTTACAGAGCGGGCGAGCCTGCGACGTTCCCGTTCTTTGATGAGGCGTGCACGTTCAACACCTTGAACCACTTTCCATAGATGGTTTTGGTTTATCTGTGTTTTTGTGATATCCAGTACTACATTAGTGAAATGACGTATTCTGTAAGAGTAACAAGCACTGTCAAGAACATTTTGTGATTGAAGTTGATGTGATCCCTACACGATTCTTCATACACTATGTGAAAGAAATCTCTCTTCTTCTAGCAGGAGTTTATTGCATGTCGTTCGAGAAATGAAGCGCTTGATGTGACAATAAAATATTCACGTCTCCACCGTTTTCAGAAAGGGTCGTGAGACAGATATAAGTGTCGGCCTATATCAATAACATCAATCTGTTTTAGGATTCCGGAAAACATTTTATACTCCGATGTCACGAATTTTTCGAAGACAGAAAATCTTCTCTCTAAGAAACAACATCGATTTCGCAAACAACCATCTTGTGAACCCCGCTAACTCTTCGCCAACCAGTAACAGAAAGCAGTAGATACTAGTGACCAGGCTGGTGCCGTATTCTTTGACTTCCAAGAGGCCTGGATGTACTCCAGTCCAGAACTCTAGCTTATCCACTTTAATTACGAAATACAAAAAAAAAAGAGTATGAGTTTCTACTCGTTATTTCTCTTGTGTTATTGCGTAAATTGTATAACTCTGAATAAACATGCGGTGGCGAATATTTCGTGCATTATGATCACGAAACAGGCTTAGTTTTTGCGTGTCATAGATGAATATTTAGCTTGGGGATTTTGCTACCACTCTCCTAATGCTCTCAAAGCAATTTTGCCGCATTTCCTGTTTATATTGTAATTGGCTATTGTAGGACCACTTTCCATATGTTTGAGATTTACTTTCTTGTCAAAAACATTATTCAACAAAATTCTCTGAGGACATCAACACTAATTACTGACATTTGAAAGTGCTCTTTTTATTAATTGTTAATTTGTCTTTTGTTTAATAATTCTGTTTATTTTGTTAATTCGCAATTCTAGTCAATACACAGACTATCTGACTGGACGATAGTAACTACAGGTTATTATTTTCAGCAAGTTAACTGTTGGGCATGGAAGCAGACGTGTGCGGCTCGACTCTACGATATTGTCGAGCTATTCATTTTAGCAGTTGTTTTGATCATATGGGACGCTGGTTAAGGAAGCTACTTACCAGAACAGCCATCAGATAACGTCGCATATTCCGATAGTAGAATTAATTCCTGTCTACTGACGTTACGTCTTTTGTGATGATACAGTGGTTTCCTAGCCGTATCATCAATAATTTTCCGCCACACTACACATGAAAAGTATGCGTAAATAAATTTTGTAATATTCACAGAATTTGCATGTGTTTGAGTGTGAATATGTCATTCTTTAAAATATGTTTTATTTCTTGTATTTCATGTTCTTTAAGTGGGGCTTGGCGGAGGCAGGAGCGGAAAGACGAATGTTCAGGCCCAGACGAGAAAACCATCACCGGACCCTATCGACAACGAATCGACATCCATCTGCCAAGATACCCCGAAGCAACTCACCAGACACTGTGCTAACAATGAGGACAAAGGAATAAAATTTATTAAGAATTGTAAAATTGCGAAAGCTGCTCACCTCAAGTTCATCCTTAGCCATGCTTAGGTAATAACTATTCAGCAACTGAAATAATGTTTTAGTTGTCGCAATCTTGTCTCTGTGCAAAACAGAAGAGTGAAAAGTTATTCAAATATTTTAATTTCCTCTTGAGGACCAATTTTCCGAATAATTGTGATTACGCGACGGTTTACGTTGTATTGAAGCTACTGTTACGATTCGTCACTGTATGTCAAGGGTACAATTATCACCCAGAGAATACCTTACTAGTGTCAGAATCGTGAATAATCTATTTTCAGAAACTTGATAGACGACTTTCTCTTGCTTTAACGCTTGTCTTTTACTGTTTGTTGGCTTTTTCGAATGGACGTGCAAAGAAAGAGGTTCTGTATTCAATGTCGTAATATACTTGGTAATTAGAAGTGCATTCGTTTTCATAATTATTATGATCTTATCCTGATGATTGTGAACTATCTATGTTTCCTGCTGATTAGGCCGTTTGAAATGGACAGCTTGGTGATGCGACGATCGCACACCAACAGCGCACTGTTGAACGTACATTTTACGTTGTCACAAGTCGACCCTGCACCATAATTTTCCTATTATGAAATCCCATTATCATTGCTATTATTTGTTACACTGCAGTTCAATATTACTACGGTCCTGCGTCATCAAGTTTTTCTGCTCTCCAACGACGAATCTGCGCCAGACTTTTGAAGGAATTTGAGAATCTCAGGTGAAGTGACATTATTCAACGCAATAGGAATTTCAGTTTTATCATTAAAATAAAATTCTGCGTATGCATGCCATTATTGTTATACTTCCGCTGCAGTCAGTGACATGTCTCACCTCTCCAACAATCAACATTCAAAAAACACATCATCTTTTATTAGATTCTTCATTACACCACCTACTCTGAAATAAGTTCCAAATATAATACGAGAGAACTGAGTTGGTTGATTGATTTGGTGTGTGTGCGGGGGAGGGGGGGGGGACAAACAACAAAGACATCGTTCCCATCGGATTAGGGAAGCATGGGGAAGGAAGTCGGCCGTGCCCTTTCAAAGGAACCATCCAGGCAGTTGCGTGATGCGACTTAGGGAAATCACGGAAAACCTAAATCACGACGTCCGGACGCGGGTTTGAACCGTCGTCCTCCTGAACGCGAATCCACGTCATTCTGGGAATGACTTATTATTCCATAAAAACACGGGAGAACTGCCGGATATCAGTAACGTTCTGCCACGATATTTCGGCGCAGAGTCTTCTGGCCATCGTCAGGTGAATGCCACTGTAGTACTGGCGAGTACGCGCTGAGCTCCGCTATATAAAGCCTTCTGAGGTGACATTGCGCATGCGCTTTAAACATCACATGACTTATTATAATTATTGTTATCTGTAAGCGTCACATAATGGTTTATCGACGGTTAATGCCTTGATGTGAGAGCGCTCTCTCAGGAGGAAGTTCCTACCGTAAATAATTTTCAAATTAACCATGAAACACGTTTGTATTATGCTGTTTCAGTGTAACCGAGCACTGAAAATGTATGACAGATAGTTCACATTATACTTAAATGTCAGTTAATGACGCATCAGCCACATAAACCTTCAAGAGATACTATGACAACTAAGATAGTAGACTATCTTCAAATAACAAGGTGCTAGCGTAATGGCAAACGTCGGTCTTCTGGAGTCAAAAGTGTAAGTTCGCATCTCCCCACATGCAAATCGTTTTTCACGCTAGCATTATTTACACATTGTGGGACTTTCTTATGAATGTAATAAAATTATGTTCTGTAATATTTAATGCTACTTGCATTTCTGTCTGATTGCAGAACGAAGGATGAAATAAACGTTTAGCGATTTCCAAGTGTGTGGTTAGGCACGAACCTAAGAGGACAGCTTGAATGGCTGCGACTGAAACGGGCAGCAATAAAATTCATTTTCTCCCTTCTCACAAACATCTGGCTTTTTATTTTTGAATATGTGGCGACTTCCGAGTTTGTGATAAGGCAGGAACTTAAGAAGAAAGCTTAAATTGCTGCGAGTAAATGTAAGCCAGATCTACAAATCCATATTCTTCCTTGTCACAAAGTCGATAGCAGTTTCTGCGATCATCGATATTGCGCGTGACGTCAAAATGACGTCACGTTTGCAGGAAATGAGAAATGAGCATTATACGTAGCGCTGAGCTGAAGTCAGCAAGGTTACTAATAGCGCTGGCTGTTATGCATTACGATAAGTGAGTTATTAATGCTGATTTATTGTAGTGCAACGGAAGAAGGGTAGTAAATCCTAATTGTTTAATTTAACAGCATTTCATATGATTAACTGCATAGATTCAGAGAGTGCAGATTACGTCGGGCCCGCACGAAGCAAAAGTCTGTGGATTACTTTAACACAAATCAACAAGAAAATAAGGCAAACAAAATCCCGAATTTATTGACTGCTGTTAATAAAAAGAAATCTTAAGCCCTCGACGATCGAACACAAGAACTCGACTTGCGAAATTAATGAAAAACATCTTCGGAACGATATAGTCGTAAGCACCTGGCGTTCGGTTTACTTATTACAGAAGGAAAAGCTCGCTAGCGTCAGGGTAATACATCCTCCTCCACTGTATTTACTAGAAGACTGCACATCAGAGAAGCTGGTGAATAAAATCTGTTATAAAAGGAGACCTGGAAGCCTCGATGTCACCTAACAGTTTTGTGTTATGGAGATTATCCACTCAGGAAATACATTACCATATGGAGGAAATCTGGAAGTCATCTGTCCCCAAAACGAACCTCACTTCAAAGGAAAAGTCGAGCAAAGTCTTCTTTAAATTAAATAGGTAACTTCAATATTCATATTTCCTACTAGAACTGAGATCTGCGAAGAAAGTAAAGTTACAACTTAAGAACTCGTCTATTCCTAGGATACTTGAGGTGGAGTACGAAGTTCGTTGGAGGATGACGGAGGAAGGAATTTAAATAAGACCCCAGTTTCTTGATCAAAGAGTTGCGTTGGTAGGTAGAACTATTGTGTGTATACCGTCTCTAGCTGATGATGAAACACCTGAGCCTCCTCAGTCGGACAGAGTGCAAATTCAGCCGTTGGAAAGTGTGTGTTTTAAAAGTGCTTTTATTAAGTTTATTGTCCATTTTATGCTTACAGTATTACTTCTGTTTCCACCACGTTTTTATCAGGCGCTTTCTTGTCTGTCAATATCTTCGATACAAATTTTGCAATTGATTTTAAACTAACTTTCCATGAGCAGGAGACTTGAAATTTTAAACATAGCTGGCGGCCGGGATGGCCGAGCGGTTCTAGGCGCTACAGTCTGGAACCGCGCGACCGCTACGGTCGCAGGTTCGAATCCTGCCTCGGATATGGATGTGTGTGATGTCCTTAGGTTAGTTAGGTTTAAGTAGTTCTAGGAGACTGATGACCTCAGTAGTAAAGTCCCATAGTGCTCAGAGCCATTTTTTATACATAGCTCAGGACTAGATGACAACGCAGTATTAACTCGCATTCTTGTCTCCTGTGTGGTGGAGGTTATTTAGTATGAATGGTTCGCTGGAAGAACGATTCCTAGTAAGCCCCTGAGAGAGCTCAAATATCTCTAATTTTTGCCTTCACGATCATGTTGCGAGATATATGTAGGAGAAAGCAAATTATTGGTTGAGTCACGGAAATTTAAAACAGGTCTCTGTTGTAATCTCATCAAAACGTTAGAAATCGACTGAAAAATTTCACACATAAGACCAAAACGCAGAAAATAATTACGTATATAAATATGAATTTTTAATATAACACGTTTTAAATCGGACTAAAAAGTATAAAATAATTTCTCCTAGTCCCATACAGAATACTAACCCCAGAGAATCTCTGATTGGGAATTTTTACGAGCTATGAAAATATTTGTATCATTTAAAACGAAAAACGTGAGACGGGTACAATACATAACTGATGCATGAATAGTTCATCCCCTTGGTATCGCACTACTTACTAACTGATGCTGAATAGTTAATCTCCTTACCGTTATCTATTGTATGTGTCCCACGTTTTTCGTTTTAAATCTAACAATTATTCTTATAGCTATTAAAAACTGACCATCACAAATTCGCAGGAAAGTCTGTATGGTATTGGAAATCTGTTGGGAACTAGGAGAAATTATTTTATGCTCTACAGTCCTATTTAAAAACGTGCTATATAAAAAAATTATTTTCATTTAAAAAATTGTTCGATGTAGTTGCTTTTTGGATCACTTTACGTACTTCAGTATTTCGATTGAGTTCGACTGCGACAAGCATATCTGAAGATGAAATTGTATAACTTCGAAATCGATTATGTGAATCAAGTCCCATCAATAAAACAGCCGAATGGATTATCCAATAACAGTAGATTAACGAAATACAGCTAAAAGCCCGTACATTTCCTTCCATGAACACGAATCACACCAAACTAGACTATACAAACCTTATTCTGAAGATGTGCTGTGCGCCGATGAGGTGGATGGCAAAAGAGTCGTTGGTGGGCAAACACTGGGGCACGCACCCCAGATCTATCAAGTTTTACCTAGGCTAGCAGGGTTCTGCCTGGGTGGACTGTATATATCCCTAGCCGTTCGTGGTGACACCGTGGAACCTCACAGACACAAAAACAAATCCCGAAATAGCATGGGTCGGTCTTTAGAGATCATCAACATGCAACCAACTAAGATGGTTCGATAAAATGTTCCCCCTGGAGTTTTACAACGAGAATCGAACCTTGATAGCAATAATACGGCACAACAGTGTCTGAATGTCTTTATTGTGATAAATCGAAGACGAGTCTTCAGAGAAAGTATCCTCATTTTACATCAAAAAAGTTGGAAAGTATTCTTGGAACTGTGAAGTCATTCAAACAACTTCGCAAGAGATCGCTTTTGGATGAAACTGCTACGTCTCGCCAAGCGAATACACTTCTAAACTTCAAGAATTTTGGTCAGTAACCTGTAGGAGTAGTAAAACACAACACCCAAGGGGGCTTACGGTTCTTTCGTGAGTTTGTGCGTGTCCTCCTCGGACTGCATTCCCTTCCCCATGCCCCTCCTTCGCTGTCCTGGTTGCTTCCCCTCTGCCTCCTCTCTACCCTCTAAAAACGGTTTAAATGGCTCTGAGCACTATGGGACTTAACATCTGAGGTCACCAGTCCCCTAGAACCTAGAGCTACTTAAACCTAACTAACCTAAGGCCATCACACACATCCATGCCCGAAGCAGGATTCGAACCTGCGACCGTACGGTCGCTCGGTTCCAGACTGTAGTGCCTAGAACTGCTCGGCCACATCCGCTGTCTCTTTACCCTCTCTTGGTGTCCTTGTTTACATTGGTCCGGCTATCCTCTTGGTTTCTGCTATACCACCACTTCCATCTTTTACTCGACACTGTTGTCCTTTTAACGCTATATATCTAGCAGTGTACCTAGTTCCTGTGGTGGGGTCGTTATGCACCCTTTTGGTTGAGCCATCTGACTTAAAATATGTGATCTGCTATCCCCATATATTATGCTAGGACTGGTTGCCTGTCATTCTGGAGCATCAGGACAGTAAATATTCCATTGTCATCCAGCTCTGAGCTATGTTTGAAACTTGAATTCTCTGACTCATCGGGAAGTTAGTTGTAAACTCAAGAGCAAAATTTATACTGGACAGACAGCGACCTAATAAAAACGTGTTAAAACTCAAAGGCAGATGAAGGCTATGGTTTTACCACGTTGAACATCACTCCGGTCGTACAGATGGAAAGAACTGGCTTTAACACAACTCAAAATAGGCCACTAACCTCTGGCACAGGCACTTTCTTTGGCTGGAGGACCCACCAGTGTGTGACACTCTTGGTGCATCAACGCCGGTGCACCACATCTTACATGACGGCGTTTTATGTGCTGACAAGAGGGCAGCAGTTTTTCATGATAGTGATTCGTCCACTGTTTTAAAGACGAGTGTGGAAAAGTTTTAAGATTTTGTGGGTTGTCATAAAATTTTTTAAGGGGGATTGGAATGCACTATCCCAACAATGTTAAATTTAGTGACTTAGCTTCCCTGTATTTCAGGAACCACTGTAGCCGTTGACAAGCTCACATGACATTAAATTGTATGTTCTGAGTCTACTGAACTACAACAATTCCATTTCAGCCACTGCTTTCGGAAATACAATTTTTAATTACACAGTTAAAAAAATGGCTCTGAGCACTATGGGACTTAACAGCTGAGGTCATCAGTCACCTAGACTTAGAACTACTTAAACCTAACTAACCTAAGGACATCACACACATCCACGCCCGAGGCAGGATTCGAACCTGCGACCGTAGCGGTCGCGCGGTTCCAGACTGAAACGCCTAGAACTGCTCAGCCACTCCGGACGGCTATACAGTTAAAATTTTGTGTATTTTTTGTACGTTATCCTAAGTAATTTTAATTATACATAACATTATGTTCTTCTTTTAGTTCAGTAGACTCATGATATATATGTTATCACTCCCTGAACATTTGAATACTCTACTCGAAGTGGTTTCTGAGATTTAGGGAAAAATGCAACAGAAAATGTAAATTTTCAGGAATTGCTCCTACAGTTTCAAAAGACTGCAATTCACTTAATATATGCTTAATTTTTTATTTTTAGTCACTCAGAAGTACCATGCACCATACTGCATATCATCTTCTTGATCTTTTTCCAAGTTTGTTCTTCTTTCTGGACTCCTTGGTGGCCAAATGTGCTGCATACTCTGCTTTATCAATGCGAACCTGGTCCATCCGTTCAAGTTCTCTGATGCAGTTTGCTCCAGGATTAATTCCCATATACTGTAGCAATAACAGCATCACTGACCCCCCACTTTAGCGTCTTCATTCCAACAAAAACATTTTTTGGTAAGCGAGTCCATATAAGATTATTGAACGAGACATTGGGATTTAGAGTCTGACCATGCACACACTTCTGCAGTTATTCAGGATTTGACAGGTCTCTGTAAATAGCTTTCATGATATCCATGACTGTTGCTGGGATGAAATGTTTATGGCTGTATGAACTATTTGAGTACTGGGCATTACGGTAATTGCACCATGAATCAGGTCCAGGAGGGCAAAGGTGGTGTACTGGTTTTTCATCAGTTGACAGTCTGTGGAAGAAGGTAGCCCGTACTGCCTCCTTCGTTTTCAACAAATCCTCAGTATTATTTCTAATGGTCATCCCATAATACTGCGTAGTTCATCAATCATTTTGTCTGTCAGCCTGCCTCTTGTGGTTTGACCATCAGAAAGTTTCTTGTCTCTCAAACTTTGTTTCAACTTCCTCAACCTGGTGTCCATCCTCTTCTGGACATGACCTTTATAACACAACAACCCACAGCCTTCTATATAAAAATTAACGATTTTATTAGATCTTGAAGTAATGCGCGTAAAAATTTTAACATTTTCAACCGGTGTAGATTATATGTAAAAAAAATGAAATACTTCCCATGGGAGTTTATAAGTGAAACAGACATTATTTTATTTGGAAAATTGCAAATTTTACGATGAGATAAAAATCCGAAAATGTGAAAAAAATTTCCTTGCCGTCATAACTCCCCTTTAACTGAGACTCATGTTAACATCAGTGTATAAGACTATTGCCAAACATTTATGTGCCATGTTATTACACACTCTGAAGGCACTATTCAACAGCATTGTCTTCGTTGACATCGTCATTGTTGCTGTCGTCGTCATCCAGCTTAGGGATCTGACATATCAATAGATAGTTAACCTGATCTGCCTTTATTTATGACGCTACTGCCCCAAATGTAATAGATGTCGGGACAGTGTGTGTTCTGAAGCGAAAATATTGACCCATCCTCCATACTTGGATCAACCACATCTGTATGTAATATGTTCCTGAACTTAAAGTAATTATATTTGAAGTGGCAGAAATTTACACGAAGTACTTTGGTGCAAGTGATGTACTGTAAATAATCTGCTATCCATTCAAATTTCGCCAATGGCTTGCCGCAGGGGTAACATCGGTTTCCGTCGTATAACGGAAGCTAAGTGCTGACAGGCTTGGCTAGCACTTGGACGGGTGACAGTCTGGATTGCTGAGCGATGTTGGCAAGCAGACTGCACTCAGCCTTTGTGAGGCAAATTGAGGAGCTATTGCCGGCCGCGGTGGCCGAGCGGTTCTAGGTGCTTCAGTCCAGAACCGCGCGACTGCTACGGTCGCAGGTTCGAATCCTGCCTCGGGCATGGATGTGTGTGATGTCCTTAGGTTAGTTAGGTTTAAGTAGTTCTAAGTTCTATGGGACTAATGACCTCAGATGTTAAGTCCCATAGTGCTCAGAGCCATTTGAACCATTTGAGGAGCTACTGGATTGAGAAGTAGCAACCCCGGCCATGAAAACTGACAACAGCTGGGAGAGCGGAGTGCTGGCCACATGCCCCTCCATATACACACCAATTGACGCCTGTAGGCAGAGGATGACACAGCGGTCGGTCAGTACCGTTGGCCTTCCAAGGCCTGTTCAGACAAATTCAGTTTTTCCACTCAAATTTTAACGCCATTGATGGGATATACAACAAACGTCAAATTGGCATGAAGGATATAACATGTTTGGATCTGCATATGATTATAATTTCAGCACAAGAGTTGGTAATAAAGCGATCTACATTCTGTACATAGGGGAAAATTAGACAGGTGCTTTCTCATTCAGAAACTGTAATCGAACGTTGAATTGCACAGCAGCATAAATTCATTGTAGATGTTTACCTTTTTTAAAAAGTTTTCCCAGGAAAGCTCAGAGCAGAGAAGGTTAGGGCCGGACCGATGTTCCAATCGGAATGTCAGTAAGGCATACCACATGAGGCGAGCATCGCCACATATCCTCAGGGTGAGGCAGACAGAAACGGAATCACTGCTGTGCTACGTAACAAGGCACTGTGACATAACACTAAGTAAGTTCACCGCCCAGGCGCCACTGCAAAATAAAACGTAGACAGGGGGAACCGAGCCTGGTGACCGAGAATAATTACTGAATTACAACAGCAAAGCAAGGAGAGCTGGCGGGAACGATAAAAAAGGGCAAATGCTTTCAGTCACTCAGAACCACCGCGTCAAAGGCGTGGGCTCAGCCCTTTAAATAACGAGGCTTTTGGAGCTCGAGAACACATTCAGTCATGCTTGAGTTCCGCGAAGGCTGACTGATGATAGCCTGCAACCTGCTTGCTGCCTTCAACACCGAGATGCAGCCAACCTGAGGCACACAGCAGCTGTGCTCCGCCATTGCCACCTACTGGGTCTTCGTAGATGACTAGTGTGTGGCCAGCCCTCCTACACTACGATCATCACAGATGATCTGCAAGCTGCCATCTAAGCACCGAGCAGGTGCAGCACATCCACGTGGCATCCTAGCCGACTAGTGAGCATCTGCTGCCGTCCTGGTCAATCCATGGTGGATGACCAGGAACTAATCTTCACAGCAACATACATCCCAGACCACAGCCTGCGGTGTCCAAATGAACATGCGCCGGGCTGTCTTCGAGTGCGCTGAGATGGAAACTGCACTGGGTCGTCACTGAACCATCGAGCAGGCTGCTCCCTCCCTGCTCCGCCGCTGGCAGCACAGTGTCGTTACGACCCGCTGTCAAGACTACTTACGCTTAGCTGCCGACAACAGCTCTGAAGACGCATATAACTCTGTACATTTTGCACAATAAATTAACGTTATTACAGATACCACTCTGACACTGACACCTCCAGGCGTGAAATGGACCACTCAACCACAATGCAGTCTCGACCTCGTGTTTACAACGTGACCCCAGAACCCTGGGTTGCAACATTGGTGTCAGAATTAGCAGTCACCTCAAGACTTCGGTGGCAGTGAAGCTACATCTACGGCATGGACCGTAGTCTAACAGAACCAGCACATTGTGGTGTGGTGAGTGAACTTTTTCTTTGTTGATGGCCTTTTGAGCATATATGTGTATGTGCTTTGGGCCATGTCAATCCGCAGAGACAACAGAAGCAGGCGCCATTTGTTAAATCACAAGAGCCTATGGATTTGTCAATGTTTGGAAGGAATGTTACAGAATCTTATTTAACACCAGTTCAACGTAAGTTTTGTAACCTGTCAGAGCATGAATTGCCATAGGATTGTGCCGTTCACGTGTAGTGCTTGTAGATGATTTGGCATGTGGCACAAGATTATTCCGAGTGTTATTGGGCGATGTTATGCTTCAAAGATTTGTGTGTAATTCCTGTTTCTGCGTTGGAGGCACGTTTTTCTGATTTTATTTTTGCTTTTGTTGCAAACAGCAGTAGTAAATTACGCTTCATGTCAGACATATGTTCTGCTACTAAGGGTGAGACAGGTGGTGCTTTGACTGAGCAGGTACAACTGTTGTCATGGTTAAATTCGCAGCAACAGCAGGAAAAAAGATGTGCTACTTGTAAGTACGTAGGTAGAAGTTTTACAGGCTGTTGCTCAGCAATTGTGTGTGTGTGTACCATCCCCAACTTCTTTCCATCAGTCGGCAGCTACGTTAATAACACCTTTTTCTGGCAAATCGGCGGAGGATGTAGCTGCGTTCATTGACAGTTTTAAGGCTACTGCTGCAATGAGTGTTTGGTGAGATAAGGTTACTCTCCGTGTGACTAATTTACGATTGGTACGGCGAAGCAAAGACACACGGGTGCGTGGTGCACCAAGAAGTTCTAAGTAATGCATAAACATTCCAGCAGTTGGATGGCAGTTTACGGCAACATTATCAGAAGCAAAACAGCACGAGGTTTTTTTCAGAAAAAAATTTTGTACCTTAACATAGAAACATAAGTAATCAGCGGAAACTTCTTTGGATATAATCTGGAGGATCAATGTGCAGACTTAGTGGCTGATGCAAAATGTAGAAGCAGATAGAGTCTTGCCGCGGGAAGTCGAGAATAGGGATTTGGAATGTAGTAAACCCGTGGAGATGTCATTTAGGGTAAGGGTGGAAAATTCTGGGATTTTGGTGCAGCGTTTATGACCACGACACTATTAGAAGAGAATGACATTGGTACAAGAACAGACCATCGTGGTTTTTTTTTTTTTCCAGAAGCAAAGCGTTATATATATGGACGTGACGATCACAAACGAAAGCAGTATCAGCATCCTCAGTTCTATAAGTATGGCCATGTTGCACTCTGAGCACAGGATTGTACGCAGCATAGAAAGGGAGAACGATTTCAACAGAAGCAAATGTTCAACACAAATGGGAGTGCCTGAAGCGTCAGGAGGCATCCCCACTAGGACGTAACACTGCACAAATAGATTCACAGACGAAGGGAGTGTTACTGGATGTGGGTAAGGGGTATTCAGCAATTATTGGGATAAACTTTCTCGACAAACATTACGCCAAAATCAATCTCTCACATTGTACACTAGAAATTTGTGGGACATTGTTGCCGTTGGAAGAAACAGCTGTGAGGCAAAGACGCAAGTCTCAGCCCTCATGAAGGTGTTGCTGACTAAAATTCGAGCAAATACACTATAGATTGGTTCCATGATAAAATACCAGTAGGTATAGAGAAGATAGTGTAGGTGTCCAATGATACCAATTTACCACCTGAAGTATTCATTGTATGTAGTAGAGCCACTAAGCGAAAATGAAGAATTAGATAATGCACTGCTTTGTGCGTAGAAGCATAGCAAGCTTAAGAAATATTAGTGATCAATTAACATTCCTGTAAGTTTGGATAGCTTCGGCATGGACATGGTTAGTCTTTTGAAGGACATAATGACAGTCACATTCTCTATTAAATGTAGAAGATACTGATAGGTCACGTGGACACCAGAGCCTCAAGCAAATCATCGATGCAGCAGGTTCTGTGAAGACGTTGGTCACCTGCAAGGCAGTGAACAGTAGGCAATGGAAGACCTGCTGCTACAGTTTATGGGAAACGTCCTTTACTAGCAACACCAATTACCCAGCACTATATAGTTATAGGTAATAATGCGCCAATTTATAGAAGGTCATAAAGTATAGTGAAGCATCTTCAACCCATAGTAATGGAGTTGTTAATGGATCAGCAGTTAGCGGACAGTATGTCAGCAGTGATGGCCCATGTGGCACAATGTTACCATCATACCAAAAAAAGTCATCAGGTGGTACAACGAAGTACAGGTTCTGTTGCGATTACCACTGCCTGAATGCGAAGTCAGTGAATGATGCATATCCAATCCCCAATATTAAGAAAACATTGGACAATCTAGGACAGTGCCAGTACTTTACAACAATGGATCTCAGAAGTGTGCATCACCAGCTAGAGGTGGTTCCGACAGATAGACCAAAGACTGCTTTCACCGTTGCATAGGGACCTTATCACTATAAAATGATGCCTTTCAGGCTGAAAATCGCTCCAACCACGTTCCAGAGGTTATTACATGGGGTCTTACATGGTTTAAAGCTGAAAACTTGCTTATTTGTGAGATATCGTCATATTCTTGAATGACATGCCAGAGCGTATGAAATACTGGGGACGTATATTGAGCAGGTTATGGTCCGCATGTCTGGCACTTAGCGTAGTCAAGTGTTATTCTGTGCTAACGCAGGTAAGCTACCTTGGTCACGTGATTAGCATCAAATGTGTTCCAAACATACTGGAACTTTGCAGCACACAAACCACCCACAAAACAACTACAGTCGATCTTGGGTTTATGCAATTATTATTGAAAATTCGTAAAGAATTTTGCACAGATTACAGAACCTTTGAATCGATTTTGAGGAAGGATGTGACATTCCACTGGTCCACAGAATGACAAACAAAGTTTGAAGCATTGAAGGTGGCATTAGTTTCTGATCCAGTACTAGTTTTACCTGATTTTAAGAAGGAATTTATCCTCTTATGTGACGCCAGTAATCAGGTGGTTGGCTGTATTTTGAGCCAGAACATCAATGGGCAGGGACATCCTGTAGCATATGTGTCAAGGCAATTGAACAAAGCGGCGTGTACTTTTTCCACTACAGAAAAAAAATGTTTGCAGTGATGTATGGAATAGTGCACTTTTGTTGTTGTTTATATAGATGTTGGGGCTGAAAGACCCATTGAGTAGATTAACAGGATGGGAAATGAAACTCAGCAAGTTTGATTATGAGGTGATCCATAAACTGAGTAACAGGCACACAAATACAGATATGTTGCATAGGAAAGTTGCAGTACTAAACACACTACGAAAAAGTGTAACAGAGTGGTAGAGATCACAAGCAACCAACAAAGACTGTCATGCATTCAGGTCACAACTTCAGTTTGTGACGCATGAGAAATGCAGAATGATGAAATGCACACAACACATAGTGGTTCCGGGGGTGCCCAAAGATGAAGTGCTGTGACAGTTACATGCTCATGTGTTGTCAGGTCTTAGAGGACGCCGAACAATGGACAGTTGAAAGGGGGAAAGAGTCTTGTGGAGAACAAGAAAACATGATGTTGAGCAATACATGAAGAACTGTGTACCTTGTGCACAAAGAGCTGATCTAAGTCATCAAAATATCCCTTTACAAAGAGTACCAGAGGTGTTTAAACCCTTTCAGATGAATGGACTTGATGTTTTGGGATATTTTAATGGACCAGTCACCTGAAATGAATATGTACTGACAATTATAGAACATTTTCCAAAGTTCTTCGCAATGGTGGCATTTTATGATCAGCAGGCTAGTACAGTAACTTAAGTTAAGTTAAGGTCTGGATACTTAAATTTTGGGTACCTGATACCTTAGTTAAGGATCAGGGCACAAATTTTGTATAAGACTTAATGAAACAGACATGCTCTTTCATCAATAAACTAATGAAAAAATTGAAGAAATTCATACGACCATCTTTAAAATGTTGAATTGTTATATTAACAGCCATCATACAGACTGGGATACATATTTCAATACATAGTTTGTGCGTATAACTCTCAAGTACGTACCAGCACAGGTCTCTCATGTCTCGCGATGGTGTATGGTAGAAAAACACCCTCCCTGTTTAATGTCATGATTCCTGAAGTAGGACCAAATTGTGAATCGGTTAAAAAAATTTGTATGAATATGGGAGTGTGGCAGAACGTAAAGTGAGCCAATATTTAAGCTTTGGAGAGACAAGAACCATCCACACAACGTTTCAGAAAGTTTCCACAGTGTCAAGTTGGTCAGTGGGGTATTAGTAACTGACCCCTACATGCCAAAGGGGAAGTTATTGACTAAGGATCAGGGTCCTTATCAAGTCAT
Source organism: Schistocerca piceifrons (assembly GCF_021461385.2). NCBI lineage: Eukaryota > Metazoa > Arthropoda > Insecta > Orthoptera > Acrididae > Schistocerca > Schistocerca piceifrons. The sequence continues at coordinate 455,589,539 of NC_060141.1, forward strand.
CAAGATGACTTCTCCAGTAAATATTAAAGTCCATTGTCCATGTAAGTAGGATTAAATCTTTTAGAGGAATGGTAGACGCATTGCCACAAGTCCCGATGTTCGAGTCAGGACATGAGTAAATGACCAGAAAAATTGGAAATTGTATACCAGTGGGCAAGCAGGTTGTGCACGTATCCTACCCATTGAGATAATGTGACAAGTAGTAGTATTAAGTTTAGTTATGTCTGTGAGTTGTTTAATGCTAGTTTTTCTATTCTTGTTCAAGTGTGTTCTGAATTTCTACTAGTTACCATAGGTTGTTGCAGCTGTACACTGGTTGCATGTTACTTCTTAGTGGCTTTGTTTTATATACATATTTTCAAAGAAGGTAGGGAATGATTAAAGTTCTTTTCCTCAGGTGGCAAATCATCATGAACAAGTGAATGGTTTGTGGTAATCCTGATACTGCTGCTTGTCATCAGTGGAGAAGCAATGCATACAGTCTGCATTTAACCATTACAGACAGGTGTGTTATTTTCTCAACAATCAGACGAGTTACTGACCAATCATCAATAGGCATTGAACGATGGTGTGTGGGTGATAAGAAATGAAGTCCACATATTGAGGGAGATATTCATAGAATTGCATTAGGAAAGTGAAGGGTAACAAAATTGTCACCAACGTGCAAGGTGAATACCAGGAATTGAGGCTATTGTATGACAAACTGATAGGTCAACTGACGCAAATCATTGACAATGTACAGCTGTCATTAGTTTGTAGGAAAATAGGGTGGCTGAATGCAGGAGGAAAAATCTTAAAAGTGATATTCGGAAAAGCACATAATGAAGATATCCAGGAGCTGAAGACAAGTGCAAAAGATGGTGGGCACCGTCAACATCATAGTTGGGTGTCATACTATGAAACTGTCAAATTTAGAGCAGAACATTCTGAATGACACCAAAATGAACAATGAACAGTGACCTGGGAGAAATACAAAAATGACAGGCTATTGGACAACAAACTAATATAGGGAAAGAGGGAGTCAATGATGCAGCAATTGGAATGGGGTTGTTGCTGGAAGCAATCTACCATGTGGTAAACATACAAATGAGTTTGACATTACTGCCAACATAACAGTACTGACAGAGTTGTGGCCAGCAAAAAAGAATTGCTTGAGAAGCTTTGACACGTGACAGAGGTAGCTTATTGTACCACATAGCAGCCGTAGAAGCAAATCCAAACAGGGCATAGATGTATACATTGGTCCAAACACCAATGGTGAGGATGAACATGCATTATCAATGCTTTATCTAGTAAGATCGGCAGTGACGGGAAAATGGGTACAAATAAAGATGTAAAGGTGTGAATAATTTCTGAGCATGAAGAAGGCACAGACTTATGTCACTAAGGTACCTATAAGAGTGCTTGAAGGAGAATGTCACCATATGTCCAGCCAGAGACATGCAGACTGACACACAGACTTATGAAGTGCAACTGCTTCTGGGGAAAACAGAGCCAAAGGAGTGTAAAAAAGAAATATTGACACCATAGCCTCATTTTCAAAATGTAAGAGCGCATTGGTTATACTCAGTTTTTGCACTGTGAACTGTGATAACATTTAATTTACATAACAGTGTTATTTTGGTGAAAGACATGAATTGTGAGATACCTGGGATGATCTTCCATCTTCCAGCTACATTCACCAGTACAAGTGTACTCCATCCAACTCCCTCTGTATTTTATTCACCAGAGAAATAGTTGGAAGTTCTGCCAATACAAAGTCTAACCTACCGTAGCAACACCCTGAATCCTGATCTCACACACTCTTTAGACACACAAATAACATCTCCCTCAAAGAACCATCCTGATAAGAATATTTTTTGTCGCCTGAAGCAATGCTTTCAGGAAAATGGTAATCCAGAAAAATGGTAATCTTCATCCACAAGTAATGGACAGAAGTCGTCCAAGGACTAAACATTCTCCACAGAAGACATGAGTCTCAAAAATGTTCACCAGTCACCTCAGCGAAGTACCCAAAATATTGCAAGGCAGTTTCAGATATCTCGAAGACTAGTTGTTGAAACATTGCACACTGAAGAATTGTATCCATATATTACACGTTAACTCAACACCAGTGGCGGTGGCCAGAAGACTGCATTCACCGAGTACTGTCTTGTGAAATGCTTTTCCACCAAGTGGAAGATAACAAACATGTTATAAACAAAGTGATAAGAACTGATGAATATAGCTTCACCCATGAAAGTACCAGGTCTGCAATTTTGCTTCCGCCCTTTTTTCTCGAAGTTCGGGGCTTTATTGTAAAAACTTACAAAAAAATTATGATCCATAGTATTGCCCATCGCTGGCCACTACATTCTCCCATCTTTTGGATAGCGTATGAATCCCGTGGGGGATGAACTGGGTGATCCACGAATCGATTCAATTTTGCACTTGTTCATTTGATAGGAAGTGCTGGTCAGCCAGACTGTATGCCACGAATCGAAAAAGGTGGTAGTCAGAGAGAGCAACATATGAAGACAATACAGCGGGAGGGATAGGACTTCTCATTTCAATGTTTCCATGTATATTTTGATAGGTTTTGTGACATGGGGTTGAGCACTGTCCTGCTGCAAAATTACCTTTATGTGTCTATCACTGTATTTTGGCCGTTTGTGTTTCATTGATGGGCTCGAATGCATCAATTGCTTCCGATAATGATTCCTGTGACTGTCTTTGTCTGTTTCAGTAGCTACGAAAACATTCTGTCTTCCACTGCCATGCCGGTCTTCGACATTAAAATCACCGTTCTTAAGGCGTTGAAAACATTCTGTGCACATTCTTCCACTAATAGTTCCCTCACCATTGGTCTTACCAAGCATTTTAAGAGCCACAGCCGCAGATTTCTTCATGTTAAAACAGAAAATTAAAACCTCCCGCAAATGGCGAGAAATGGGTACGTAAGTTGACGTACTTAATCGAGAATAACCTTATGGTGCAATCACAGATCGACAAATATTTTATGGCATTATGTTTACTGATGCCTAAGCTTATTGTATTACACCTGTGACCAACCACCTGAACCCCACTAGCCGCTACTGCCGTCTATTGCAAAACGGCGGAAGCAAAGTTGTAGACCTAATATTTTCAACCTCCACAACAGTCATTATTGGTTCGAACACAACCCACATGCCACCTTTGAATGTGGCTTTCAGGCATGCTTTGGCAGAAACCTGTGGTCTAGAATCATGAGCGGAGTGCTTCTGGGCCCTTACCTATTGCCAGACAAGCTCAATGTAAACCTATATCACATGTTTCTTCGCAATGTTTTCACTAGATGCATTAGAACTGGTGTTCAGCAACAGTTATGGTTTCAGGATGATGATGCACCATCAAACTTTGTATTGAATGTGCCTAACGAAGCGTTTCCAAAGAAATGGATTTTTCATCGAGGTCGTGTTCTGGCATCAATGTACCCCAGACCTTAATCCACTTGATTTTTTTTGGGGGGGGGGGGGGGGGGGTGCGTCGGCACTTACAGGAAAATGATTTTATAATATTCTAGCTATCGATGTACACAACCTCGTAGCTCCTGTGCATTCTGCTTCAGCAATGTTGGATGCAGGTATGTGGCATAGGGTCCAGCAAAGTATGATCCAGTGAACGGTGAACTATTTGCACATGCAAAGTGGTCACTTTAAACATCTTCTTTAAAGTGAACGTTGCTAGGATGTGTACATACCAGCTCTGTGCAGATAAGCCTGGAAGTCAAATGTACAGAATGGAATTATTGTGCATAGCATAATGTGCAAGTTAGTGTAGCCCACCTATTGCATTTTTCATAGCTCATTGGGTACAGATGATGTTACTGTATCCACTATTACTTTCCATTGTCTTTATTTGTGTCATGGATGAAACAAAGTAGTCATTTAGGTATAAGAAGGCGATCCTGCATATTTATTCTCCATGGCATTGCCTCATCTCACTGAGCTAATATACAGCTCCAGCACAGCACAGAGTTCAGGTTACCTCTTCTTGCTATGCTGCATGCAGTTACAGTGTGGCCAGAGCCTTGTTTTTTTTTTTTATCACATTTCTATTAAACTTATTGATGGGACTAGATTTTGCTAAACACACTTCTGTCTTGAGCTGGGATGAGGACCTGTATGCCGACCACCAAGTGCAGCAGTTTTTTCTTCATCTGTATAACTAGGTTGCCAATCAAAGCCCAGATCTAATGATGAGTGACATTGCACTGCATATACATCTGATGGAAGAAACTGGTTATCATGTTTACATGTATTTTAAAGACATTTTCATTCTCATTCTGTTCAGCATTTCATTGACATAGGTATGCATGCATTTGCTGTCAGTCCTCTGTACCAGATGTCACTGATGCCTGAATACCAGTCTGGCAAATAAATACTTTTGAAGTGCAGCTAATGGCATGTAATATGTTCTTTATAACAACATGAAATAAATGATGTCCTTTATCAAATACATACAAACTGTGGAACACACACGATTTTCACAAAAACTGCTCTCGTGCGACTTCTTGGCAGCCAAACCATATCTCACCAAATAGCCAAATAAAATAAGCCTGTGACTGATTGCCTAGCATTGTTACCCCATGGCTATCTGCAGATAAATCCTTCCCAGGTTCATCACACTTTAACCACAGCTAGTTATTCAAAATAGCCACAAATGCATCAAGATCCTTAATGCTAGATAGAAGTAAGTTCTAGGCGCACAGAAACATTCATATTACTAGTATCTGGACTCCATAGCTGTAAAATTAATGTAAACAGGATGGACTAAATCTGTTGATTCCTGTTTCACATTCCAATATATGCAATACATATGATCAGCTATATTTAGTCACCTCAGTATATATTTATCAAAAAACTCTGATGAATGCATAAAACTCCAATGAATATACACTGAGGTGACAAAAGTTATGGGATAGTGATATGCACATACTGTATATAGATCACATCTACACAAGGTATGAAAGGGCAGTGCATTGGTGGGGCTGTCATTTGTACTCAGGTGTTTCGTGTGAAAATGTTTCTGACATGATTATGGCCACAAAATGGGAATTAGTAGACTTTGAACCGGCAGTAATAGTTGGAGCTAGATGCGTGGGACATTCTAATTTGGAAATCATTAGGGAATTCAATATTCTGAGATCCACAGTGTGAAGAGCGTGCTGAGAATACCAAATTTCATTACCTCTCACTACGGACAACACAGTGGCTGATGGCCTTCACTTAATGATCGAGAGCATTGACTTTTGCATAGAGTTGTCAGTGCTAAGAGATGAGCAACACTGCATGAAATAACTACAGAAACCAATGCGGGACATACGATGAACATATCCATTAGGACAGTGCGGTGAAATTTGGCATTAATGAGCCATGGCAGCAGAAGACCAATGCGAGTGAGTGCCTATGCTAGCAGCCCAACATCACCTGCGGCAGCTCTCATGGGCTCACGACCATTTCGGTTGGACCTAGGTGACTGGGAACTCGTAGTCTAGTCAGATGAGTCCTGATTTCTGCTGGTAGTGTTTGAGTGTGGTGAAGACTCCATGAAGCCCTTGACCCAAGTTGTTAACAAGGCACTGTGCCAGCTGGTGGTGGTTCCATAAAGGTGTGGACTGTGTTTGCATGGAATGGACTGGATCTTCTGGACCAGCTGAAGTGCTCATGGACTGGAAACAGTCATGTTCAGTGTCTTGCAAATCGTTTGTAGTCATTCATGGACTTCATGTTCCCAAGCAACGATGGCATTTTTATGGATGACAGTGTGCCATGTCACCTTGCCAAGATTGTTTGCAATTGGTCAGGAGAACATCCTAGACAGTTTGAGTGAATGATTTGGCCACCTGTTCTGCCTGACATGAATCCCACTGAACATTTATTGGACATAATCGAGTTTGTACACAAAATCCTGCAATGGCAACACTTTTGCAGTTATGGATGGCTATAGAGGCAGCATAGTTCAATATTTCTGCAGGAGACTCCTGAACATTGTTGAGTTCATTCCATGTCGAGTTGCTGCACTATGCCGGGCAAAAGGATGTCCAACATGATATTAGGAGTTCAACCTCCAGTTCTGCAGTGACTTTTGCAGCAGTTATCCTCTTATTTTTTGTCACACTCCTCTTCAATGATCATCTATCATGATCGTTAAACACTTTGGCTAACTTAATTATGAAAGCGCACAATTGAATTAGAGTTCCCCAAGTTCAAATTCAGTTAGCTCCGACATGACTACACAGAGCCATGACTGACAAGTGCAATGTATTAAGGACATTACACACCGTTCATAGTCAAATACAACAGGGTATCCTGCAGGCCCAGCTAGAATCTACATTTATGTTCAAGAATGTGTTTCCTGTGGTGTTTCTAAATTTTTACCCATCCCATGGTTATCATACTTGACTTGTTGAAGGATCATGGCTCACATCATCAATCTACCATTCTCAGCAACCTACAAGTAAACTGGGGTGTTATAATGAGGACATAACTAAATCCTACCAGCCAGATATATCTGAAACTTAATGAATCTAAATATAACACCCAGTAAGTCGTTACATAAACAGTATACACAAGCAGGAGCTTGGAGAACATCCTGCTGGCAAAATGTGTGGTTCTGTGTCTATTCATTCCACTTAAAACTTTCTCCTGGAACAAAACAACCAGAATAACGAAACACATTTGACATATCCTTTATTACCAGTACATTCTTTGAACAAAATGTAATCTGCTAGACCAAATTAAAAAATCAAATCAAATTCTGCAGCTAGGCAAAAAAGGCAGACACACACACTGATCAGCCAGAACGTTATGACTGCCTACCGAACAGCCTGTGTGCCCACCTTTGGCATGTATAACAGTGGTACCCATTATGGCATGGAAGCAATGGCCTTGGTAGGTCACTGGAGGGACTTGGCACCACATCTGCGCACACTAGTCACCTAATTCTCCTAAATTCCAAGTAGGGGGCGATGAGCTCTGATGCCATGTTGAATCACATCCCAGACATGTCTGATTGGCTTCAGATCTGGCAAGTTGGGAGGAGGGGGGATGAGCAGCACATCAATTGGAACTCACAACTGTGTTCCCCAAACCACTCCATCACACTCATGGCCTTGTGACATGGAGCATTATCCTGCTGAAAAGTGCCACTGCCGTCAGGAAACATTATCACCATAAAGGTGTGTACGTGATCTGCAACCAGTGTACAATACTCCTTGGCCCTCATGGTGCCTTGCATGAGCTCCACTGGACCCATGAACGTTCCAAAGCGCATAATGGAGCCACCATCAGCTTGTCTCCGTCCTGCAGTACAGGTGTCAAGGAGCTGTTCCCTAGAAGACGATGGATTCGAGCCCTCCCATAGGCGCGATGAAGAAGATATCAGGATTCATTACACCATGCAATGCTCTGCCACTGTGCTAACATCCAATGCTGTAGGTCATGAGACCATTGCAGTCATAGTTACTGATGTTGTTGTGCTAACATTAACACTAGCAAGGGTCGTTGGCTATGGAGGCCCATCGTTAGTAGTGTCTGGTGCATTATGTGTTCAGACATACTCTGCCCAGCACTGAAGTCTGATGTTAGTTCCAGCACAGTTTGCTGCCTGTCCTGTTTTACCAGTCTGCCCAGCCTATGATGACTGACATCTGTAATGAGGGAAGAGCTCAACCTTACAACATCTGAGCATGGTTTGACATAGGTGTTGCCAAGTGTTGAAGGCACTCACCACAGCACTTCTCAAATGCCCAACAAGTTGTGCAGTTTCTGAAATGTTCATTCTGAGCCTCTGGGCCATCACAATCTGCACTCAGTCAAACTCAGATATCTTGCAGCCTTCTCAATTATACACACAGACCGCACACTCACTGAAACTACACACACAGCATGTGTGTCTGACTGGCAGTCATTTCTCAGCAGGTGACACTGCTGGACAGGTTTACATCAAGTGCAGGTCAGTGATCGTGATGCTCTGGGTGATCAGTGTATGTGGGTAATAAAACAATTTGCTCTTGCATAAACAATGTGTGCTAGCTCCAAAGCACAACAGTGATATGTAACAGGCATGTTTCTTTAACAAATGACTTGGGTTTGGGAGTTAAAATTTTAGTCACTTATGGACTTCTGGTAAAAACTACAAATGTCTGTAAATGACTTTAGGGGATTACTGTAACATTATTCTTTACATTCGAAATTGCTTTAAACTTATCCTTATTCAGCAGCAGCCTGTCAGTTATTAATAGGTGCCCCAAAAACAAATTCTCTGCGTGTAATTACTCTCACTTGCCCATTTTATGATCCATGCTTGCTATTTGCAAGCCTCTGAATATTTCATCTAATGGCCTACAATGTTTGCCCCGGACCATCCTAAACCTTAAATCCACCATTCAATGAGGAGGCTGTATCCTGCTTACTTTCCTTGGCCAGGCACCTGCCAAACTCTAGATGTCAAGTTCACGCTAGTCATAATCTTCACATTTGTTAAAATTTTGAATTAATTCATTCATGTTTCCTGGTTGGTCATTCTATACTACAGTTACCTTAATCAGTTTCCTAGTATCTGAAACAAGATTAAAACAGACAATCTTCATTGGCCCGTCTTTCTTTCTGACACAACTATTGGATTGTAGTATTAACATCTACACACGTCTATGACTTTGCAGTCTAAGACCTTTTGAATTTTGGCCCTAATGTGTCCTTACTATAAACAGTAATAGTGAACTGCCAAGTTCTATCAAAACTGGACTTTCCATTCCTTCATCACCACGGTTGGCAAATGCTTATTGGTCCTTGGTGTATGCGGTCATGTTGCAGCACATCTCTCCAATGCGTCCATGTGTGCTCAATGGGATTTAAGTCAGGGCATTTGGCAGACCAGTCCATTCATCAAGTATCCTCTTGTTCCAAGACTAACAGCTGTGCTGGTCAATCCGATCACACAGCGTCATCCATAAAAATGAAATGAGGGCCTTTTTGATGGGCAGGTATCATTGTAATATGCCATGCATATAGATGCTTTGACAGAGTGGTGGTCAGTGTGGCTAACCACATATTTTTCTCGTTTTAGGGATGGTAGTTCTCTCAGCTAACCAACTAATTGTTGTCTTAAGTTTTACTAGATGGCAGGAGAATCACAGTGCAGAATTTTTGCCACATATTTGCAACACAAGCTGAGATTTCATGCATTGTTGGTGTTGTTCATGGAAGTGTTGTGCATTTCTCTCTGTAGCTCCTCTTTATGCAGATATTTTTGATAAGTAATAGTTTACATTTATGTATTGACCTTCCATAAATCTACAAGTAATATTACTTTTTATTCTAATAGAATTTTCTATATTTCACAGATGGATTTCTGTATGATAAATGGCGGTAATGATCAACCTTCTTCTCTGTCCAGTATGTCTTGCCAAAAAAGAACAACAGAGAAAGAGTGTTACTAAATATAATCTGATGAAATCCCTTCTAATGACAACATTGTTGACAGGGATGAAAGTGATGACTGTGGTGTCACCGCCAGACACCACACTTGCTAGATGGTAGCCTTTAAATCGGCCGCGGTCCATTAGTATACGTCGGACCCGCGTGTCGCCACTATCAGTGATTGCAGACCAAGCGCCGCCACACGGCAGGTCTAGAGAGACTTCCTAGCACTCGCCCCAGTTGTACAACTGACTTTGTTAGTGATGGTTCACTGACAAAATACGCTCTCATTTACCAAGACGATAGTTAGCATAGCCTTCAGCTACGTCATTTGCTACGACCTAGCAAGGCGCCATTACCAGTTACTATTGATACTGTAATCATGTACCGTCAAAAGCGACGCTCATCATTAATGGATTAAAGTTAAGTATTCCACCAGCTACGTCTGTTTTTCTAAAGTCTAATTTCCTTGTCCTGTTCCACACCTCACACCAGCCTGCGTGAGCTAAAACACGTGCCTTTCGGCTTCCTCTAGTATCCGGTGTTGGCTCTCCTGCCAACCCACAACATTGGCGACGAGGCAACACCGCGTTCGTAACTGTACTGCCCTGATTTACTTGTGTAATGGCTTCGCCACCATCTCCAGATGTACTGTCTGAATTTTATCGCTTACAGAATCAGCAGACGCAGGCCTTACTGGATGCCCTTGGACAGCTCGTCCAGGGTCAAAGTGCAATGCAAAACGACGCGGCAGCCGCCGCTCCACCGCTAACGCAGCCACAACACGCAGTTGCACCAACTTTTCATCCTTTTGATGCTGCACTGGAAAGCTGGACGGAGTGGTCACGCCAATTTGGATTCCGTCTTGCCGCCTACAGAATTCAAAGTAACGAGCGGCAGCCTTTTTTATTATCTTCCGTCGGGGTGACCACGTACCATGTGATAGTCAAATATCCCCTACGCAACGTAGCAACTCTGTCCTATGAAGAAATTTTGTCTGCATTAAATGCATATTTCAAAGAATCAGTCAATGTAGTTGCCAAACGGTATACCTTCTTTCGTACAAAACGTACGGCACGTCAGACTAATCGGGAGTGGGTTGCAACCTTGCAAGGCCTTACTAGGGATTGTGCTTTTGAGTGTCAATGTGGACTCCCTTATTCAGATACTATGGTATGTGATGCAATTGCACAGAACGTTTCTGATGTTCGTATAAGGGAACAGATTTTGAAATTAGTCAATCCCTCCCTTCACCAAGTGATGGACATACTGGATCGGCAGGACACACTTGACTTTGCTCAGGAATCCTTTGAAACTTCGCCACCCGTGTGTCAGGTTAACGGGCTCACCGGGCAAGCTGCACGGAACAGTAAACAGTCCTCTCACCTGGTCGCGCCACTGCCGCCAGGCTCTCAGCCACGTGTACCGCGCCGGCAAGCAAATGCAGTGCTAAAATCATGCCCGCGGTGTGCTACTAGACATTCGCGTGAGAATTGCTCGTCACGCCAGGCTATTTGCTTTTACTGTAATAAAAAAGGACATGTTCAAAGTGTTTGCCAGAAAAAGTTCAGATCGGAAACTCAAAATCATGCCAGGCCCTTTGCTTTGCGCCGGAAGCGGAATCGAACCAAGGATACTCAGGCTCGCGCAACTTCGCCCATGGAAATTCATATCGTTCATTCCACTCCGCCCAGTGCCACTCTCTCTAACAGTGACTGTGTTCGTCTCACACGTAGTTTGCGTTGACATCGCCAGTACTCCCGTCAAGTCACAAGTGATTTTGTACCAGTGTCAGTTCACGTTGCACGAGACAGTCGCTCTTGTCGTCAGCAGGACAATAAACTTTTTGTGGACTTGGACATTAACGGCAAAGTGATACCATTTCAGCTCGATACCAGGGCTGCAGTTTCACAGATCAATAAAGACACATACAAACTGCTGGGCACACCTCCGTTGCGTGCGGCAACTGTTGAGTTAACTAGCTATTCGGCTCACCAGATCCCTGTGTTAGGACAGTGCAGCCTTCTTGCAACATACAAGGGACAAACAAAACTTGTGTCATTTTATGTCCTTCGTTCTTCTTCTGCAGTGAACTTGTTTGGTTTCGATTTGTTTCAGTTGTTTAACTTGTCTATAGTAAATCAGGTCCTATCAGTGAACCAGACTATGCCTTCAGACAGTGTTTCTCGTCTATGTGAAGAATTTGCAGACATTTTTGCACCGGGCCTCAGTTGCGCTAAGAACCATAAAGCACATTTGGAACTGAAAGTAAACATGCAACCGAAATTTTTCAGAGCGCGCAATGTTCCCCACGTATTGCGTGATGAGGTCGCAAAAACATTACATGATTTGGAATCACAAGGTGTGATTGAACGTGTGCAGGCTTGCCTCAGGGCATCACCCTTAGTAATTTTGCCAAAACATTCAGGAAAATTGAGACTTTGTGTGGACTTCAAGGCAACAGTGAATCCACAACTAGTGACTGCAACTTTTCCTTTACCCCGCCCGGCAGATCTTTTTGACAAAATGTGCCCGGGTAAATATTTTTCGAAGTTGGACCTCGCAGATGCATACTTGCAAATACCGGTGGACGAAGAATCCCAGTGCGTTTTGGTGGTTAACACGCATCTTGGTTTGTATCGATTCAAACGACTGCCATTCGGGTGTGCATCTGCCCCTGCATTGTTTCAGCAATATCTACAAACTGTTTTTGCATCGGTTCCTACTGCAGCAAACTATCCGGCCGATATTGTGATCTCCGGAAAGATGGAAGAAGAACATTTAGCCAATCTCAGAACATTATTTCAGGTCTTGCGACAAAATGGTCTTCGCTTGTGGAAGGACAAATGTGTGTTTTTGCTCGTGACTTACCCTATCTGGGACATGTACTCAATGCCCAAGGCATACATCCCAGTCCAGAGCACCTCCGTGCCATACAAGACTTGCCTTCGCTGCAGAATTTGAAGCAGCTACAGAGTGTGCTGGGACAAATCAACTATTATCATAAATATATCCCATACGCCTCTTCCATTTCAGCTCCGCTTCATCGCTTACGCCGTAAAGGTGTTCCGTTCGTCTGGACGACTGAATGCGAACGCGCCTTTCGCCAGTTGAAATCGGCGTTGCTTTCCAATACTTGCCTTACGCCATTCGATCCCCGGAAGCCCCTTTTGTTGATGGTGGATGCATCGGATTTCGGGATCGGTGCTGTGCTTGCGCACAAAGATGGATCCCACAATCGCCCTATTGCCTTTGCGTCCAAATTGCTCATGTCTGCGCAAAGACATTATTCACAGATCGAGAAAGAAGCATTGGCTCTCGTATTTGGTGTTACAAAGTTTCGTGATTTCTTGTATGGTCGTCACTTTACCATCATCACACACCAAAAACCTTTGACATCGCTTTTTCATCCGACCAAGCCTATACCTCCACGTACAGTGCAGAAATTCATTCGCTGGTCTATTTTCCTCTCGCAATACCGCTACGATATCTTGTATCGGTCCACTGCTAAGCACAGAAACGCCGATGCGTTGTCCCGTTTGCCTGTTGCTGAGGATAGAGCATTCGATTCCTCCGAACTTGCTTGCATGTTCATTGATTCGGAAACTGATGACGTGTTCGAATTGTTTCCGATTGATTTTCGTCGTGTAGCTACAGCCACAGCTGCTGACCCTGTCCTTGCTACCATTCTGCGTTTTGTTACTATGCAATGGCCCTTGTCAAAGTCACGGATCGGGGGTCCTTTGGTTCGCCGATTTTGTGCTCACCAGGAGAGACTTTTTGTATGACATGGTGTTTTGCTGTTGCGTTCCGATAATGATCAGTCCAGGGTCGTGGTCCCATGTTCGTTACAGTCCTCTGTCTTACAGCTTCTCCACCAAGGACATTGGGGTATAGTGAGAACGAAACAACTTGCTCGTCAGCACTGTACTTGGTTCGGAATCGATGCCGCGATTACGAATATGTGCTCTTCTTGCATGGTGTGTGCCGAACAACAATCAGCACCACCACGGAAATTCTTTGCATGGCCAAAAGCCACTTCCCCTTGGCAACGCTTACACATCGATTTTGCTGGTCCATTCTGGAATACTATATGGTTGGTTGTGGTAGATTCTTTCAGTAATTTTCCTTTTGTTGTCCGGATGTATTCCACAACGTCATCTGCCGCCATCCAAGCGTTATCCGCTATCTTTTGCATTGAAAGTCTTCCACAGACAATTGTTTCCGACAATGGCCCACAATTCATGTCCGTAGAATTTCAGTCATTCTGCAAGGCCAATGGTATTCAACATCTAACGTCCGCGCCGTTTTCGCCATAGTCAAACGGTGCCGCTGAACGATTGGTCAGGACTTTCAAGTCACAGATGTTGAAGTTGAAAGAGTCGCATTCTCAGGAGGACGCGTTATTGCTCTTTTTGTCCTCGTATCACTCTCAGCCCCGAGATGGTCGCTCGCCGGCTGCGTTGCTCCACGGTCGCCCTCATCGAACCTTGATGTCTTTGCTACATCCGCCGCATCAGGTTCCTGTGCAGCGGCAGACACCTGCTTTTGCCCCAGGCGACGTTGTCTACTACCGCCACTATCGAGGTTCACGGCGTTGGCTCGAAGGGCGCATTCTTCGCTGCCTCGTCCGCGCTATGTATCTGGTTTTGGGGGCCTCTGGTGAGGTGCGTCGGCATCTCAATCAGCTGCGCCTCTGTTGTCGCACGGGATCTGCTTTCAGCGACGGTGCCGTCCGGTCAGCACCCTGGGGACCCATCTACTGGCTCGCCTCAGCCCCAGGTGTTACCGACGCTGCCTTCCATTTTGCCCCATGGCGACGCGCCGCCGCCGCCTGTTCTCCTGCCAGCGACGCCCACAGTGGACGCGTCACTGCAACCGCCGGGCGCCTCCCTGGGTCACGCGCCGCCGATCGCTTCCCGTGACCAGTTGTCCTCCGACATGGAACTCTTGCCCGCTACGGACCATATGTCGTCTTCGCCCGTCAGGTGCCCCGGCCCGATGGAGGTCGACCCTTCGGCCCCTGCTGTCTCTCTACGGGCACATACACCGCATGTTGGCGTGCACCCTGGGGCAGGTTTTCAGGCGTTTCCCAGCTCCCCACGGTCCGAATGGCAGGGTGCGGGTGGCACAGCCTCGCCTGATGTTAGGCTCCCCACCTCGTCGCATACGTCAACAAGGGGTCCTCCCCACAGCGGGTGGAAGCCTTATGCCACAACCGTGCGCCGATTTGCGGGGGAGGAATGTGGTGTCACCGCCAGACACCACACTTGCTAGGTGGTAGCCTTTAAATCGGCCGCGGTCCGTTAGTATACGTCGGACCCGCGTGTCACCACTATCAGTGATTGCAGACTGAGCGCCGCCACACGGCAGATCTAGAGAGACTTCCTAGCACTCGCCCCAGTTGTACAACTGACTTTGCTAGCGATGGTTCACTGACAAAATACGCTCTCATTTGCTGGAATAAAGAACAAACTGGACCTAAAGCCAGCTGACTTACCTTGTGAGGTTCTCATGAAACACTGGTAAATCATACAGTGTTTTAAACCAATTTGTATGCAACATAGACAGACAAATCTTTCACCCCACCAATGAGCATGAAATAAAAACTTTTATTGGAATAAATCTTTACATGGGCATCAGCAAATGCCAGTAAAAAGATTTATTTGGTTACTGGGTAACTTGCACCTCAATGATAATTCTGTGGCTCTTGACAGAAAGTCAGAATTACAACAAACTATTCAGATTATGTCCGTTGTTAGATCATCTGAGCAGGAAATTACAAGACTGCTACACTCCAAACCAGAATCTCACTACTGATAAAGCAATAGTTAAAGTTAAAGGCAGATTGTGTATAAAGCAGTTCAAGAGAGACAAACCTATGTAGAGAGGGTACAAAGTGTGGATGTCGTGTCATGAATTGTCATAGAACTTGAAGTCTAACTCAGATTGAATCTGCACTTGTCCAAGAAGAGCATGTGGCCCCACTCCTTGACGGTGTAATCCCTATGCTCTTGGCACCATTGCAGACAGTGCCATATATGTGCAGATGTGAGCAAAAAAAAAAAAAAGGTACTGTTTGTCAGGTAAAGAGAACAGCCCCCACACAGTCACAATGCCAATGCGGAGTGTGATATTGAGTGCCTTGCAGTCCTGTTAATTATAGCTGCAATTGCACCTGCTGTTTGATGTAGGTCCCTTCTTGCCCTTTGCACAATGTAGTAGCCATCTGCTGCTTTAGCTGAATGTGGTCAGCCATCACCTCCTCTCCTTTGGGCAGCAGTGCCTGTGGCTCAGAACGGTCCCCATGCACATGAAACAATGCTGTGAGCAATACCGAACTCCAGGGCTACACTTGTCACACTTCGTTTTTCTCCCAGTTTATGGATGTTTCTTCCATGTTTTAAGTCAACCATATGTTGTTTCCAGGCTGTTTTATAATGACGATTGCCATCGCAATGCATCATAACTGTTTGCTGATTGACACACGATGTCTTCTTCCATTCCTTCACATGCATCTTGTTATGGGGGGCACATCATTTGGCACTACAGTCAACTCTGACATCATGCCAAGTCCAGCCTTCTGTGTGTGAGACTGGGAGACCTCTGGCAACATGCTCCCTCACTTTCATTCATTTCCACCAAGTTGTTATTATGTTATCTTATTTATCTATCTCTGACATCATGTCAAGTCCAGCCTTCTGTGTGTGAGACTGGGAGACCTCTGGCAACATGCTCCCTCACTTTCATTCATTTCCACCAAGTTGTTATTATGTTATCTTATTTATCTATCTCTGACATCATGCCAAGTCCAGCCTTCTGTATATGAGACTGGGAGACCGCTGGCAACACGCTCCCTCACTTTCATTCATTTCCACCAAGTTGTTAATATGTTATCTTATTTATCTATCTTGTCTGTAACTTTTGCAAAGCAGTGTATAATATCAACATTTTCTTCCTCAGTTTTTCTATTCATTTCAAACTTTTGCATCTCCTGTTCATAGGAGAACTTTGTATTTTATGAAGCTCTGCATAAGATAGCTAATCAATCACAGTGAACTCCGCTTTCTCTCTCATCATCTAGTCACCACTGGCATCTTTATCTAGAACCATGTAACTTCCACTGTCCATGAAAATGTGTGCTTTCTCTTCTTACTCGTGGAAACCTTCACTGACAACACTTTCATGACTGACCATTCATGCATATCATTAGAAAAATTAGGGGGTATCTCAAAACTTTTGGGTCAAATTGAAGCAAGTGATAGTGGGTCCACCATCATTATATACTGAGATAAGGAAGGAGTGGTTGGAAATGCATACTTATTGTGTTATGGGCATATGCAGTGTACACTGCATAAGGAAAATGTGGCTCACAGTTATTGTTCAAAGTGACGATTGCCAGTGTCAGATAGCGATATGCACCTACACAGATGGTGACAGTATCACGTATACAAGGTATAAAAGGACAATGCATCGGTGGAATTGTCATTTGTACTCAGGTGATTCATGTGAAATGGTTTCCAATGTGATTATGGCTGCACAATGTGAATTAACAGACTTTGAACGTGGAATGGTAGTTGAAGCTAAATGCACAGGACATCCTATTATGAATATCATTAGAAAATTCAATATTCCGAGATCCGTGGTGTCAAGTGTGTGCTGAAAATATCAAATTTCAGGCATTACCTCTCACCACAGACAGCACAATGACCAATGGCCTTCACTTAATGACCAACAGCAGCAGTGTTCAAATAGAGTTGTCAGTGCTAACAGATAAGCAACACTGCATGAAATAACCTCGTAAATCAATGTGGTACGTATGACAAACATACCCGTCAGGACAGTGCAGCGATTTTGTTGTTAACAAGCTACGGCAGCAGATGACTCATACAAGTGCCTGTGGTAACAGCACAACGTCACCAGCAACACCTCTCCTGGGCTTGTGACCATATCAGTTGGACCATAGGTGACTCGATAACTGTGGGCTAGTCAGAAGAATCCTGATTTCAGTTGATAAGAGCTGATAGTAGGGTTCAGTGTGGAGGCTCAATAATGGTATGGGCTGTGTTTACATGGAACGGACTGGGTCCTCTGGGCCAACTGAACTAATTATTGACTGGAAACGGTTACGTCTGGCTACTTGGAGACCATTTGCAGCTGGTCATGAACTTCGTGTTCCATGACAATCCCCGGTGTCATTACACCACAGCTCTTCACAACTGGACTGAAGAACATTCTGGACAGCTTGAGCAAATGATTTGGCCACCCAGAACAACCAACATAAATTCCATCAAACATTTATGCGACATAATCGAGGAGTCAGTTGACACAAAATCCTGCACCGGCAACACTTTCACAATTACAGATGTCTATGGAGGCAGCAAGGCTCAATATTTCTGCAAGGGACTTCCAAAGACTTATTGAGTCCATGCCACATCCAGTTCTGACACTACATCAGACAAAAAGAGGTCCATCATGATATTGGGAAGTATCCTATGACTTTCTTCATCTCAGTGTATACTCCACTCTGGGTAGACAGGACAGTGGACCCACAATCATGAGATCTCAACAAACCAACTTCGTCTGCTTGAATGCAACGTTTCAAATCTATGATCTTTCAAAACTCAACCCCTTACTAACAAATTCCCTGCTACTGTTCACATTGCTCTTTAGTTCCTTAAAAATACCAGTAATTTCACAGCCTACATCCCACACATATATTTGATTTCCTTAGGAGCCACAACCACCGTGTTTATACATTGGCCTTCTGTTTGGCACCTTCATTTCTTTCGAATACCACCACAATAAAAACATTTCTGCTACACCTTGCCATTCCATAGCATCTGTTGTATGTATTCTGACTACAACACATTTTCTCATTCCCCAGAACAGCATCCAAGTGGGGTATACCAATATCTCTGTCTTATCCTTCTCACCAATGACACACTGTTTGAATTTAAAACCATTCCAGTCATGTTCATAGCATATTTTGTAGTCTCCATATTGACTATGAAGCATAAGTTAGATCCTGACTGCCTGTCCTAAGATGTCACCCTCAGGCTCAGACTCAAACAGAAAGGTGTAGAAACATAAGAAAATAAAGCCAGAGCTCAGAAGATCATGTGAGATGTAAGTTCGGTTGGTGATGTCACATTGGTACCAAATTTCCTCAAAATTCTGCCCAATGCCACCACGAACATTTTACACAATGGAAAGGCCAACACACCCCTCCTTACTCACATTTCACCCCTTTTTTTGATACCTCTGTGATGGAGGTAAAGAACTGTGATGCCCAGCATTGAAATCATGCGGTTTCCTTACAAGTGGTCAAGCAAAACAACTCACACACACTCCTGCTCAGAATTAGCATAAAAAAGTGGCATAAAGAGCGTCAATGAAACCACCTCTTTTCTTGTGAGCATTGATTCCCAGACATTTTGCAGTCAAAAATGACAGTTCACAGTCCGATAAGCAACAGGATGACATTCTTCAAAACATTTGACACTGCTGACACTCCCCAACCATTAAACCCTTCTCTAAGGACTGCATTGGTGTACAACACCATTGAATGTCATTGAAAATCTTTGGAGTGCAGTCTCATGACCAAACGTTTTACTCTGATGTACAGAGTGGAATCACTAGGGATCGTTCAAAACCATTTCAGTGGAATTATAAAATGATCCAAAGCAGAAAAGTGTGTTTACACTTCTGCAGAGTGCCTGTTTCGCACCATACTGTGGCTTAATCATGAGGGGCGTGACTCTGGACGCCACCCAAGCACCTTTGTTGGGCACTTTAAAAATGTTCCTGTACAGAGAGGGCCAGTGGTTGATTCTAGGTGATGGCATGGCAGGCATCCCTTTCAACATCCTTTGGATTTCACATGTGACCGGCAGGTGCTACTTCAGTATCATATGGCCACTCAGCTGAGGGCTGCCGATATGGTTGCTTCTCATATCAGCACCTAGGAATCAATGACTGGCTATCTGTGAACAGGTACATTTTTAAAGTGCTCAACAAAGGTGTGCAGGTTGCATAGAGTGTGTTGCCAAACTGGGTGGTCTTAGAGGGCTCCTTCGTCATTTCATTAATACATGTATCAGTCTCACACACCTTCAAAATCAAGCCACAAGATGGAGTGAAACAGGAGGCCTCAAAAAGCATGAACACCCTTTGCTGTTTTGTATCACATTATAATTTTGTCAAATGGTTCTGAAGTCCCTGGTGGTTGCACCTTGTACACCAGAGCTAAAACTGCAGTCATACTACACTCCAAAGTTGGGCTATAATGTTCAATTGGGTTGCAGCCGATTATATCTTGACAGAAGAATTGAATCGTCCAGGCAGCCTCAAGAGAGCCAACGGCTGTTAAGAGCATTTTCCTGTTGCTCATGACTCTGCAAACTGGCATTTTCAAATGCAAACTATGTGGGAATCAACACTCCAAAGGAAGGGGTAGTTTCACTGATGCCCTTTCTGCCTCCCCTGAGGTCTATGTATGTTGATTCCGAGCAGTGGTGTGTCTGAAATATTTTCCTTGACCATCTCACAGAAAACCACATGGTTTCAACAGTTGGTGTTGCAGTTCTGCCCTCCACCCCAGAGTTGTAAAAAGAGGGTGTGAAATGGGGTAGGAAAGGGTGTGATGACCTTCTCATCATGTGACATCCACGATGGTGTTGGGAAGAATTATGGGGAAATTTGGTGCCAATGTGACAGCATTAACCCCAATTACACCTCACATGAACTTCTGAAGTCTGGCCTTTCTTTTGCATTTGTCAAAACTTCGCTGTTTGAAGTGCCACCGAGTCTGAGGATGATGTCACAAGGCATCATGCTTTTGCAAAATTACAGAATGAGGTTGTAGGGATGCCTAGTAAAATTTCAAACTTCTGCTTCACAATGGGAGACAATAATGGGTTTCAAAAAACTGACCCTGTAATTATGTTGCACTGTTTATTTTCCTGTTGTCTTGTCAAGATTAGCCTCCTACTCAAACACACATTTATTTAATAGTTTTATTGATGAATTGGTCTCCTTGTCATATTAGTCTCACTTTAGTCCTTGTGCCTCAATTTGTTCCCCTGAGATTCCCTTCCATCTTAGTTACTTTACAACCTTTGTATTATCGTGAATTTTCACTTCAGTTCCCTTAAATCAATCCTCCAGTTGACTGAATTTATCACAGACTACATTAAATTTATTATAAAAGTTTTACTACCAAAGTCCAATTTCGTAAGCCAAAATTTATCTTCGACAGCATCAAAGCTATTGCCAAACCATTTTCATTTTCACAAAATCAACACTGAAGTTATCAAATTTATCTGCATCATCTGATTTCACTTTATCAGAATCTGACTTAACATTGTCTGAAATGCTTTCATTGTGTTCAAACTTCATAAGAAGTGATTTCCTATCAGCCACTGATTCCCTAGAACTCCATTCATCAGTACCTGCACCCTTTGGGACATGGTCACTCATTGACTGCTTAATACTATCAGCCTTTGCTGTTGATCAGAAAACAAAAATACAGATTCAATAGCTGCTTGTAACTTTCTTAGATTATAGTGTCCACTGTAAACAACCACTACTGCTTGTCCACTCCCAGTTCAAAGGAATGCCTCATCTGTATCTATAATCACTTGCCTCTGCTGCCCATGTGCACACACCTGTACATGATAAATTGCAGGAAAACTTGCCATTCTTCAGTCACTGCCCATGCATATCCCTTGACACATGCTACTGTTCTTGTAATCTATTAATGTTCACAGTACCTCTACTGCACTACAAATCCACTGTTCTAGTCTTGCATGAAGCATTGTGTATTCTTATCCCAGTGTCCAATGACTCCTACTGCACTCAACCAACATAAATTAATTTCCAATATGGAAGCACATTCCAATCACTGAATTCAACTTAACATTAAGCTGCAATGTATTCTTTGCAGACAGTCCCCCAAATAATGATGCCACTGCCCCTGACTTACACACTTTATATGTAGTGTTCATTTGGTCATGTGTGATCTAAAAAAAATATTTTGGCTCACTCTGTCAGAGTTAACCATAAATGTGCGTAATACGTCTATCAGCTTCAACTACTAAACTTTGCAATGGGCAAAATTAAATAAAGTCCCTCGGTGCAGGTTATATACTGTGAATAATGCACTGACAAACAATTCTAATTTTACAGCATTTGTTTGAACCCCCAAAGAATTTTAAACTGTCGCAGCATGAATCATTTCACATATAACTACTTGTGAATCTCTTTTGCTAAATGTGTGCCTAATCTCTTGTAATTAAGTTTGTGCTTTGTTCATTAGAGTCAAATAATAACTGTCCACAATGGAAAACGCTATCAAATGTTCACACTATTTCAACACAAAGTTTGAATTCAGTGACTTTCTTGCCACTGATACCACCGCATGGCCTCCTCTGACCTCAACCCATATCAAACTATTTTCACATTACAGACCGCTCTTAGGCTGTTTGAAGTACTCCCCAAGTATATCACATACCAATAGAACCGTCTCACTGCTTATTAGTACATCCATACATTAATTAATTAATTACCTTAGAAGTACAATAACAGCATCACTGTATACACACGTAGGTGTTATACTAAAATTTATGTCAACTAGAATTTTATGATTAAAATTACTATCAGAAATTATTAGTTACAAATTTACAAAAATATAACACATTGTTACAACAGGGAAGAAGTTAGAATAATATAATGAATAAGCGCAGCATGTTTGTCTTTTTGGTTTCATTGGTGGAGTCAGTTTTTGTAGATCATGTGCTGTTTATAAAATATGGCAACAGCTTAAACAATAAAACTGTAATAGCACATAAATGTGCCTAAAAACGCTGTAAGACAATAATACCACAATAACTCATGATGCTGAAACTACCCTAAGCCTACCCAATATTGTTATTTGTTTATGCGGCAATGTAGAAGCAGTGTTTCAAAATTGTTTATAACAAATACACTCCTGGAAATTGAAATAAGAACACCGTGAATTCATTGTCCCAGGAAGGGGAAACTTTATTGATGCATTCCTGGGGTCAGATACATCACATGATCACACTGACAGAACCACAGGCACATAGACACAGGCAACAGAGCATGCACAATGTCGGCACTAGTACAGTGTATATCCACCTTTCGCAGCAATGCAGGCTGCTATTCTCCCATGGAGACGATCGTAGAGATGCTGGATGTAGTCCTGTGGAACGGCTTGCCATGCCATTTCCACCTGGCGCCTCAGTTGGACCAGCGTTCATGCTGGACGTGCAGACCGCGTGAGACGACGCTTCATCCAGTCCCTAACATGCTCAATGGGGGACAGATCCGGAGATCTTGCTGGCCAGGGTAGTTGACTTACTCCTTCTAGAGCACGTTGGGTGGCACGGGATACATGCGGACGTGCATTGTCCTGTTGGAACAGCAAGTTCCCTTGCCGGTCTAGGAATGGTAGAACGATGGGTTCGATGACGGTTTGGATGTACCGTGCACTATTCAGTGTCCCCTCGACGATCACCAGTGGTGTACGGCCAGTGTAGGAGATCGCTCCCCATACCATGATGCCGGGTGTTGGCCCTGTGTGCCTCGGTCGTATGCAGTCCTGATTGTGGCGCTCACCTGCACGGTGCCAAACACGCATACGACCATCATTGGCACCAAGGCAGAAGCGACTCTCATCGCTGAAGACGACACGTCTCCATTCGTCCCTCCATTCACGCCTGTCGCAACACCACTGGAGGCGGGCTGCACGATGTTGGGGCGTGAGCAGAAGACGGCCTAACGGTGTGCGGGACCGTAACCCAGCTTCATGGAGACGGTTGCGAATGGTCCTCGCCGATACCCCAGGAGCAACAGTGTCCCTAATTTGCTGGGAAGTGGCGGTGCGGTCCCCTACGGCACTGCGTAGGATCCTACGGTCTTGGCGTGCATCCGTGCGTCGCTGCGGTCCGGTCCCAGGTCGACGGGCACGTGCACCTTCCGCCGACCACTGGCGACAACATCGATGTACTGTGGAGACCTCACGCCCCACGTGTTGAGCAATTCGGCGGTACGTCCACCCGGCCTCCCGCATGCCCACTATACGCCCTCGCTCAAAGTCCGTCAACTGCACATACGGTTCACATCCACGCTGTCGCGGCATGCTACCAGTGTTAAAGACTGCGATGGAGCTCCGTATGCCACGGCAAACTGGCTGACACTGACGGCGGCGTTGCACAAATGCTGCGCAGCTAGCGCCATTCGACGGTCAACACCGCGGTTCCTGGTGTGTCCGCTGTGCCGTGCGTGTGATCATTGCTTGTACAGCCCTCTCGCAGTGTCCGGAGCAAGTATGGTGGGTCTGACACACCGGTGTCAATGTGTTCTTTTTTCCATTTCCAGGAGTGTAGATCTAGTCTTTGGTCTCCAGAACGTGTATGTGAAAGTGCCTATTTAGGTGCTGAGGTCAAATGAAGGAACTCCTCTATGGCCTACATTTCAGATCTCATATGTTGTTGGAATATAACAGTAGAAACTGTTATTAATTTACAGTATTTATATACCATAAGAATTATCAGTCCATTTTGCATAGACATAGCTGTTCACATATAATATAGTACTTGAATATTTGGTATTTCTGCAACCTTGGCGACAGTCGCCATAAAAACTACCCAGCAGACTGTAGGCGTTTCTGTTCGGTGCCCTTGCATCCACTTGCTCACAACACGTATTAATCAAAAGTCTGCCTATGAGGCCTTAAACTTCCTCTTACCTAAATGCCACAGCATTACTCCCACCCACTCCAATCATGCCATTGTGACATGTAATGTCACACACCTATCCTGGGAGACCCATTACGCAAGCTTCAAAGCCCCAGCCAAATGCATCTCAGACCTGGCAAGACAGCATGTGCAACCCATCATGCAAAGCCTCACATCCTGCATAAAAAGACACTAAGCAGTCCCTGGAATGTTTCAAATCCATCCCACCTAGCTGAATACAAATTTCCCACATGTACAAGGCCTTTCTGTCCCAGGACACCACCTCTTTCAATCCCCACCTCATTTATCAGTGTCCTAGCCAACTTCATCATTACTGATATTTACTCCATACTGGAAGATCAGACAGACAAATAAATTAGCTGGACAGTTAAGAGAGCTTGAGTGGCCCCATCCAATGTCATCCCCTTTATGAGCTGCACAGAAGAGACATTCCTCAACACCCGGAAGCTACGTCTTATGGCATGGTACTGATGATATCTTTGAGGCCTGGACTCTCGTGGAAGAACAGCTCCTCCACTTACTGGAACATGTAACCTCCTTTTCCCAGCACACATTCACTTATTATTTTCCAAATCCATTTTTCTTGACTAGTACCTCCATCTCACTTAAGTTCAAATCCATAACTCGGTAAACATAAAAGCAACCAATAAGCAACAATACCTCTACATCAACAACTGCTACTGTTTCCACATCAAACACTCACAACAAATCTCACAATATCCATGCTAACAATTTTTCTCAGGCTTTCCTCTCTTGCTTCTACTTTACTGATCTTTTTTTATAAACAAACCTCACACACAGACTCCTTCTCTAACAAATAAAGCTCTCATTTAAAAAAAAAAAAAAAAAATAATTGCACTCCACTTACTACCTAGTATCAAGCAGACCTTGAACACCTCAGTAGTAATTTTTTCTGTCTAAGCTATAAAGTAAACTTGTTAAGCCCTGGAATAACATCCTCTCTCCCTGATATCCTCACTGCACCACCCACTTTTACACTTGTCCTGTCCTAGGTGACTTGTGGGTACAGCAGACACCAATTACAATAAAGACCCAACATCACATTGTTGAGGCATCTGTGTTGCCTATTTCTCACAATGAAATCCATCAAGCATGAGGAACAGGTATGTTACAATAAATTAGTTTTCTCTGATTCATTCTCTCATTATCTAATCATAGCCTCTTAGCCCAGGTTTTAGACAAGTTATCTATGCTTTCCATAATTGTGTGCTCTCAATACTCATCTTTTCTTACGTTTATGGCACATTTCCTCTGCTACTTTTTATTTCAACAACCTCATGCCTTTCTTGTTCCTAATGGCCTTCTTTGGGTTTAATTGTTTTCATGATTTTATTAATCTACATTTCACTATTCTGTCATCCTCAGAGATTCTGAACTTGATTAAGACACACACAGACCTAAACAATTTCTTTGTTATTTTAATTCTAACTGGTTCTTTCTTTCTTTTTGGTTTTATTTTTGAAATACATTTATAGGACATACATCATCCTGTTCCCAGAAAATGTCACTAGTCATCTCTGCTATCAAATACAAAGCCTCATCGTCATCGTCATCATCATCATCATCATCATCATCATGAACAACAACAACAACAAAAGTCTTTCAAAATATAGGTTTCAAATGAACTTGTTCTCCGTTATTTCCTATCCCATGCTGCCTCATTTAGCTTTTGGTAGGATATTTCATCTCTCAGCAGTTTACCATGCCAATGTGGTACCGACAGCAACGATGCCACGGCGTATAAAAGTTCTTAGGTTGGCACTACCACGAAACACCGATGACAGTGCCCTCTACCCGGTGCTGTGGAGCTCTACAAGCTCCGCTAGAGATTCTGCCCACTTGATCAAGAGCAGATGTCCAGGACACTTTGCTTTAGCTTGAGACTGTACAAAGTTATGTATGCCTCTGTATTTATTCAGGCTCCAGTAAACCACTTTTACTTACGTGCAGTACCAATGTAATTTTCCTGCTCCTGCTCCTATCCACACACCGCCTTCCAGGCGAGATACAACACCATATTTACTTCTCCCTCTACTACTTTTGCATAATATTTTTCTTTTAGAAAAGTATTTTACAAATAACTTTTGCATAGAATTTTTCTGATCATATTCATTTTCCTCTTTCTGCTAAGCTTCAAGAGAAATTTTGTTTCTTTTATATGTTTTCAATGGTGTTTAGCCACAACCCTACAGTATTTTTTTTGAAAGAGTAAACCCCTCATTTGACTGCGTACTGCAATATTTATCTTCTGTACTATTTAGATTTTGCCTTTTGTGCCATTATTGAGTACAGTGCTAAAAGCTGGAACATGCAAATAGCACTTTAAAAAATTTTAGATGCACACTGATATAAAATTGCAAGATATTCACTTACTTGTTAGAACATTATTATGTCATATCAGTGAAGGCAGTTCAAAGCAGGTAAACAAGACTAACACATTTCTTTAAGATATAACTGTCAAAGAATGAAGACTTTAGATGACATAGTAAAATAGAAGGAATGAAGACTTTAGGTGACATAGTAAATATAGAAGGATCACAGATACAGTGTTGCATGTTGTCTGACAACATGTGATTACTTTATGAGACAGCATTGTGAATCATCATCCTTGCATTTAAATGTATACATCAGATTGTTAATAATATGAAGCAAACATATGTTACACAGCATGAGAAACTGAAGTCTGCCAGGAAAAGGCAAAATAAAGTACAGAAGCCAATGAATCATACATAATTGTATAAGTGCCAGTACCAATATAAGAATTATGAAATGTAACAATACGAGTGCCCAACTATAGAGGTCAGTTAGTGGAACAGATACATAGTAAATCTAATGTTAGAAGTAGGTATATGTAGGGGGGGGGGGTGATAGAGGAGGGGTCTAGGAGGGGGTTTGCAGGAGGGAAACAGATAAGAAATCTGAATGAATATTTGATTGAGTGTTGAATTTGGGTAAATCAGAAAGTGGATGGGGGATTGGGGCGGGGGGGGGGGGGGGGGGGGGGGGACATGGGAGGGGACAAGAGCAAACTATAACAGATATTATGATATACAAGGAGCTGAAGATTGAAGAAACGGGGGGTGGGGGAAGGAGAGTAATCCACTGGATTAGATTAGTATAGTAATGATGGCAGGGGGAAATGCAGATGAGAAAAAATGGAAGAGATGGGAAAAGAGGTGAACTGGCAGGAATGTATAATGAAGGTTAACAAGATAGAAAAATGGGGTAGGTGAAGAAAAAGAGGGGTAGTAAAAGTGGGGGAGGACAATGATGTGGGACAGGTGGAGGGAGGGACGAGCAAAAGGGAAGAAATAACATGGGACTGCAGCCATATTGCAGCATCCATGTGCGCATATCAAACATAATACAAGAATGGGAAAATACACAGTGCTAAATGATTAATGGAAAATCTCATATAAAGATGTGAAACAAATACTAACAAAGAGATAGAGGGGCTGGCCAGTACTTACCTCAAATTACACCAATAACCTGACCAGTGCTTTCCTCTCCCGCAACTATCCTGCAGACCTTGTCCACAAACAGATCTCCCGAGCAATACATCCTTGTCAAACCCTACAATATTCCCAGACCACCTTCTCTACCCAGCAGCTCTACCCCTGTAACTGACCCCACTGCAAAACCTGCCCCATGCATCCCCCCACAACCATCTACTCCAGTCCTGCTACTGGTAAAACATACACAATTCAAGGCAGGGCCACACATGAAACAACACATGTCATTTATCAGCTGACTGAACCTACGTTAACCAACCTCACTCCCATTTACTCTTCAGTCTTCTCCTCTTTCCCTTTCCTCTTTAGCCATTCACGCATCTTTTCATCCTGCATAATTGTGTTTATCTTTATACTATATACCTCTTTTCTATATGCATCCTCCTTGATTTGAAGCTGGCACAGTACTTACAGTAGAATGTCTTTGGCTTCCCTCTGACACCCATGCCTCCATCTTTGCTACCCTCACTGTTTACCTTCCCCCTGTTGCTTCATAACCTGGGTTGTGAGTAACTGAACCCACTTTCCGTTCTTCCCCTTTTTTCCCCCTCTCTCTCCTCCCTGACAAAGTAACAAAGTCCCGAAAGCTAGGATAAAAATTTTCTGTTCTGTTTTGTGTATCTATCGGCTGTACTGAGCTGAGGTAAGTACTGGCCAGCCCCTCTATCTCTTTGTTAAAATACATAGTACCCACAATATGCTTACAGATACGTAATAATGCATTACAAAATTATATTTCATGGGGTAACTGCTCCTTAATTAGTAAAGATACTTACAACAAATAACTTTGGTTCAACAAAGCAGGAATACATCTGAGTACATGTACACCATACCTTATTAACATTAGCTACATAGTCTAAATACTAGAAGGAGGTTTACTAGGAGCAGGGAATTTGCTAGAACTCCAAAGGGACAGTGGACCTTAACTTAACAAGCAGGCTAAGTGTGCAAAAATTATTACATGCTTCGATTGTGGACAGTACCAGAATTATTCTGTTCAAAGAAGATAGTAAATTAAATGCAAAATAGTGCCAAAATGGGTCAGCAATAACTTAATACAGAAACAATAAAAGTCATGTTTGTATTGTCAACCAGTAACCAAAAATACATTGCTCATACAAAACATTTACCACAACTTTCAACAAATTACATCTAAACAGAAAATCTTACATACACCTAAGAATGGAAAATCCAGCATGGAATGTAACAATACCAGAGAAAGAAAGTTGCTACTCACCAAATAGCGGAGATGCTGAGTCGCGATAAGCACAACAAAAATATTCGCACAATTATAGCTTTCAGCCATTAAGGCCTTTGTCAGCAGTAGACACACACACACACACACACACACACTCACTCAAGCAAATGCAACTTGCACACACGTCTGCAGTCTCAGAGAGCTGAAACTACACTGCAAGGAGCAGCATCAGTGCATGATGGGAGTGGCGACTGGGTGGGGGTAAGGAAGAGGCTGGGGCGGGGAGGGGGAGGGATAGTATGGTGGAGTGGAGGACAGCGAAGTGTTGCAGTTTAAAAGGAAGGCAGGAGAGAAGATGCAGAGGGAGGAGGGGGTAAGTAACGGAAAGGAGAGAAATATAAAGAAATTAAAAGACTGGGTGTGGCGGTGAAATGATGGCTGTGTAGTGCTGGAATGGAAGCAGGGAGGGGGCTGGATGGGTGAGGACAGTCATTAACGAAGGTCTTAAACTCCTGCATAAACTGTTCCACACACATTTGTCACAAATTGTGTTTGTCTTAACACTCAACAATGAACACACACTTATCTTCTCATGAGCACCATTTTGTGTTGCATTCAGCTGGTCAGTAAAATGTCTGCTACTCTCACTCACCCACATGTAATTACACAGAATGTGCAGGAGATGTGCATGTGCAGATATGTGACAGCAACCTAGTAGTGCATCAAACACATTTGCAGCATTTTCTGTGATGGCCAGTACTGCTCATTAACAGGAGTCAGTTTCACATCACTCTTATAAATATTTTTTGGGCCAGTTTTACTTTTCCCAACCTTTACATTTCTGTTTTAGTTAAGAGCATAATTTCATATTTATGGCCATTTAAAGCAATTAGCTAATGTTTGCAGCACTTTGAAATCTTGTCAAGGTCTGAATGGTCACTTGTGCAGATTTTTTGTTGATAAATGGCTGTTATAAATAACTACATTATCTGCAAAAAGTCTGAGGTTGTTAATATTGTCTGCTAGATCATTAACATACATCGTCAACAGCAAGGGTCCCAACACAGTTATCTGGGACAACCGTTAATGACTCTCCATCTGAGATAACATGCTGCACCCTCCATACCAAGTAATCCACATACCAGCCACAAATTTTGTTTGATACCCCCTACGATCATACTTCCATTAATAACTGTCGGCATGGTACTGAGTCAAATGCTTTTCATAGATCAAGAAACACTGCATTCATCTGATTGCTTTGATTGAAGGCTTTCAGTATACCATGTTAGAAAAGCATGAATTGGTACTGATGTGGCCAGTGTTTTCAGAAACCATGCTGATTGGCACATGGGTCTCGTATGCAGATGTGACCTGTACTTTCTTCCAACCACTGAAGAAGGACATACCGTATCTAACTTTGGTGTCGCTGACAGCTGTCACGTTCAAACAGAATTTCTTAGTGTTTTGTGTGAGATCTTTCAATAAACAGTCACTGATGGCTTCACTCACTCCTTTCTTAATAGCCAACTGCATTTCAGTCAGCAATTTTCTTACTGAAGCCCTATGCTACGTTTTAAACCTGTTGTGCAGTAGTATGTGTTTTTAGAATTTCCTTTGCAGAGGGTGTTTACCCTGAAAGAAGCATTTCATTACGAACTTTTCTACTAGATAAATATTTGTCCAGTGCCTGGTCAACTATTCTTTGAAATCTGGGCCACACTTTCTCTGTAGATTGTTGCATATCTGCACTGCATAACATGGCTAATGGATCACTATCTTAGAACCTCAGAATTGTTTCCTATCGAGATGCAGAAGTTTGAAATGTGGCTCTAAGGTGCCTGCAACTTTTCTTCATAATAATGCAAAAGCATAGTGCCCAGTGACATAATCCTCAGGCTTTCAAACTGCATGGTGTCAGCACATGCCAAATGAAGGTAAGAGCTCAGAAGTTCATGTGAGGTGGGTTACTGATTTCACATTGGCATAGAATTTCCCTACATTTCTGCCCAGTGCCATTGTAGATGAGTCACATGATGGGGAGGTCATCATATGCCCTCTTACCCACATTTCACCCCTTCTTTTGACACCTCCGTGATGGAGATTAGAACTGTAATGCCCAGCATTGAAGTCATGCATTTATCTGATGGGGGCCCAAGGAAAATATTTCAGACACACTGCCACTCAGAATTGACATGAAAAAGCCTTAGGTGGTGGCAAAAATGGTGTCAGAGAACCCACCCCTTTCTTTGAGATGTTGATTCCCAGATATTTCATGGACAAAAATGACATTTTGCAGTGTGATGAGCAACAGGACAAAGTTCTTGAAAACATTTGACACTGCTAACACTCCCTGGACACTTCAACCCTTCTCTAAGGACATTGTGAGCCATGAATTCCATTGAATGTGATCACACCCCTTTGGAGTGCAGTGCAACCACAATTTTTGATCTGGTGTGCAGGGTGGATCCACTAGGGATTGTTCAAAAGAAATCTGAATGTTATCCAAATCAGCAAAGGGTGTTTATGCTTTTTAGCCCCCCTGTTTCACACCCTCTTGTGATGTGATTACAGGGAAGCGTGACATTGACACATCCATGGATAAACTGGCAAAGAATCTCTCGGACCACTCATCGAGGCAACACTTTTGGTGTCATCCACCCACCTGTGATTGGTGAGCACTTTAAAAATGTGCCTGTAACAAAGAAAATCAACAACAGAGTCCCAGGTTCCTGCAGGAGGCTACGCTGCTTGCCTAGCATGTGCTAGTAGCCATGCCGAATCAGAGGGATCTTACGGTGTTGCCTGTCTGCAAGTGCCTAGGGTTCTGTTACAGGTCGTCTTTGTACAGGTACATTTTTAAAGCGCGCTACAAAGGCTAACTGTTGGCACTGCGGATGTTTCCAAAGTTCGTGCTCCCCTTTGCTTTTCATCCACACGAGTCAGTGTCACACCCTTCTGTGTTCACACCACAGGATGGTGTGAAATAGGAGGGCTGAAAAAGCACAAACAGCCTTTGCTTCTTCACAATATGTTCAGATGTCATTGAGTAGTTTTGAATGGTCCCTAGTGGTTGTACGTTGTACACCAGAATTAAAAATGCAGTCATGATGCACTCCAAAGGGATGCGATCACAATGAGTGGGATTGCAGGCCCATGATGTCTTTAGTGAAGGGTTGAATTGTCTAGGGGATCTCAGTACTATCAAAGGTTGTCAACACAGTTTTCTGTTACCCGTTGCATTGTGAACTGTCATTTTTGACTGCAAAATATGAGAGAATCAGCACCCCAAGGGAACTGGTTGTTTTATTGACACCCTTTATGGTACCTCCTGAGGTCTATTTGTGTTGATTCTGAGTGGTGGTGTGTCTGAAACG
This sequence comes from Schistocerca piceifrons, assembly GCF_021461385.2. NCBI lineage: Eukaryota > Metazoa > Arthropoda > Insecta > Orthoptera > Acrididae > Schistocerca > Schistocerca piceifrons. Next base: position 455,621,867 of record NC_060141.1, read on the forward strand.
TTTCCCTCAGCCACTTATAAGAATACCACCAGATTTCAGTGCTGGGTGTCGCAGCTCTTGACCTCCATCGCAGAGGCATAAAAGGAGGTGTGAAATATGGATAAGAAGGGATATGATTACCTTCCCATCATGTGACACATCCACAGAAATGCTGTGACATCTCTCACAAACTTCTGAACTCTGTCCTTTGGTTCGCATTTGTCAACACCTTACCGTTTGAAGCACTGCCAAGCCTGGGGGTCACACTTTTGCACCATTACAGAGAGGAAAGTGTTGGCACCTTTGAACCAAATTTCAAATTTCTACATTGCAATGGGAGACAATTATAGAGTTTCAAAAATGTGATCTTTTAATTGTGTTGCACAGTGTAAATAACACATCCAATACAAAACCTATTACTTCATTGCAGATAGTTGTCTTGTGTGATAAATCATGGATGTATTATTTTTCCTCTGTGACTGAAGAAGAGCAAGGATTTGTGACATTCAGGTTCCCCTACACGCAAGGAAATAAAATTGCAGCTAATTGTTGGGAAGAATGTCATGATGTAAATTGCTCCAAGTCAAATGCATTGGACCACAGCTAAAGCTGTTGCTGGCTGTAAAAGCCACTAACTCCTTTTCTACTTACAGAGGTGATTTCTTGGGAGAGAGTACAATATAAAAGGAATGTGTAACATTGGACTGATTGGATAAATCAATCACAAATTGTCGGCACAGAGACAGATATAAGAAATTATAAGATTGAATATCTATTAAAAAAGAATACAGGTAAAAGTGGAAACAGAATCATAAAGAATTCAATAGAAATAAATGAACAAGGTAACCAGAGGAAATGAAATTAACATAACACAGTCATAAAACAACTTTTGGGACAATAGTTGCTAGATCCAAACTGTTGGAAAGCATTGCCTTGCTGTTTCATATTTGGCAATATAATTGTGTGTGTTTGTGTGTGTGTGTGTGTGTGTGTGTGTGTGTGTGTGAGAGAGAGAGAGAGAGAGAGAGAGAGAGAGAGAGAGAGAGGGGGGGGGGGGGGGGGGGGGGGACGTATTGGGAGTATGTGCTCATATCATTACCTGGCCCGTAGCTGGCATCTTATTGCAGTCACTAAAGCAAATGTCTTCTGTTGTGCCCATTTCTGAGATAAACAATTGGAAATCATTTATAATAGAATGAAATTTAATTAGAAGCAACATTACCTTTTTAGTCTGTGAGAATGGCATTTTGTGAATGATAGCAATTACATGAGAACATGGTGATTAATGAAAAGCCATTGTAGTAATCTTCAGAATAGATGTTTTTGTGTTGGCCCTCTACGTAGCAAAATACTGCAGGTCATCAAAAATCAGGCCCTCTATAGTAAGAGGTTCCTAGATATAATATGGAATTGTTAGGTTTCTTCTCCCTAGCTTCTTCCTTACCACCAAAATGTTACTGATCTTGCTTACACCTATGCAAAGGAAGAAGAAAGGATCACCAAGGTGGCCATTTTAGCAGATATCGTCATTTTAATAATATTGATCACTGTGAGAGTTATCTGTAATACAAAAAATTCCTATATGGAGAGTAAGGTTCAGTGTGCAAATTCGAGGGGATTGGGGGTCAAGAAAGTGAAGGTATTGGGGACAGTCTGTGCATTTAGTGACTATTTTGATGTCAAATATTATTTCATATCACTTAAGAATGCCATATGAAATACCATTCAAAGCACTAGGCTTTTGACTGTTGTCGGTGAACTTGTTTGTTCTGTGTTATAACAACACTTGCTGCCCAAGTTCCTTATAGACCAAAAGCAATTGTGGATGTCTCCATCTCTGTTTAACATCAGTGGTGACACTGTGTATAATACCTTGATTAATGTTGGTGGAATAGAAGTAGGAGACAGATTCAATGTTATTAAATATGTAGATGATCAGGCATTCCCAGCAGAAGGTGAAGAAGATCTTTTGAAAATGATGAAGCAACAAGAATAACAGGAAGAGTATGAAATACAAATCAACATTCCAAAGACAAAAGAAAACTGGAATGCTGTGAAAACTGGAGGTGAAGGCAACTTGATAAAGTTAAATGAAACAAAAACATATAAAAGATTTTTTGAAAGATTAAACCCTCATTTGACTGTGTATTACTATATTTATCTTCTGTACTAGGTAGAGTTTGGCTTTTTTGCCATTATCAAGTGTAAGGCTAAAAGCTGGAACATGCAAATAGTAAGACAAATATTAAAAAATTGAGATTAGATACACTGATATAAAATTATGAGATAGTCACTTACTTGTTAGATCATTATTATGTCATATCTATTAACGCAGTCCAAAGTAGGTAAACAAGACTAACACATGCATTTAAGACGTAATTGTCAAAGCATGTACACTCTAGAAGACATAGTAAATACAGAAGTATCACAGATATAGGCTTACAAGTATTAATGTCGTCTGAGTGAAAGCAATTACCTTTTCCCACCACCCTCATCCCCATTCTGATCTACCCCATTTCAACACTCAAACAAATACTCACTCATGTTTCTTCTGCTGCTTCCCATCCTCCAAATCCTCCTCCAAGACCCCTCTACCTCCCCCCCCCCCCCCCATCTACCTACTTTTAACACTGCAGTTCATTAACTGACCTCTACAGTTAGGTACCCCTCCCTCTCCAAAAACCAACACCCCCCCCCCCCCCCTCCCTCTCTTACCCTTTAAGCCACACTTTTCACCTTCTTCTTTTTCGTAATTTCATACAACTTTCATATAATAATATCTTCTATGCTACTGACTTGCATTATACCTATAATATTTAAATCTGAATGTTAGCATGCCACATGCTAGTTACCTGTACAGTGGTTTACCCCTGTGTTGCTGACTGATTTTCTAACTCATTTAGGTGTATGTAGCAATACCAGAGAAGGAAAGCTGCTACTCACCATATAGCGGAGATGCTGAGTCACGATAGGCACAACAAAAAGATTCGCACAATTATAGCTGTCAGCCATTAAGGCCTTTGTCAGCAGTAGACACACACACACACACACACACACACACACACACACACACACACACACACACTATTTCTATGTCATCTGTCTTTGCTAGAGGTAATCTTCTTGTAAAATTATTAAAAAGGACCTGCATCTCTGTCCATACAAACCTACTGGTTTGCACGAGTTAAAGCATCCAGACAAACTTTCCTGTGTTCAGTTCTGCTGGCGGTTTTTGATTGAAGTGGAACCAAGATTTTAAAACCCTCAGTTATTCATTTCTTCAGATGAGGCTTGGTTCAGCCAGCTAGGTATGTGAACTCACAAAACATGCACAATTATTCAACAGAAAACTCCTATCAGTACTTTGAAGAGCCTTGCATAATCTCAAGACTGGTGTTTGGCACACAGTGACTGTTGTCTGCATCATAACATGATTTTTTCACCAAACTGTCAATGCAAACCATTAGATGCAGGCACTGTTAAACCCGCATGTCATGAGTGTAAGAAGTTTTTGGTAAGAAGAAGACAATCAGAAAAGGTAGAGAAATTTCCTGGCCATCTCAATCACCTGACCTCTCTCCATGTGAGGTAAAATGAAGGGTCAGGTGTACTGAAATACTCATCACACACTGGAATATCTACAACAGAACACTGAAACACGACTGCTGCTATCCCTCAGGCAGAGCAACTACATGTCTCACAGTTTAATAAATAGAGCTCAATGTTGTGTCAACATCTATGGTGACCATTCCAGCATCTTCTGTGATGTTCATTAATAAGGGTCAATTCCATATCAGTCTTAGTGTAAATATTTTGTGGGCCATTATTGTTTTGCCCATCCTGTAGTATTCTATGACACCAATATGAGTCACAATTGGAATCAGATAACTCATAAAAAAATACTTGGTTGCAGCTACCTGTAGTCTTTTGAATTGAAATGACCATGTAGGCTGAATTGAAGATAATGAAGATAGAAGATTGTGATTCATTGGTAGAATATCTGGAAAATGCAATCAGAAGACTGCTTACAAAACACTTGTGTGACCCATTCTAGAATACTACTCAAGAGTGTAAAACCCATACAAGGTATGACTTACATGAGAAACTGAACATATAGGAAGAAGGGGGCAGCAAACACAGTAACAGATCTGCTTGACTCACGAGAAAGCATCATGGAAAATGGCAGATGTTTGAAGGTACGACACCAATTATCTTTCTTGCAAAGTTTCAATAAGTATTAAGAATATTTTGCAGCCTCCTACATATCACTACCAAATGGAACACGAAGGCAAGATTGGACTAATTACAGCACACAGGGGCATTTAAGTGGTCATTCTTCCCATATTCCTTACACACATAGAAAAGAAGAAACCCTAATTGTGGAACAATTGGAATTACCCTCTGCCATGCACTTCACAGTGGTTTGCAAAGGATGGATGTAGTTGTAGATCTGCTTTGCACCCTTTACAAACAACAGGATGTTCCAGTAGTATAATGAAAACTTCATAGGCAAGAATTTTCAGATAGCTTTGATGTGTGTTCTCATACATTTTAGGTTGGCACAAAAGTTTGTAGCATTCCCTCCACATGTTGATATTCCAGTATTTGTTGCTATTTGAGTTTACACATTGTCATTCTGAAATAGACAGTGGAGCTGTGGACGCTAGAAAATGGACTTCCAAGTGGACAAATCAGAACATTTCCAACATATTCTTCTGTTTGAGTTCAGCAGGGGGGTGACAGCAGTGGAGGCAGCTAGGAACATTTGCACCCTGTATAGGGATAGTGTCACTGGCCAGAGGTTCTCTCATTTTGAGGAGAATCATTTTGACAATAGTGACTCTCCACATTCAGGAAGACCTTCAGAGTTTGATGAAGATCATTTAAATGCATAATTAACAATGATCCACATCAGTGTACTCAAGACCTGGCAAATGTGATGAACGGTGATCATTCCATCATTGTGAGACATTTTCCTGCAATGCAAAAAGTTAAAAAATGAGGTGTATGGGTACTGCATGCCCTAAGCCAAGATCACAAAAAGCAGCAATTGCCATATGTGCATCTCTGCTAGCTTGTCATCAATTGGCTAGCAAACAACACTGACCATTCCTATCCTGTATCATTACTGGGTAATGAGAAACAGTGTCTTTATGCTTACATAAGGAAACGAGAGGCATGGTTGAACCCTCCCCGTGCAAAGACCTGCATGCATTTATAAAAAGTTATGTTAGGCATCTGGTGGTACAACGGTGGTGTGGTGCACTAAGAATTGCTTCACCAAGATGTAACCATCAGTGCTGGCTTTTATTGTCAACAAATAAGATGTCTTGCAGGTGCAGTCCAAGAACTATGATAAGGAAGACTGTATGGAGTGACGCTACTCCATGATAATACCTGCCTGCATTCTGCTAGACTGACAAAAAATGCTGTACAGGAGCTGTATTGGAAAGTCATTCTGCACCCACCTTATTCACCTGATCTTGCACTCTCAGATTTTCACCTTTCCGCTCTCTGTCTAACAACTTCCATTCAGGAGGAAAATGCACTCTGAACAGGGCACGTTCTTTGCCTTGGAATCACATGATTTCTACATTTGTAGAATCAAAAAGTTATCCGAACATTGGCAGACTGTTGTAAATAGAGAAAGAGAATATATTATTGATGACTGAAATCTCTTTTACGCTACCCATGGTGTTTATAAAGCCCATGGAAAAATGCTATGAACTTTTGCACAAAGCTAACAAAAGTGTATGTATGTGTGTGTGTGTGTGTGTTCATAGAGTGCTACCCAAGATTTGACTTTTACAAATATCTGGAGGAAGGGTTAGCAACTTTCATGTATTAAAAATATTTAAGGGTACAAAAAAAATCAGAGTAAAAATTGTGGTATTAACTCCTGCTGACAGTAGATAGATTCTATTCAAGAGGAGCAATGAGGCAGCACAGAGGGAACAAGTAGCATGGTAGCTCTTCTTGTGCACTTCTCTGGGTGAAGTGGCATGATGATTAAAATGTTTGGACTTGGGTCATTTTGGAGAGTGGTGGTGGAAATCCTCATACAGCCAATAAGATTTACTTTTTCCACAGTTTACCTAAAGTGTTTAAGGCTGTCAAAATATTTCCTTTGAAAAGAACTTGGTTTCCTTCCCCATCCTTGCCCAGGACAAGCAATGGTCTCATCAACAGAACATTAAATCCTAGTCATTTTAAGTACTCATCTCATGACTTTTATCCTGTGAGTAATTAATTTTGTACTTGTGTTTTATAAGAATGAATGATACTACTAAAACTGGTAACTGTATCAAATGGAAAATTCAACTGAGAAAATTATAGAGAGGCTCAAAGACTGACAAATACTTACCTCCAAGCAGGAAAATACCTACTACTACTACTATTACTGCTGCTGATACAAACACTTTTAAGTAGACAATAACTATCCAACTTTCAGAACTATGTAATCCTTCTTCACCATGTGAAGAGAAAGCTTGTAAGGCAGGAGTTATATGGCAGGTTATTTAGTGTCTGGGTACAATGGGTAATGCAAAATGAAGTATTTGTAACATATTCCTTCGATTCTGTTTCATAGTTCCCCTGCATCAGAGCCCTGCATGTAATGCACAATATATTCCTATTGTGTGTTCAATGGTTTTTCTTTTTCTTCATCCTGACTTCCTGATCTTCATACCTCCTTTTGTTTACTCCAATTTTAAAGACTTGCTCTATTTCTAGCTGTCATATTCCCAAATTAGCCCTTCTTGTCTTCTATGTGCCACCTTAACTACTTTACTCATAATCCAATCACAATGTCATTCATGATACTACCTGTGTCTATTCTTTGAAAGGTCAGCATACTCTTACACAACTGAACGAACAGTGAACAATTTACTATCAATCAAAATAGTGCTCTGTACTCATCTTTTATTTAACCGATGTCTCTTTCTTTAATACTTGTATTCTCATTTTGCATTTTGGTTTTTCCTCACATGCACTGCTAAAATATTTAGAAACAAATTACTTAACTATTCTTTTCATTTCTTATCTACATGTTTTTCCTTTTCCTGCCCAGCAAAATGAAGTGAGCTTTATCACATTTGTTGAAAAAAGGGGAAAATATTAAAAGCTTTTAACCAGAAACCCAATTTTGTCAGTAGGTAGATTTTTGTCCTCCTCCTCTTTCGTTTCATAGAACACCAATAAAATAAATACCAAAGAGTAGGAAAACACAGCATTATTTGCAAGTGCCTCTGGTGTTCGAGAAAATGACTGCCCGACACCTCTAAGAAACAGCGGAAAAGACACACTTTAGTTGGTGCAGAATCTTTTCACATTCTGGCTCAAAGTTCTTGCTCTATGCAGCACTAGTGGGCAGTAGCGACAGAATGTTGTGAAGAAGCACAGATCGAAGTCTACCTGCGTTCACACAAATTGTAAAGAAAACAAGCCAGTAAGAACCATCAGTATAGAAAGTGGAGAAAGTGAAAGAAAATTTTATTGGAACCATAATAAATCTATTCTGAAGATTTTATTTTGCAATATAATGATAAAAAAGAAAAATGGTAAGTTAGGGTTTAACAACCTGTAAACAATGAGATTAAAGACAGCACAAGCTTGAATTAGGGAATTATAGGGTAGGAAGTCGTCCATGTCTACTTTGAAAGAACCATCCCAGCATTTGCCTTAAGCGATTTAAAACCTAAATCTGGATGGCCAGACGAGGAGCATCCAGAGTCTTACTACTGTGTCAGCTTGGTTGGCCTCAATATGACGGTGCTCTGTATCACTTTCATTAAGGTGCCCATTAAAATACTAATATCAAACCTCCAGATTTTTTGGATTAGACATACTTCTTATCACAAATATTTTTGTTATTTTTTCTAGAGAATGTAATATCATTATTTGTGTTTTTATGCCTCCAATGCCAAGATCTGAAAAAACTGTGAGAGATATTGGTAATTGTAGTTGCTAATATTGGTCATAATATGTGGTGATCTATATGGTAAAATATGACTGCTTTGACAGTTTAGGTATCACGAGAGAGAGCAACATTAGGAAACTATAAGGCATGTTTAAAACTTGGAAATATGTCTGTTGACTAATGGATAAATATTCGTGTCTTGTAGTTTTTGTACACTCATATTCTGACTTATGAGTGGTCCTGTATATATAAAAAAAAAATTGGCCAATTTAAATCTTACTCATTTAATTTTATTTGGTTTGTTCATTGTGTAGTTATTGTTTGCATTACTGTTCTTTTGACCTTCAGTACAATTCCAGAACTGAATCTTTGTTTCCAAAAACTTACAGAATTTAATTTCTGTAAATATGCCCTTGGGAGACTTTCTCCCTAGACACATCCCCAGGGGATGGACAAGGAAATGCTCAACAATGGAAAATGCAGCTGAAAGATATGAGGAAAATAAAATATCTCCTGTGGACCATAAAGGCCAGAGAGAAACCTTTTCATTCCAAATCCAGCCCCATGGCTTCTTTGACATACCTGAAACAGAGGTCCAGAGTTGTGATGAGTGTTCAAGATAGGAGTGACCACTGACGATGGCAGTGGAAAAGCCCCCACAGGTTAAAGGCAGCTCTCAAGTCTACCAGGAAGATTACGACCTCGGTGTCAGGTTGCAACCAATCACAAAACATTTAACCCAAAAACTGACAATAATCATGAGGTACACACAAAAGAAGTATAATGCTAGGAGAACCAATTCAAGTGAAGAAAATGCTAGGGCACACACAACCCCCCCTCCCCTTTCCCCCACCTCTACAGGATTCAGTGCCGAACTAAGTCTATTTTAGGGAGATGTCACATCGACACCTACTGTGGTCATGAAACAAAATGGAAGGGCACGAAATTGTGAAAGACAGGGAAGGGATATAAACTTAAATACACTGAAGAGCCAAAGAAACTGGTACACCTGTCTAATGTCGTGTAGGGTCCCCGCAAGCACGAAGTGCTGCAACACGACATGGAGTGGATTTGACTAATGTCTGAAGTTGTGTTGGAGGGAACTGACACCAATAATCCTGCAGGGCTGTCCATAAATCCTTAACAGTATGAGGGGGTGGAGATCTCTTCTGAACATCACATTGCAAAGCATCCCAGATATGCTCAATAATGTTCATGTCTGGGGAGTTTGGTGGGCAGAGGAAATGTTTAAACTTAGAAGAGTGTTCCTGGAGCCACTCTGTAGCAATTATGGATGTGTGAGGTGTCACATGTCCTGCTGGAATTGCCCCAGTCAGTTGTAATGCACAAGGGACATGAATGGATGAAGGTGATCAGACAGGATACTTACGAACGTGTCACCTGTCAGAATCTAGATATGATGTATCAGGGATCCCACATCACTCCAACTGCACACATCCCGCACTATTACAGAGCCTCCACCAGCTTGAACAGTCCCCTGCTGACATGCAGTGTCCATGGATTCATGATGTTGTCTCCATACCCATACACGTCCATCTGCTCGATAGAATTTGAAACGAGAGTTGTCCAACCAGGCAACATGTTCCCAGTCATCGACAGTCCAATGTTGGTGTCGATGGGCCCAGGTGAGAAGTAAAGCTTTGTGTCGTGAAGTCATCAAGGGTACACAAGTGGGCCTTTGGCTCCAAAAGCCCATATCAATGATGTTTCATTGAATAATATTGCAAACTGACACTTATTGATGGCCCAGCATTGTAATCTGCTGCAATTTGCAGAAAGGTTGCTTTGATTCTCTTTAGTCGTTGTTCGTCCCATTATTCAAGGATCTTTTTCAGCCACATCGATGTCAGAGATGTGATGTTTTACCAACCTCAGATATGCCATGTCCCATGGCTAGTGCACTGAATATAACACCACGTTCACACTCACTTACATCTTGATAAATTGCCATGTAGCAGCAGTAACCAATCTAACAACTGTGCCAGACACTTGTTGTCTTATATAGACATTGCCGACCTTAGTGCCCTATTCTGCCTATTTACATATCTCTGTATTCGAACACACATGCCAAACCAGTTTCTTTGGTACTTCAGCGTATAATGGAACAGAGGATACCAGAAAGGGTGTTGGCATAATATTAGCCAACACACGGTCCACTATGTTGTTGAAATAAATAGAACAAGTGACCATATCATCTGTGTAAAACTAGTTATGGAGAAACAGCCTTGACTTACCATCTCAGTCGTCTCTGTGTTGCAGGTGGGATGTCCCAAACCCATGAAACAGTAATTCTGAGAACAATTGTGTACATAGCTAACTAAAGTGGGCGTTCATCAGAGCAAAAACTGTTGTGTGGCGATTTTAATGGGCACGTGGCAGAGGAGAGTGCTGATTTTGAGGGGTATCATGGTGGCTTTGGTTCTGGGAAGAAAAGTAATGAAGAAGATGTGTTGCTAGAGTTTGCACTGTCTCAAAACTTTGCAACGATAAACATATTTTTTGATAGAAAAATGGAATCTCTAATCTGTAAAGTAATTCCTGGAGAAACACCAACTTCACAACACATTATACTCTTGGTCACAATGAAACTCAAGCAGCCAATTACGAGGAAACAACCTAAAAGACACTCGCATCCAAAATTAAAACAACAAATCACTATTTCCCAGACCTGAGTCTACTTCACGATATGGTCATACAAACTGTCAACAGATGTCTGTATGATCATTTCCTGCATAGAAGATGGCATTCTGGCCAACAGACAACCATGCCAACGACAACATCAGGGCACCTACCAAACAGGATAGTGTTTGCTGCTTAGTCCAACATCCACAATCGCTGTGCACACAGTCACAGACAGTGCAGTATGACACAGAGAAGATGCCTACCAGGCTTTCTGCAGTGAAGGCCCATAGGAAGAATGGACAGACACACACTGATGTGGCCTGAAGGCTTAATGTGAATCATTCTCTTAGTTTTCAGATGTGGTGACAGTTTACAGAGATCGAAACTGTATCCCGAAGACCAGGGCATGGCTGAACACATGTAAAATCAGAAAAGACAGAACTGTTATTAGGTTGTAAGGGTATGACCGTACTGCCTTAGTGCTGCACAGCAACAGCAGCTGGCAACTGACCTTGCAGCACCCACTGAACATGTTGTAGTGAGGCAAATGGTGTACAGAAGACTTCAGCAGAGTAGCCTTCGCAGAAGGTAACGTCTAGAGTGGAGCTGTCAACATGCCACCTGGACGATCGAACAGTGAGCCAATTTTCTTGTCACAGATGAGTTCCAATTTGGTCTGGACAGTGATTCTTGATGGATTTGCATCTGGAACGTATCTGGAACACGATTTCGGAACCCAACCACTGTGAAAGAGACTAATATTGAGGATGATTCCTAATGATGTGGGCAGGGATTATGTTGACCACTCTAACACCTCTTCATGAAATTATGTGGTTAAACCGGCAAGGTTTAACTGCTGTCAGGTATGTTGATGAGACCTTGAAACCTCATGTGCAGTCATTGCGAACGTCTGTGGGCCCAGATTTCATAATGCTCAACCTCATAGAGCACGAGTGGTTGATGTTTTCCTGGAAACAGAAATTATTACATGCATGGCGTGGCCTGGTCGCTCTCCTAATTTGACTCCATAGAGCACGTCTGGGGTGCACTACGGATGTGGGTTGCATCACATCAGCATCCACCAACCAGTCTCCGAGACTCGCGAGCAGCGCCGCAGGAAGAATGGGAGTTATTGCCTCAATATGAGATTGATGACATCATTCTCGGCATGCCCTGTCATTTGTCAAGCCTGTATTGCTGCCAGAGGTGGTCACACCCCATACTGAATGCTTTGACCAGTTGTCGGGATGTGTGTATGTAAATCCGTTAAGTTGGAAAAAACAAAGAGCATTTTTGTCTACCGTTATGCATGTTGCAGTTGTTTACATTATGATTCTTTATATTTTTCCACTTTATTATCACCTGATTATACAAACTAGTGGGGAAAAAAATGTTACCTTGCAAAATTTCAGTTTGTTGCTTTAATTTTGGACACCAGGGTAGAAAGAATAAAATGGCAATAATCACAGACTACAAAGAGAATTAGTCTCATAAAAGAAATTAGTGAGAACCTTTCTAAAGATTTTTCCTCAGGACAGCTACCCCAGTGAAATTTAGCTCAAATTTTAAAAGTTCTGTGTAAACACTGCCAAAATCTAACACGGTATCAGCAAAGGAGGCCTTCTTAACCATAAGGATCCCGAATGGGGGACAACAACACCAAAGATGCCATATCTGAAAAGATATACTCATTGAAATTGCAGGAGGAGACCTGCTCAGATAAGACAAAGGAAATCTTAGAAGAAGGCTCAGAAAATGTCCTGGAGAATGGCTGTTATCAAGAAAGAAAAACATGAGCTTGACCTGTATAAACAGATTGGAAAAGAAGGTAACACAGAAATCTACAAAATGGGGCAACATGGACAAAACAGTGCTGAAGACTTTAAAACTACAAAATACATTGAAGATAGCACAGGCACACTACTGACAGCTGATAGAACATATGTAAAGTATTGTATCAGTATTGCAATCTACTAATGAGTGAAGAGCTATCATGACAGATGGAGATAAGTGAAATGATAATATCTGGCCAAGTGATTACTGCAGCAGATGTTAAAAGAGCACTATCCAAAATGAAAAAAAAACAAATCGATTGGGTCACACCAAACACCAGCTGAAGTGTGGAAAGAACTGGGAGATATGGCTTGCAAACAGTTTAACAACATCCTGAAAAGTGAGAAGATGCAGAATGTTGGAGAAGCAGTGTGCTAATTCATTTCTACAAATTCATTTCATTTCAAATTCATTACTACAAAAACAGGGAGATGTGTCTGTCAGTGCAAATTTTAGGGGCATAAAAGTCACATATCACACCCTCAAAACCAGGGAAAGAGTCCTCGAAGACCACCTAGCTTGACTTATCTCTTTAACAGAAAATCAGTTTGTTGGATTTACAACAAGAAAAGGAATCACAGATGCAATTCATGCAATAAGATTAGTGATGCAACAATCTCGAGAGACCAAGCAAAATCTTTGGTAGGTCATTGTAGATCTAGAAAATGCTTTTGACTGAGTACCAAGAACAATACTACAGCAACCTCTAATGCACATCATCCATCCAGTACTACATTTGCCCTACCGTGGACATGTACAACAATGTCCAAACTTGCATCAAAAGTTTGGAAGGAATATCAAAGAGCTTTTATGCTAATGCACATGTCCATGTGGTAATGAATTACTGAATTGTAAAGACCCAAAGACCAACACCATGGAACCCGTTGCATGCTGATGACGTACCCATTCTATCTTATAACATCCAAGACATTCAATAGGACCTTGATGATTAGAGATAGGCACTTGAAACAAATGGTTTATGTGTCTGTGGACTAAAGACGGAATTCATGACGTACAGCTTCAGCCCCAGTGTCACAGAAACCACACATGCCAAGCATGGTAACGTCACATTCCAAGAGTTAAAAATCTGAAGTATCTGGGATCAGGAATACTAGAGGATATATCATAGAAGCTGACATAAGTTTCAGAATAACAACTGGTTGGAACAGGTGGTGTATGCTTTCAGGGTTTGTGTGCAATACAAAGACACCCACAAAAATCAAAAGCAAAATTTATAAAACATCTATAAGACCAGTGCTTCACACATGTCCGAAAGACCAGACACCATATCCATGTTGTTGTTGTTGTTGTTGTTGTGGTCTTCAGTCCTGAGACTGGTTTGATGCAGCTCTCCATGCTACTCTATCCTGTGCAAGCTTTTTCATCTCCCAGTACCTACTGCAACCTACATCCTTCTGAATCTGCTTAGTGTATTCATCTCTTGGTCTCCCTCTACGATTTTTACCCTCCACGCTGCCCTCCAATACTAAATTGGTGATCCCTTGATGCCTCAGAACATGTCCTACCAACCGATCCCTTCTTCTGGTCAAGTTGTGCCACAAACTTCTCTTCTCCCCAATCCTATTCAATACTTCCTCATTAGTTATGTGATCTACCCATCTAATCTTCAGCATTCTTCTGTAGCACCACATTTCGAAAGCTTCTATTCTCTTCTTGTCCAAACTATTTATCGTCCATGTTTCACTTCCATACGTGGCTACACTCCATACAAATACTTTCAGAAATGACTTCCTGACACTTAAATCAATACTGGATGTTAACAAATTTCTCTTCTTCAGAAACGCTTTCCTTGCCATTGCCAGCCTACATTTTATATCCTCTCTACTTCGACCATCATCAGTTATTTTGCTCCCCAAATAGCAAAACTCCTTTACTACTTTAAGTGCCTCATTTCCTAATCTAATTCCCTCAGCATCACCCGACTTAATTAGACTATATTCCATTATCCTTGTTTTGCTTTTGTTGATGTTCATCTTATATCCTCCTTTCAAGACACTGTCCATTCCATTCAACTGCTCTTCCAAGTCCTTTGCTGTCTCTGACAGAATTACAATGTCATCGGCGAACCTCAAAGTTTTTATTTCTTCTCCATGAATTTTAATACCTACTCCGAATTTTTCTTTTGTTTCCTTTACTGCTTGCTCAATATACAGATTGAACAACATCGGGGAGAGGCTACAACCCTGTCTTACTCCCTTCCCAACCACTGCTTCCCTTTCATGTCCCTCGACTCTTATAATTGCCATCTGGTTTCTGTACAAATTGTAAATAGCCTTTCGCTCCCTGTATTTTACCCCTGCCACCTTTAGAATTTGAAAGAGAGTATTCCAGTCAACATTGTCAAAAGCTTTCTCTAAGTCTACAAATGCTAGAAACATAGGTTTGCCTTTCCTTAATCTTTCTTCTAAGATAAGTCGTAAGGTCAGTATTGCCTCACGTGTTCCAGTGTTTCTACGGAATCCAAACTGATCTTCCCCGAGGTTGGCTTCTACTAGATTTTCCATTCGTCTGTAAAGAATTCATGTTAGTATTTTGCAGCTGTGACTTATCCATATAAGTATATAATTCTGCCAATACCAGCTATGACCTTCCTCTTCTGTGCGGATGCACACATATTACCCGAACTATTACGGGACTTGGTAAGAATGTCTTCCACGAGTAATGAGTGTGTTGGGTAGGGACACTATGAATGTAGTGTGTGGACATATAAGGTGAGAATGTGGGCCTCGCAGGAGGCGTGGGCAACATAGTCCCTGCTGCCACACTATCCTCTGTGCCCTCAGTAGCTCAGATGGATAGAGCGTCTGCCATGTAAGCAGGAGATCCCGGGTTCACACATTTTCACCTGTCCACGTTGATCATCAACGTCCGTCAGCAGCTGAAGGTATTAATATATAATTCTAATTTCGTTCTAGACGGCTCGAGGTCATCAGTGTGTCTGTTCTTTCGGACATGTCTGAAAGAACTGACACAATATCCATATAATTGATATTACGTCAGTGCTGACCTCAACATGAAACAGACATGGAAATTATTCCTTGAGAAGCATATTCAAGAAAAAGGCAAGTTATTATTTTTACTGGATATCCTTCAGAGACACTTTTAATTATAAATTTGGAAGGCAACTAATAGACACTTGTTGCACGTATGAAGAGCAAAGTGTTTAACTGAAGTGTCTTTGGCTAAATGATACAGCGAAGTGCAGAGCTGTGATTGAACTGCTTCTTCATACGCAGGGAAGCAGAAAATTTTACACTGTTCTTCAACATGAAAAACTGGAAGCAGGGATATTAGAAGGCCACATTCTTTCTTTGTCTTCCAGTTTCGTGCAGAACTTCTTCCTATTAAAACTTCCAGTACAAGATGGTTGTATTTATAGCAGCTTGTTGTTAATTTATTTTGCATACACAATACAAAGACTGACAAAGGCACAGTATGCATCTACCATGAAGGTGAAAGCAAGAAAAGTCTAAATGAAGTGTGCTCATTTACAAATAATTATATAAAGGATATATCACAAAAATACACCGAACTTAATTTCTTTTCAGACAGATGCTCAGCTCAAAAATCAGAATCCCACCCTCGGCAGATTTCTGTCATACCTAATTGACTCTGGGAGATTCAACAATATTTTCCAGTGAGGGACACAGTTTTCTGCCCTGTGATAGGGATTCTAGCATTATGAAAAAAACTAAGGAAACAGGACAGATCATTTACTGTGCATTATGTTACAGAGGTGATTCTTACAAGTTTGAAGAAAGGTAAATTTCTTGTTCACAAAATTGATGCTACTGAGATATTAGACTTCAAGTCATGGTGGCCACTGTATTACAGGAAGACCAGAATTTCTGAAGAAACTCGAAAGAGTGGAAGGAAAGATAACTTACTTTATCAGTACTTTTTCACATTTTATTTTGATAGTACCAGAGTGGGTTGTATTAGAGCTTCTACAACGACCAGTGGACTTATTAGTCACACTTTTCTTCCTGGACCCTACCATGTTCCACTGACTGTGCCAAATAAACTAGCTAACCCATCAGGAAAGGTTGCAGTTAAGTCCAGGACAATAAAAGACTTTGAAAACTGCAATATTATCTGCCCAACGTACACATAACTTTCTATGAACAAATTATGAAGTAGGCTGTAATGAATATCAACCAAGACAACAAGCAAATGAAATGTGAAATATCGATTTTTGTTGTAGAATTGCACATAACTATTGTGAAACATAAAACTGTACATGTCATATTGTTTGCTTTAAACATAATAATAATATGAATAAAAAGGGGTATATGTTTTCAGAATTTTTTAAGGCATCAGATTTCAGTTTTCAACAATTAATCATTTTACTTTAACATTATGTGATAAATCCAATCTTTTGTCAAAGAATCACATTTGCATCATATTACATTAAAAATATGAATAAATATGCCAGTAAGCAGTTATTTTATGATTTAACAGTTTTTATCGATTTTCCACAATTGTATGGCAGTTGACCTAAGACCACTTAAAGTATATGATTCAAAAATTATCTGGAGGAAAAATTATCTTTGAAATGGAATTATCATTACCTTATTGAGAGCTGAATATATTCAACTGCAAAATGCATTATTATTCCAGGAATAGATCTTGCAGTTTGATTTATAGGCATCAGGGTCTTCTTTGTGTGCCCCACTTAAGCAGCTGACTTTTACCATCGTTGTTGTAATGAAATGACTGCCCTTCCTTTTTTAAAATAAATAAAAAACTATGCCATGGACTTTTTCAGTTCAGTGTGGATAATGTGGGTCTATGACTGTACGTCAGTTTCAAGCTCAACATTCATGATGTATTGAATTTCCAAATACTCTGAGGACATAGTCTCTGTTAAGCTGAACACGATGTTATTAATTATAATTTGCAACAGCAAAACTGAACTTCGAGTCTCTTAGTATATTCTATTACTCACAAGGGAGCCTCCCCATCGCACCCCCCTCAGATTTAGTTATAAGTTGGCACAGTGGATAGGCCTTGAAAAACTGAATCCAGATCAATCGAGAAAACAGGAAGAAGTTGTGTGGAACTATGAAAAAATAAGCAAAATATACAAACTGAGTAGTCAATGCGCAACATAGGCAACATCAAGGACAAGCTCTAGAGCGCCGTGGTCCCGTGGTTAGCGTGAGCGGCTGCGGAACTAGAAGTCCTTGGTTCAAGTTGTCCATCGACTGAAAAGTTTAATTTTTTATTTTCAGACAATTATTATCTGTCCATCCGTCCGTCCGTCCGTCCGATGCGAGGTAACTGTGCCGTAGTATGGGGACGCCACACCTAAACAAACATCGAAACACACGACGTCAGTCGACTACAGCGCACGGAAGAGAGCGTATTCCTGCTAACGAAGCTCCCTGGCTGGCAGTTGACTGTTCACTACTTTGGACGAGAGTGCATTAAATACGTGAGATGTATTCCGTGGGCAATATGAATCCAGCAAATATAGCTCGCGACTTCAATAACAATCGCACGGTTTTGCGGTGCGGTCGCAAAACACAGGCACTAAACTTATTACAGTGAACAGAGACGTCAGTGAACGAACGGACAGATCATAACTTTGCGAAAATAAAGAAAGTAAAATTTTCACTCGAGCGAAGACTTGATCCTAGGACCTCTAGTTCCACAGCGGCTCATGCTAACCATGGGACCACGGCGCTCCCAAGCTTACACTCTCCTTGATGTTGCCTATCTTGCACATGGACTACTCAGTTTGTATATTTTGCTTACTTTTTTCATAGTTCCACACAACTTCTTCATGTTTTCTCGATTAATCTGCATTCAGTTTTTCAAGGCCCATCCACTGTGCCAACTTATAACTAAATCTGAGGGGGGTGTGATGGGGAGATTCCCTTGTGAGTAGAGTCACTAATTTCTCCAGCCAAGACAGATAAATCACAAAATTTTGACCAATCTAGTTTTGTTATTTTGTAACAAAATTTCAGGATTACACTTGCCTCACCATTCTTTAATGCTGTCAGATATATGTCCACATTTACTCACCTGGCAATGAAATCAAGTAAGCACTAGAGCATTAGTTAGAAGGGTCTGCTTGTGACCCTACAAATAAAGGAGTACGCCTTAATCTAAGTTCCACTTGTCATTCTAGACAAGTATCAAAGAGCAGTAAGTACAACTGTAAGTAGGTGGCCCTGTAAGTTAAACGTTCATAAGGCAGAGAACAATTGTCCCTCAAATTCTTCAACAGGGTTCTCTCCTCCCACCAATGGCCTGCACAGCAGTGGCAGTAGCTTCAAAAGTGACTGCATTAGTTCTTCTACAGCATTAATGAACTTGGTAGCTACAGGACTTCGACATTTTTCAAGGCATTAATAGGGGAACATAGAGATTAAATACTGACTGAAAAACAAGCTACAAGGAAGAGTACAGAATATTTTAGAAGAAATTATTTCAAAATTGCTTGACGCAATAAAGTTTCAGCCACTAGCAGACAATTAATTGTCAGATAACACAAACTGCATAAAGAGTGTCTTTTTACTACATTGTGCTAAGTGATTATGCTTGGGATCTTGTTCTATATTTTAGACAACATAGTGGCAAATGACTTTAGTGTCGAAGTACCACTTTCAGCTTCACTACTATCAACTAGTACATTGGCTACAATAATGAACTCATCTTTAGAAGTAGTAGGATTTACATTTGCACACCTGACCATCCTGACTTAGCTTTACTACAGTTTCCTGAAATCACTGGAGGCAGTTGCTGAGATGTTCCCTTAAACCTGATTATAACTGATTCTTCCTTTCTGCTAGAATTCTTTATCAAGTGACTTTGATTGAAAAACTTTTCTGGTTTTTTGCTTTTATACATTTTATGCTGTACTGCAACAGGAAAGTTTCTGTCAGTGTTATAAGTGATTAAAGGAGATCTTTCAAAAACCTAACTGTTCTCATCTGAATAATGTTTCTTTGAAACGACCCCAGGTATTTCTAGTTACATGGTAAAACTGTCAGGCAGTGACTTCAGGGGATGCACAAAAACATGCAAATACCAAACACACAACACATTACCATGCCTAATACAGTGTAGGAGAACTGCTGGAATTCAAAGCAGCTTCCAGTCATTTTGGAACAGGTAAATGCAGGTCCTGTATGGTTTTGCAAGGTAACTGGATACCATTCTGTCTGCAAAATGGTGGAAATTTCAGGTAACAATGATTGAACTGAATATCGATCATGCACCCTTCTCTCCAAAGATACTGAGATCTGGTGACTGTGTTGGCCATGGGAGAAGCAGTAATTCCTACTCATGCTCACAAAACCAGTCCTGGACAATGCGAGCTTTGTCAACAGGGGACCTATCATATTGGAACACTGGAACACAGGATCACCACTAGAGAAGGAACATTGTACCAAGAGATGGTGCCAGTCAGCCAGAATGGTTGCACAATTGTTGGCAGTAATGCAAATCATCACCGAACATCCATTATGTTTCATTCTTGGCAGCAAGCACTGCACTGTAGGCTTGGGATGGTGTACACCAGATGTAAACTAATCCAGAAGTTCAAACCAATACTCATGCAACCAAATGACTATCTTCCATTGTTCCATAGTCTTCAAACGCCACACACTTTGGCTATCTTGCTTATCAAAGCACCCACAATATGGGCACCACATATCTGCTACTGTTCAAATTCACTTAGCTCTGACATAATGCACTCACAACGATGCAGAACACTGTTTTGACCATGAGTGACACATGCAGTGTATTGAGGGCATAGCAAAGGTGCTGCTTGTGATCACATATAACAGCACAACCAGCAGGCTTTGCTAGCAGCTGCATTTATGTCCAAGCATGTATTTCTCTTGATGCTTCCGTATTTTCATCCAGCACCTGTACCTGTGAAATGTTGATGCCGAGAGAAGCTGATGTTTTTCATGATTGAAGAAGTATAATCTGTAATGCCAGTACAAAGCTAGACATTGAACAATATCATAATGTTTAGTAACATGCAATGAGGATAAACATTCTGCTGAATGCTGTCCTCTGTGAAAGTGTTTGAATTGTTGCCATAACACCATTCATAAACAAAATTCCACATTTCTAGACATAAAAAATATATGGCAATTTTGTGCAATTGTTAACAGTCCAATCAAGCAGATGTAGTGCAGATTCATGCTGAAATTCCCATTCGCAGATTGTACAGTAAAATACTGTTCATGAGGGAAAACCCTATAAATATATCCTGCCATGGTTCATTAACATGTAAGTCCAATATTCAAACAATAGAAAATCTAGGATGGAATGTAACAACATTATGAAAAGGACAGTTGCCAGTCACCATATAGCAGAGATGTTGAGTCGCAGATAGGTAGACAGAGACTGTGGTCATGTGTTTGTGTTTATATATTTCTGATGAATGCCTTGTTGGCTGAAAGCTCACTTTCTGACAATCTTTCTGTTGTGCCTATCTGTGACTCAGCATCTCTGCTACATAGTGAGTAGCATGAATTCTTTTCAGAACACTGTTAAGTCCAATATTCTTCACACAAACATTGTGTTCGTTACTTCCGTTACTGCAATTCCACAGTTGGTAGCTGTATTTGGAATTTGACACTACTCTAGATAGGATGGTGTTTAATATAAAGAAACATCAGCTGAACTGCCACAGAACAGACAAAAGAAACAGTGGTAATAATTGGATGAAGTCTAAGCACAAATGAAAAGTGGCCCATTTTAGGAGATTTTCTCTCCGGTGCAAAAACTTGAAACAGAGGGCAAACAAACGAAGGCAATATTTATCCTCACAGGAGTTAACAGCTTTGCTTGAATTATTGATGTACACCATCTTTGCAGTAGAATGAAAACTACGTAGTAATATTTTCCACACTGCTAAGTTACAACTGTATATAATTATCTCAGGTAATCTGTTAGGAAGAGTGAGTGGACATACTCAAGGATTGCAAGCACACACCCATCATTGTGTCGAGTAGTATCTCATACAAACATAGAAACAATTCAAGTCAAATTAGCATAATTTCACAGACGGGCTACATTGTCGGCATTGCACTAACACTATTCAAAATACATTGCCTCAGATTTTCAACATTAACTACTCAAACTTGAGGCCCAGTTTCAGGTCTTTCAATGTTTAAGCTCATAGTATCTGCTTCTGCTTTTTTTGATTACTATGCTCAGTCTTTCTTACTATATGGTGCATTTATGATGGAGTGTTTGCTTGCTGCATCACCTTATACCCAACGAGTCATTTGACGCAAGGGAAACCAGCTGTAATGTGTCTGCTGTATAAATGTATCCAACAAGAAAGAACTATCAACTCTAGGTGGGGAAAACTACACACTGTTTACTAAAGTGCATAATGATTTCTAATCATTTTCCATATTTTATATCAAGTGGAAGATACTCCATGGATATTTACTTCAGGTTTTCTTTCTTCTCTCTCACCCCCTATCTCTCTTATTTTGTTACTTTTTACATAGTATACAACAGAATGTAAAAATGGACAATTATGTTTGTATGCACACTGTTCATTATCTATCTTAAAGGTTTTGAGAAAACAAACACAAGGGTGCCCCACCCTCCTCAGTACCTTAATGAGCTGACTTTACTAATTAGCTTCACATCTGCTGTTGGTCTTCCTGCTAGCACTTACTTTCTAGAAACTCATATTGATAACATTATCTTGTAAATGAGAGTATTTTTTTCATTTTTAAGAGCAAAGGATTAATGTCTCATCAATGACAAAGCAATTGGAGATTGAGCACAGGACACTGATTGGGCAAGGATGGAGAAGGAAATCAGCCAGATCACTTTCGAATGAGTTGTCCCAAATTAATCAGTTTTGTAAAACCATATAAAATGTAAATCTGCATGACTGGACAGGGATTTGAGACATCATCCTCCTGAATGTGAGTTAAATACACAATGTAACTTGCTAAGATAATTGAGATGCTAAGCAATACCATGATTTAAGACATACACCACACACAATACTGAACCACACCATAATGGCACTTTACCTAAGGACGATGTTTACAGTATGTTGAACATTAAGCTTCTCAAAAGTTCCACTGAGACATTCAGTAAACGAGTTTCCACTGTTACGACTCAGTAATCAGTTATATTTTTCAAAAATTTTGAGGTTTAATATTTATTTTTGTGCTATGTTTATGCCCATGCTCACCACTTTCGAAATAAGCTCTGCCAATGAAAATGTGGTGGGCAGACAGTGGTATGCAATGCAGGAGAAGGACAAATAAAGCACTGTCTTCTGATGCATAACCAAGTGTTAGTTTGATTGCCTTTATCACATGGTGTTTTGCACTGAAGTAGTTTTCACTATGTTGGCAAGCAAGAGATGAACTTCATAACAATTACAGTAAATCCCAATGTTGCTTTACTACATGTGGTATAACAGTATGGTGCAATTAATTTGAATGTTTCAAAACTTTGAATAACATCTACAAGTTCAATTTTCAAAAGGTCTACAGCACCTTACATCAACAATTATATAAGGGTGAATCAAATATAAATGGGCTTTTATTTAAAAAATCATTTATTGAAAAACAAAATGCAATTACAATTTATTTTTCAACATTGTCCCACTTTATAAATATGTTTTTTTCCAGCAAGAAGGAAGTTTTTTTCCCTTCACAACACTGGAGTGAAACTGGTTGAATCAGGAGCCAATTGTGCATGAAGTCCTCCACGCCCTCATCATCTTCCAAACAATGCCCTCCTAGAGCTGCTTTAAGTGGTCCAGGCAAATGGAAATCATATAGGGGTAGATCCGGGCTATATGGAGGATGATCAAGTTGAGTCCAGTGCATTTCCTGTGGTTTGGAGAGCATTACAGGTGCAGTAGGGGGCTTGGCTTTGTTGTGGAGGAGAATGTTGAACTGATTGGTCTCGTCTTTTGTGGTGATAGGCTTCCCTCATCTTCTTGAACAGCTTGCAGATGTACATAGCACTGATTTGGCATTGCTCATGCAAAATGCCTTGCTAGTAAAAAATAAATAAATAAATAAAATTGAAAGAACGTTGCCAGTCGTGTCTTTGCTTTCACTGGGGCTCGCTTCCCTTTCCTCTGCCACTTCTTACTGGTTTGTTTGGATCCAGGGATATAATGGTGGACCCATGTTTTGTCACAGGTGACAATCTTACTCAAAAATGCATTGCCTTCTTTTGGGAATATTGCTGTAAGCCTCTAACAGATGTCCAAACATCTCAACTTCTGATTTTTGGTCAAAAGGTGAGGGAGTCATCTGGAACACACTTTACGGAACTTTATGTCATTTGTGATGATCACTTGACAGGCCCCATTAACTTATCCTCACCTGTTCTGCAACTTTTAATACTCTCACCTGTTGATCACCTTCAAAAATAACTTGAATCACACGAATGTTTTCGTTTGTAATACTGGTCCAATGACAATGTTGCTTATTTTCCACACATTCTCATCCTTCCATGAACTCTTTATGCCAGGCACACACAAGTGTCCTTGACTATATTTGATCCCTGTACTGTGCAGTCAATATCTGGAAAATTTTCGTCGCTGAACTCCTTCACAAGCAGAAAATTTTATAATTATGTGTTGTGCAATGGAGGAGTGCATGTTGTAATGGTACTTGAATTACGTAACCATTACGGCACCTCACCTCAACCTCTTGATACCAGCAATATTCTACTGTGTTTCTGTAAAATAGTTAACATATTTCTGTGACAACATTCAGATTTGATTTCATTAATGTAGAGGTACTTTGATACATCGATATGTATATATTGCAATGATTATTCTTATGTGTATTCTTCCTTTTGTCACTATGATCTTTGATGTACTTTTAACTCTGATTTTTGGGCACGTAAGCGGTTATTAGAGAGTCAAGCTTTGGTCGTCATGTCAAAAAGACGCAAATTGTAGTCAGTTTATGAAATGTGAACTTTAACAGTGAGGAAGATATTTTCAAGTATGTTTTATATTGAGAAGCGATGTTTTGGGACGAGTTACATGATACTGCAACAAAAGTAATAAAAAAGAAGTGTAACTTAAATTTGGAGTGCTGATTACTTTTTTTTACATCACCATCGTCCTAACTTGCAAAAGTTTAATCTTCAAGAATGGTTTATGAAACACATCTATAACACTTTTGAATATCGCAGAACAACACCTAGGCCTCTTTGCATCTGAGCTTGGAATCATTGCTACCTAGATTTTCGATGATTGAGCCACGAGTTCACGAGAGCAGCGTGGGAAACACGAAAAGATGAGTGCCTAGTTTATCCATTATTTCAAGAAATGACTTTATTAACTGTGCTCTAATGATACCTGCCACATAATATAACTTTGTTGTTGCCCGAAAATGCAATATTTAGCAGCGTGAGCAACACTACAATCATAATTAATTTTTGACCTTTGTTGTGGTAGGGTTGTTAGAACGTGTTGCTCTGATATTGTAAGTTTTGCTGATAAGGCTGTTGGGAGTATGTAATGGACAGCTCTCCCTACTCCTAATGGCCCACCCACCAAACACTAAAAGCACTTGTCTGGTCCTATCAATTGTTAATGCAAATCAACAAAAATCCCATTTATATTCGATTCATCCTCATATAACCATAGAATGCAAAGATGGGATGCTCTGGTGTAAAATGTGAAAAAAGAAAGGTTTGAGAATTGTGACTGGTTTAAGTAAGTATCATTTGGGAGGAGAGAAGGAGATATTAATGTCAGTTGTCATCAATATTTTCAATGTGATAATATATTTGTGTTTTGAGGACGAATATTCAACACATGCATTGCTAGTTCAAATAATCACCATAATGATTTTCAAAATACTAAATCATCATGTAATTACACTGAGGCAGAATTTGTCAGAACATATATGCAACTGATCATACACATGCTGAAAAATGCAATTTGTTTCATTTTGAATGGATGTTCTTAATAAATTTGTTACAGGTATTTAGACAAGAGCTATTAAATCTACTGACAGTAGAAAGAATTTTTCATTATGTATTTTTATGCAACAAGATTAAAAGTTTCTTACTTCATCATTAACTGCAATACCCCCCCCCCCCCCAAACTCTGCCCAATTTTATCACCAAAAACAGCTGTAGGACTGATGTATGTTCAATTGGCTATGTCTTGACAAACAATTTTTGAAAGTAGATTTGATCTTAACAACTAAGAGAAGTGAAGGAATATACGAAAACACCAGAACTGAAGAGATAGATATAGGGAGGGGAACCTGGTTGCTGACGTAAAAGGGAAAAGTGTAAATAGTTCAGTCTACCCAATGTTTTGCACTACAAGCATCATTAACCCAATGCAATCTAATTCAAAATCCTTAGTAATGGTTGCTTTTTATGCAATTCCTTCTGAAACACAGTTTCACAATGCTGGTTTTCTCTAATTAATTGTGCATTTGCAGTAATACGGCATCTTAGAATAGTTTTAAAACACATTCAAAGTAATTTGCCATCAGCTGTGTACATCTTATATAATTCAATGCCTTCTGTAAACAAACTGTATGCTTGATATGCAACTGAACGTATGTCACTGGTTTCATCTGCTACTATGTATGTGTAACTGTAAGTCTGAATTCAGTTCCTTTTGAAATTTCTACCTAGCACAGCATACACGTAACTTCATGTAAACGAGACAAAGTTTGTACATTTAACACTACAATTCTTAGTTCTTGTGTAACATAACATATATTTTTTGCCTTTAGGTGTAGATTTCAGTTTAGAATTGATCTAAATGTAAGTACTAACAAGAATATATATGTACTCATAAAATATGCCAAAAATATATCTGTAACCAGTCGAAGAAAGCTTGTGGGAGGGGAGACAAAATGTTGAGCTATTAATTTCAAAACTGATCACTTATTGGCTGCAAATAAATGAGATCTAATTTACAGTATGTCTTATTCAGCTATTATCTTAATCACATTTAATATACTATACATTACATTACATTTTGTGCAATACTTTAAAGAATACTCTATTAAAAATAGATTAAAATATACTTTCAGCATTAATATGTATCCATTACATTGTACTGTGTAACACTATTTGTAATAAATGTCTATAATGCTAACGTTATCTGGACCAATACTACTCCAATCAGTCCGATTCATTTGTGCTCTATTGTACATGCAGGTAAAGTTAAATTGATTGCCATCAGTACTTTATTGTCAATACCAACTTCCATATGGTATGATATAGCACAGTTATTCATGCAGCACATTTATGAACACTACGGAAAATTCATTTCATTATAAATTTTAAATGAAGGAGGATACACATTCAAAAACAATTTCTTTTAAGACTTTCAGTATATTTTATTTGTGTACTGACCTCCTAAATGTGGACTACTTGGAACAGGGTGCTTTAGCATGATACAACACTTAGTGTTGATACATAATGGACTGAAATATATACTCTATAAACATCCTGTTAACTACAAATGTGTGTTTTGCTTCAAATTTTGGGAAATGGAGAACCAAAAAGACAACTACATCAAATATTACAATAATACACAAATTTTATTTTCTGTAGAATCAAGAAAATTAAGAACAAAACAATGATGCAATATGAATAGTTACAAGTAATATGTACAATCAGTTCTTCAGACAGCCATAAAAAGGGAGAAAAATCATTGGAATAATAGACATAATATGTTTTTCTAAATGTCTATTACAAGAATTATGCAATTCTGCATTAGGTCACTGTTCATAATATGGTCACGTGAAGGGTAACATAACAGAACTGACCACAGAAAGCATCTGGAAACAGAAATATCTGGAGGGTAGGTCTGTCTGGTATATCTATAACACAAAAGCAGCAAGGTGGCTTCAAAACATGAAGATGATAGCCTTTCTATTCTTTCCAGTGCTTCTAACAAAGATGTCAAACACAAAACCATGACAGATGTGGCTGAACCTAAGCTGAGATACCAAATATTCACAGTACTGGTATCAATTCATATTGCTGCTACACAAAACTTCCACAAAAATTAATCTACAAAAAATTTTCTTGTCCTGTTGTATCACACTTTATAGATACCTTGAGACCAAACAGACAGTGCTTTCAGTAACATATACTTCTATGTATTTTTTTTTGTTTGTTTTTCATTTTTGGTTTTGTGAAGAATCCTTGAAGCTCTTTTCTTTAAACAGAAAGGTAGTTAGGTATTTTTTTTGTGTTTTCTATAACCTTGCAGCTAAGAGAAGCAGACACATTAAACAGCTGACAAACTACAGCCTCTTTCTGTCATCAGTGTTCAGGTGGCTTAAAATACTATCTTATTTTCAGTCGTCTCGATCACTGGGTAGAGGGGACAGAATCCAGGATTCTTTTCCACAAGAGACAACATTAATCACAGGCATACCTCTTACTTATAATAATTATAATAATATTTTATATTAATAATATAATTATAAAGACTGAAATAACAGTATCTCACGTGTCTAATTAATTGCACAATTGAATTTTTAATTCAAAGAGTAGTTAAAATGACTCCTTCAGATCATTCTGCCTTTATTACCACAGTAGTATTGGATTCCTGGATACAATCCCACTCAGTCCACTCACAATCTTATTGTACACAGCTTTAGCCATTCCTCACGGTATATATACCCTTCTTTCGCACTGACACAAGCAGTCACTCTCACTCAGTCGCACATTTCCATTTCACCGTTGCTACACGTGAAGAGGCTTTCAGTTCTAACCACTGGAACACAAGCGTTTCAGCATATAGCACAGGGCTGGCCTCTAATGCAGTTTTCTTTTTCAGTCAGTGGAGAAAGAGGTTGGTCAGGTAAACATTATCCTCCTTTCTCCACTTTTATCATTAAATAGTAAAATAAGAGTGTTGTGCCCTACTTTACTATCTGCTGAAACCCAAGTCCATGGAAATTTTAACATAAAAAGTTCCCCACTATCATGAGGGACTTATACAGAATTTGTACTCTTTGAAAGTTTTGATGTTTTTAATATTTTTTTATATCTTTAAATATAATAATATTTTCCATGTTCTTCCCCAGGCTGTCAGGAAGGAGAACAGAGGGACAGACAACATTTTGGTTCTAGAGATCTGGCACACGCAAGTGTGGGCGGGTATCACTGGGTCCACATTGGCCCAGGCATCAGTTCCACTTGCAGATCCACTCCTCACACTCTTCTTGCAACATATCACTTAAGTAAAAATAACATTTCTCCCTGTTCCCTGGCCCCTCTGTGAGGAAACAATTAACCTATGTACAGGATACACAGTCATACTAATTTTCAATGTGATTCTCGGACCACTGCACGGCAGAAGTAAACCGAAGTACGGGGCAGTGTCTTGGCTGTCTTTGGAGAAATATAACGACATATACTTAACCGATGTAAACTACAGAAGAGAGTTCAGAGGAGACCATCCAGAGATCTGCCTGCTAGGGTCATTTATGAGAAATTTCTTTAAAAAATAGTCTCTTAATCCATGCACAGCACTAGTATTTGTTAAAACATATCTGCACTTTCAAAAATGCTAATGCCAAATAAAACTGGACAGAAAAAATTATTCCTGACCATCTACACCTGCAAATAATACAGAAAGGCCTTTAATATTCTCTTTAAAATGAATATATGTACAATTTACATAAATAAAATCTGCACATGCAGTGTATGCATTGTGCTTATTTTCCCAAATCTCTTTTATAATACAGATGTTACCATTGTTGACTAGAGGAGAAATGAGTGTGGTGGGTTACTAATACAAATGCAATATACTGGCTCTGTTAAGACGGTGCATGGTTTGCAGGCCGAGGAGAAGGCAGGGCACGGCAGATCTTGGGCAGGCTGATGTCTCGTCCCTCAACTGCTCCCAGCTTCATCCCCGTTCACCTGCAACATCAGAGCAGTGACTCAAAAAAACACACATGTACAATAGCTAATTAAATTTCAGTGGCCACTTTGTCCAGTCATCCTCCTGGCAGCATATATTAAATCTCTGTTACTAATCATATAATGCAAAGTGTTTAATATGAATGTATTACTCCTTCTGTTAATTATTTTGTCCTAGAGTTAATTTTAACTGTAATTTGGATTGTACAAATTTGAAAAGTGCTCACTTTAGGGACCTACATATAAAGAATGTGGATCAGTGTCCTTCAGGTGGGACTGTTACAGAGAATGATACATTAATATTTCCCATCAGATCAAGAGGATCAGAATGATCAATAAAATACTTTCAGAAGGGGTGTTGATAGAGGAAAAAGAGAAGCAAAAGAAGAAGAAAGATAAGATGATGATCATGCAGGATGAAGATACTGGCTCAAATAATGTATCTATGAATAAATTTCACTTTATGAACAGTACTACCATAGGAATCAAAATAAGAAATAAATGCAAAGCAGTAAATGATAATCATAAATATGCATTATCAAAAATATTAAAAGCAAACCTCATTGGAAATCTCATTTACAATACAAAGTAGTTATTGTGAATAGTTTTTAATCAACTATCAACTTGTCTGTCAGTCTCATTTCATGGGAACTAATGCCTGGGAGTCTTCTGTGAGCACAAATTAATTTAATGACTGGCAAAAATAACTGAAGTCATCAAAAATTGTGATTGGGTTGAAGAAACTTTAGAACAGCATTTACCTCACAGCTACACATGAAGAAAAGGATGCATCATGAAGGAATTATCCAAATGGGATGGAAATCAGTAGATGTGATGTACAAGTAGACAAACAAATGATTCAATTTCAGAAAAATTAGAGGATTTAGTCAAGAGAAAGAGCTCCACAAACTGAGCAAGTCAATAATGTGTTGGTCCACCTCTGGCCCTAATGCAGAGTTATTTGGCTTGGCACTGATTGACAGAGTTGTTTCATGTCCTCCTGAGGGATATCATGCCAAATGTGCCAAATTCTGTCCAATTGGCACATTAAATTGTCAAAATCCTGAGCTCGTTCCAGGGCCCTGGTCAAAATGGTACGAACATTCTCAACTGTATAGAGATCTAGCAACCTTGGTGACCAACACTGGGTATGGCAAGTACGAAGACATGCAGTAGAAACTCCTGCTACGTATGGGCCAGCATTATCTTGGTGAAATGTAAGCCTAGGATGGCTTGTCATGAAGGGCAATAAAAAGGATCATAGCATATCATCTATGTACCCCTGTGCTGTAAGGGTGCTGTGGCTGATTACCACAGGGGTCCTGCTACAAAATGAAATGGCACCCCAGACCATCACTCCTGGTCGTCATACCATGTGGCAGGCGACATTCAGGTTGCTATCCTACTGCTGTCTGGGGCATCCCCAGACACGTCTTAGCTGGTCATCAGGGCTAAATTCGATGTAGGACTCATCACTAAAGACTACTCTAGTCAATGTGATTCCAGGCCTGATATGTTCGAAACCACTCAACGGGACTGTTGGTGTACAGAGGTCAACAACAGTTGGTGGAAGGGGTGCTGTGGCCTCAGCCCCCTTTCTGTGAGCTGGCTATGTGGTCACTGGAGCACCAGTTGCACTTTGGATTAATGATAATGATGAATCCAGGGCTCTGAGTGCCCCTCTGACAATTGCTAGCCCTCGCATTCTGTCATCTCTCTAGGTCAATCACTTCCTTCTTGATGCTGTATTCGGTCATAGTTAGTCCACTTCTGCCAAAATTGTCAAATAGTAACATATCTCCTGTTCAAATGTCAAGCGATAAGCCGATTACTCCAACTGGCTTGTTTGAGTGGAACTACACCCCCTTCCTAAAATGCTAACTCTGTGTATTTTTTTCCATGTGCCTGTCTGCAAGGCATAGTTACTGTTCAACCGAGTACAGGCAATGGAATTTGTGAAGAGTTTATGCCCTGGTACCAACATGCCACCTGTTTACTGTTCTTTCCAGCTGTGTGGTGCAACTGTGATGGAACATCACACATTCATCAAACAGCCACCGAAGTTTACAATTTTGCATTAACTCCTTCATGGTGCATTTTTTTTAGGGTATTTCACTTCTCAGACTAATTTTTTCCCCGATTTTAGGGATATCATAAGATAAGAAAAGCAAATAGTAAGGTATCTTTGAGTGAATAAAGTGCAAGTAAAAAGGCAGTTTAGCACAACACACTGGTGCTGAGGAGTGCAAGATCACTGCACATCACTACAGTGTCT
Source organism: Schistocerca piceifrons (assembly GCF_021461385.2). Lineage (NCBI taxonomy): Eukaryota > Metazoa > Arthropoda > Insecta > Orthoptera > Acrididae > Schistocerca > Schistocerca piceifrons. The sequence goes on from NC_060141.1 coordinate 455,653,432, forward strand.
TAATAAAAAAAAATTACAAGAAGGGAGTTACGTATGAAAAATGTAAAGATCGGACTAAAACAATGTGTTGCTATAGCAGCCATGAGGTTATTAACAGTGAAGTACTGAACTGACACTAGCTTACTATACAGATTATGACAAAAGAAATACAGCCATCAAAAGAAAACTAACATTACACAATGGTTTTCATAAAATTTTGACAAAGTGTTTGGTATGTAATTATTATTATACACTTTAACTTGCTGTACTCTGCTTTACCCCCCCCCCCCCCCCCCATGAACCATGGACCTTGCCGTTGGTGGGGAGGCTTGCGTGCCTCAGCGATACAGATAGCCGTACCGTAGGTGCAACCACAACGGAGGGGTATCTGTTGAGAGGCCAGACAAACGTGTGGTTCCTGAAGAGGGGCAGCAGCCTTTTCAGTAGTTGCAAGGGCAACAGTCTGGATGATTGACTGATCTGGCCTTGTAACAATAACCAAAACGGCCTTGCTGTGCTGGTACTGCGAACGGCTGAAAGCAAGGGGAAACTACAGCCGTAATTTTTCCCGAGGGCATGCAGCTTTACTGTATGATTACATGATGATGGCGTCCTCTTGGGTAAAATATTCCGGAGGTAAAATAGTCCCCCATTCGGATCTCCAGGCGGGGACTACTCAAGAGGATGTCGTTATCAGGAGAAAGAAAACTGGCGTTCTACGGATCGGAGTGTGGAATGTCAGATCCCTTAATCGGGCAGGTAGGTTAGAAAATTTAAAAAGGGAAATGGATAGGTTGAAGTTAGATATAGTGGAATTAGTGAAGTTCGGTGGCAGGAGGAACAAGACTTCTGGTCAGGTGACTACAGGGTTATAAACACAAAATCAAATAGGGGTAATGCAGGAGTAGGTTTAATAATGAATAGGAAAATAGGAATGCGGGTAAGCTACTACAAACAGCATAGTGAACGCATTATTGTGGCCAAGATAGATACGAAGCCCACACCTACTACAGTAGTACAAGTTTATATGCCAACTAGCTCTGCAGATGACGAAGAAATTGAAGAAATGTATGATGAAATAAAAGAAATTATTCAGATTGTGAAGGGAGACGAAAATTTAATAGTCATGGGTGACTGGAATTCGAGTGTAGGAAAAGGGAGAGAAGGAAACATAGTAGGTGAATATGGATTGGGGGACAGAAATGAAACAGGAAGCCACCTTGTACAATTTTGCACAGAGCACAACATAATCATAGCCACCTTGTAGAATTTTGCACAGAGCACAACATAATCATAACTAACACTTGGTTTAAGAATCATGAAAGAAGGTTGTATACATGGAAGAACCCTGGAGATACTAAAAGGTATCAGATAGATTATATAATGGTAAGACAGAGATTTAGGAACCAGGTTTTAAATTGTAAGACATTTCCAGGGGCAGATGTGGACTCTGACCACAATCTATTGGTTATGACCTGTAGATTAAAACTGAAGAAACTGCAAAAAGGTGGGAATTTAAGGAGATGGGACCTGGATAAACTAAAAGAACCAGAGGTTGTACAGAGATTCAGGGAGAGCATAAGGGAGCAATTGACAGGAATGGGGGAAATAAATACAGTAGAAGAAGAATGGGTAGCTTTGAGGGATGAAGTAGTGAAGGCAGCAGACGATCAAGTAGGTAAAAAGACGAGGGCTAGTAGAAATCCTTGGGTAACAGAAGAAATACTGAATTTAATTGATGAAAGGAGAAAATATAAAAATGCAGTAAGTGAAACAGGCAAAAAGGAATACAAACGTCTCAAAAATGAGATCGACAGGAAGTGCAAAATGGCTAAGCAGGGATGGCTAGAGGGCAAATGTAAGGATGTAGCGGCCTATCTCACTAGGGGTAAGATAGATTCCGCCTACAGGAAAATTAAAGAGACCTTTGGAGATAAGAGAACGACTTGTATGAATATCAAGAGCTCAGATGGCAACCCAGTCCTAAGCAAAGAAGGGAAAGCAGAAAGGTGGAAGGAGTATATAGAGGGTCTATACAAGGGCGATGTACTTGAGGACAATATTATGGAAATGGAAGAGGATGTAGATGAAGATGAAATGGGAGATATGATACTGCGTGAAGAGTTTGACAGCGCACTGAAAGACCTGAGTCGAAACAAGGCCCCCGGAGTAGACAATATTCCATTGGAACTACTGACGGCCGTGGGAGAGTCAGTCCTGACAAAACTCTACCATCTGGTGAGCAAGATGTATGAAACAGGCGAAATACCCTCAGACTTCAAGAAGAATATAATAATTCCAATCCCAAAGAAAGCAGGTGTTGACAGATGTGAAAATTACCGAACTATCAGCTTAATAAGTCACAGCTGCAAAATACTAACACGAATTCTTTACAGACGAATGGAAAAACTAGTAGAAGCCAACCTCGGGGAAGATCAGTTTGGATTCCGTAGAAACACTGGATCACGTGAGGCAATACTGACCTTACGACTTATCTTAGAAGAAAGATTAAGGAAAGGCAAACCTACGTTTCTAGCATTTGTAGACTTAGAGAAAGCTTTTGACAATGTTGACTGGAATACTCTCTTTCAAATTCTGAAGGTGGCAGGGGTAAAATACAGGGAGCGAAATGCTATTTACAATTTGCACAGAAACCAGATGGCAGTTATAAGAGTCGAGGGACATGAAAGGGAAGCAGTGGTTGGGAAGGGAGTAAGACAGGGTTGTAGCCTCTCCCCAATGCTGTTCAATCTGTATATTGAGCAAGCAGTAAAGGAAACAAAAAAAAAAAAAATTAGGAGTAGGTATTAAAATTCATGGAGAAGAAATAAAAACTTTGAGGTTCGCCGATGACATTGTAATTCTGTCAGAGACAGCAAAGGACTTGGAAGAGCAGTTGAATGGAATGGACAGTGTCTTGAAAGGAGGATATAAGATGAACATCAACAAAAGCAAAACGAGGATAATGGAATGTAGTCTAATTAAGTCGGGTGATGCTGAGGGAATTAGATTAGGAAATGAGGCACTTAAAGTAGTAAAGGAGTTTTGCTATTTGGGGAGCAAAATAACTGATGATGGTCGAAGTAGAGAGGATATAAAATGTAGGCTGGCAATGGCAAGGAAAGCGTTTCTGAAGAAGAGAAATTTGTTAACGTCCAGTATTGATTTAAGTGTCAGGAAGTCATTTTTGAAAGTATTCGTATGGAGTGTAGCCATGTATGGAAGTGAAACATGGATGATAACTAGTTTGGACAAGAAGAGAATAGAAGCTTTCGAAATGTGGTGCTACAGAAGAATGCTGAAGATTAGATGGGTAGATCACATAACTAATGAGGAAGTATTGAATAGGATTGGGGAGAAGAGAAGTTTGTGGCACAACTTGACCAGAAGAAGGGATCAGTTGGTAGGACATGTTCTGAGGCATCAAGGGATCACCAATTTGGTATTGGAGGGCAGCGTGGAGGGTAAAAATCGTAGAGGGAGACCAAGAGATGAATACACTAAGCAGATTCAGAAGGATGTAGGTTGCAGTAGGTACTGGGAGATGAAAAAGCTTGCACAGGATAGAGTAGCATGGAGAGCTGCATCAAACCAGTCTCAGGACTGAAAACCACAACAACAACAACAACTCTGCTTTATGAATTTCATAAAGCAAAGTTACTTTCCTAGTTTATAAATCACCGTTACTGAGAAACCAGTGGGTGGTTGGACAATTTTGCTACTAACAGAGGTACAAAATTGGGCATAGTTAAAAAAGGTTGACCACCCTGATTTAATGGCATAGTGAAAAAGTCTTAAATATCCTCTTACTTACACACAAACATGGAATCACTGAATCATCAACCACAAGAATTCTTCATACACCTCAAAAAAGAAGGCAATGGGTTCAAATTTTCTATGACATGCTGATAAAATTCTTTGCACCTCTTTGCATCAACTAATAGTTCTGGTAGTGCCCATCAATAAGAATTCAATGGCTTGAAAATACACTGAGGTGACAAAAGTCGTGGGATAATTCGTAATATGTCGGAACTCCTTTTGCCCGGCATAGTGCAGCTACTCAACATGGCATGGACTTAACAAGACATTGGAAGTCCCCTGCAGAAATACTAAGCGATGTTGCCTCTATAGCTGTCAAGAATTGTGAAAGTATGACCTGTGCATGATTTTGTGCACAAACTGATCTCTTAATTTTGTCCCATAAATCTTCAATGGGATTCATGGCGGGTAACCTGGGTGGCCAATTGTGAACAACTGTCACCTGGTGACATTCATAAAAATTCAAGTGTTGTATGGGAACATGATGTCCATGAATGGCTGTAAATGGTCTCCTTGTAGCCAAACATAACTGCACTGTCCTAACGAATACATTTGACATAAGCCTCACATTGATTTCTGTGGTTATTTCACACAGTGTTACTTGTCTCTTAGCACCAACAACTCTACACAATGGTTGCTGCTGTTGGTTGTTAACTGGAGGTCATCAGCTACTACACTGTCCATGGTAAGAAGTAATACCTAAAATTTAGTATTCTCAGCACAGTCTTGACACTGTGGATTTCACAATATAGAATTCAATGTTGATTTCCAAAACTGAACATCCCATGCATCTAGCTCCACCTACCAGTCTGTCGGGCAGCCATAATAATGTCGGAAACCTTCTCACACGAATCACCCAAGTACAAATGACGACTCTGTCAATGCACTGCCCTTTTATACTTTGTGTATGTGATACTACTGCCATCTGTATATGTGCATACTGCTATCACATAACATTTGTCATGTCAGTGTAGATGCGCATTCAAGACATAGGGCTGGTCTTCTTCTACTGAACCACCTTTTCATTTGGTAGGGCATGGTTGTGCAAGCTTCTTTTTTTATACTTCCAACCATGATCTATTATTACTATAGTATCCATTTCTACGGCAGACATTAGGCAGCACAATGGGAGTAAAATATGCTGCAGTGCAATTATACATAAACTGTGTGAATTACTCTTATTTCCTGGCCACCTTCCCGGGTACTGAAAACTTTCTTAAGTGGATAGGCTTTAATCAGTAACGTCAAATAAAATGTTCTTCAGTAACAGCACAAAATGAAACCATATTCAAATATATGTTTTTCATTCTTTTTTCTAATGGCACTTACCTGCGTCGAAACTGTGTGTCCATAATTGTTTGACACTCCTTGAATACAGGCTAAATATACTGTGGTAAATGAATGTAAAACTTGTTTTCAAAAACAAGCTGGGTTATATGCCTAAATCTGGAAGTAAAGTACAGTTCAAAATATGGATTATTGGGCAAGCAAAACAAAAGGTACACCCAGAGGATGAGAAGCCACTCTTGTGTCTACATCTTCTTCGTCAAAAATCTATTTAAATTGTGACACAGCACACTGACCTAGATGATTTCCATCTCAGAGAGGGTGAGGCGACTGGTGGACATGGCGACCCCGCTATCACTGGAGGTGGACTGCACACTGCTATGGTCATCAGTGTCGCTCTGGTTGCTCGTGTAACCGATCACGTCAACTTCATCTGGAATATAACAAATCATAGTTAGACAAAAGTCACATAATTTCTTTTATATTAAGTAAATGAACCTTGAGTACAAATGAGGGAGGAGTTCAGATCAAGATGCACTCACAGCAAACAATTGCAAATTTTTTAGCATGTATTTTTAAATTCATCATGATCTGTGTTGTTATAATGATGGTAACATTATAGCGACTTTTCACTTTTATTCATATGTATTACATCTAAAAAAACTCAAGATTATCTCAACAGGGACAGAAACTTTATAACTTTATCTTTGGCCTAGGTATTTAGTTAAAACTACATGCAAATATTTAAAAGTGAAGTTTTTAGTTTTGTTATTTATTCGCCTATTTGTATATATATAATTCACTGTCTCTTATTGAAATGTATACAGTCAACTAGATTTTCAAACAATTTCTTTTACTGGTTCATTATTGCCCTTTATAAGGCAGTCAGATAAATATGGCTGAAATGAGTATTAAAGAGAGAGAGAGAGTGAGAGAGAGTGAGAGAGAGAGAGAGAGAGAGAGAGAGAGAGAGAGAGAGAGTGAGTGCACAAAACACACACACACACACACACACACACACACACACACACACACACACACACACACACACACACAGAGAGAGAGAGAGAGAGAGAGAGAGAGAGAGAGAGAATATCACTGTAACTGTAAATTTCATCTTTGGTCAAAAACCAACTAAAAACCTTAAGACAGTTAACGAGTAAATACAAAAATAGCACCAGAAATGGTAATCCGCATTTTGTACCCATAGTTCACTGATGAGAATAAAAAGGACTTTGTCTTTGACAAAATTCTTAGCATAAAATAGGCTAAATGTTATATTGTGGAAGACAATGTTTTCTCATTTATACATATATCGGGCAACTCTGAATTGAATGTTCTTCCCTTTTCCAAATGTCTCCTTGATTTCCTTTACTACTTACTCAGTATACAGAAGGAATAACATTGGGGAGAAACTACAAACTTGTCTCACTCCTTTCTCCACTACTGCTTTCATTTCAAGTCCTTCGATGCCTGTAACAGAGATCTGTTTCTGTACAAATTTTAAATCATCTTTTGGTCCCTATATTTTATCCTCACTACCTTCAGAAATTGTAAAGGGTTGATTTCAATGAACACTGTCATAACCTTTCTCTAAATCTATAGATACTATGAACATAGATTTGCCTTTCACAGTCAGTCTTCTACGATAGGAAGTAGTACCAGTACTGCTTCACATATTCTTACATTTTTCTTGAACACAAGCTATTCTCCCCTGAAATCAGCTTCTACTAGTCTTTCCATTCTTCTGAAAGTAATTCGTGTAAGTATTTTCCAAACTTGAATTAAACTGATGATTCAGAAATATTCACACACAGTGTTTGATTTGTAAAAAGGGCTCGGGAACTGTGACCTTTCAATGTATGTTTTTGAAATTTGGACTTCTTAAAACATATCACATATCAAAACCTGCAGTTCTGATTTTTTCTTATACAAGTGACCAGTACGGCATACCAGTTCATACCGTCACAAATCAAGCACTCGCACCAGTCAGCAACTATCTTTTTTTTAGGAATTGGAATTATTAGTACTTTTTTGTGTCTCATATCTTGCATACCTCAAGGAATAAATTTGTCATGTTATTTTCCCCCAAGAATCTCAGTAATTCGGCAGAATGTCCGCCTATTTTCCATCCTTGTTTAGGCTTACGGAACAAGAAAATGTGGCTTACATTGATTTTCTAAGTACAGATATCGATTTTTCATGGAGGGATGTTGGAGTTCAGTTACTTTCCGAACAAAAACGATCGCCACGTGAAAGTTAGAGGGAACGTGCATGAGAGAAAATGTTTTTATGTTGCTTCGGCAAGTGGGGGAAGGGTGTCGGGCTGGAAAGGCGAGCACTTTTCGCGTGCGCATCCGTGCACCTGGCTCACGGCAGCCGTAGTTACGCAGGTTAGTTGTGTAATGCGGGCCCAAGGAGATCTATTTCTGGGGCAGGGTCGCTCGACGGCTGGTGGAAGTTGACCCGTCATAGTGCGCCAAAACAAATCAAAACCAAGGCGGCCACTACGGCTACACCTTTCTTGGCAAGTAGGGCAGAGCTGATCTGTATTATTCCGTCAGAGAGCTAGTTTTGCTGCGGAATTGCTGTATTACGCACGATGAACGCGAAGTCAGCAGATTTATTTTGCCCCTCTTCGCTGTCCCGAAGATACGCAAAATAACTGAGTAATAGCGTGATCTCATTTTGTCAGCATGAAAGTGTATTCGGCAGTGGCACAATAACATCTTTATCTGTGGATGCGGGCACAGTGGCTCCGATATTGGTGATTCCACGGACGACAGACATCAGCCGAAGACGACCGATTTTTTCAAATCGGTACTCCACTACGTGCGCAGTCACACTGTAGCCGATCGCATTGTCCGAGTGTACAGGCTTCGGATGACAATCGGTGAAATTCAAATCAGTTGAAAGAAGTCGTTAGACGTTCTCTCACACGGAATATGTACTGTGGGAAGCAAGAACTTGTGGCGCCCTGAGAATGAAAAATATGATCGGGATATAGTTCGGAATCTATGGACTGAAATAGCTGGTTTATTGGTAACCACAAATAGGTAGAAGCTTTATCGGAAAAATTATGTATAAATAATAACCTCAAAAAAATAATTATTGTAGTGAGAAGGGTGGCATATCTTATGTCTGTAGTTTCTGTACGAGGTCTTTTTTGGGTTGTGGTAGATGGGTAGTAAATTTCTATAAATTATTATTACTGCTTATTGGCGTTTTAATGTCAGAAGGGAGTTGATTCTGTTGTATGAAGTGGTTTGCAATGTGGTATGTGTTTACACTTTTCAGTGCTTTAGGGAATCGGAGCATCTTATTTCTAAACTTTATACCTGTCTTTCATATGTGCGCTGACTGACAGTCATTGAATGTTAACTAACGTACGTTTACACAACCACAAATAAATACAGCAAAACGAAATTTCGTTTGTTGTTAAAGACTGATCTGTAGTGTAGACTTGTTCCACTTTAGGTTGCAACGCGTATCAAACGAATGGAGTGCGAAAAATATGGCCGTGGTAACCGCTTGATGTATGTAGCGTAGCCCCAAGTCTAGGTTCGCCGTGGCAACATTCACTTCATATCGAATACGAGGTATTACGGTGATTTGTGAACTCTGTGTTAACCCACTTTCGTTCAGCCATCTTTATTTCTGGATAGAATCCGTCGGTCCCTGCAGTCTCTCCATATTTAACACATTTTCCTTATCTACACTGAAGCGCCAAAGAAACTGGTAAAGGCATGAATATTCAAATACAGAGATATGTAAACAGGCAGAATACGGCGCTGTGGTCTTCAACGCTTATCTACGACACAGTTATAAGATTGGTTACAGCTGCTACAATGGCAGGTAATCAAGTTTAACAAAGTTTGAATGTGGTGTTATAGTCAGCGAACGAGCAATGGGATACAGCATCTCCGAGGTAGCGATGAAATTTGGATTTTCCCGTACGATCATTTCACGAGTGTACCGTGAATATCAGGAATCTGGTAAAACATCAAATCTCCGACGTCGGCGCGGGCCGGAAAAAGATCCTGTAAGAACGGCACCAATGACGACTGAAGAGACTCGTTCAACGTGACAGAAGAGCAACCCTTTCGCAAATTGCTGCAGATTTCAATACTGGGCCATCTACAAGTGCAGCGTGCGAACCACTAGGAGGAACATCGATATGGGCTTTTGGAGCCGAAGGTCCACTCCTGTACCCTAGATGACTGCACGACACAAGGCTTTACGCCTCGCCTTGGACAGTTGATGACGTACGGGTGTCGAGACGACCTCATGAATCCATGGACGTTGCATGTCAGCATGGGACTTCTCAGGCTGGTGGAGGCTCTGTAATGGTGTGGGACGTGTGTGACCCCTGATAGGTCTAGATACGACTCTGACAGGTGACATGTACGTAAGCATCGTGTCTGACCACCTGCATCGATTCATGTCCATTGTGTATTCCGACAGACTGGGACAATTCCAGCAGGACAATGCGACACCCCACACGTCCAGAATTTCTACAGAGTGGCTCCAGAAACACTCTTCTGAGTTTAAACACTTCCGCTGGCCACCAAACTACCAGACATGAACATTATTGAGCATATCTGGGATGCCTTGCAACGTGTTGTTCAGAAGAGATCTCTATCCCTCGTACTATTGCGGATTTACGGACAGCCCTGTAGGATTCATGGAGTCAGTTCCCTGCAGCACTACTTCAGACGTTAGTTGAGTCCACGCAACGTGGTGTTGTGGCACTTGTGCGTGCTCGCGGGAGGGAACTTCAGAAACGCTAGTTTACATAATAGCGAAATATCAGATTATTTTTCACGTCAATTACGAAGTTACAAAAAAAAGTGTGTGTGTGTGTGTGTGTGTGTGTGTGTGTGTGTGTGTGTGTGTGTGTGTGTGTGTGAGGGGGAGGGAGGGGTTATGTGTGACGTCTACGCATGGGGGTGACGCAAACGAGAGAGAGAGAGAGAGAGAGAGAGAGAGAGAGAGAGAGAGAGAGAGAGAGCTGCTGGAGGAGGAGGGGTTACTGAACTATTGATGATGACAATTTAAGCATGAAAATATCAAGGACACAAAAACCGGACATTCTACACACTAGCCTGCTGATTACCCTAGTAACGAATAAAGCTCTCCCCCTCCCATCCATCACACACTGCAATTAAAATAAACAGTCCCTTCCGGCTGATTCGGTAACGTTAAGTGCTAACGACCAAGCAAACTGCGACAAATTAAATATTCCAGAGGCATGTTAACGTGGATCCTGCCAGTAGCAACTCCTATCGGCCAGGATTAACACTGTGTCACACAACTGTAGTTCGACAAAACGCCAGTCTGGCCGTTCTAAGACAGCATCTGCATCACCTTGTTACAGGAAACCTTTGTACATGTCAGGATGCCACAACTGCTTCCCCCTCCCACAGTCCCCAGCTGATTCTATAGTCGAAAATGTAGTAAGTACAGAGCGAACACTTTAGCATTTGGATGAGGGTACAAGAAAGAATCAGCCGTACCCTTGTTCAGAAATCATCAAGAAATTCATTTGAAACGATAATTTTTTGTTCTCTATTCGGGTACATGAAACTACTAGAATATCGCATCGTTTTCTCGATGGCACCTAAAATGCTGGAGAGTATTGTCTGAAAAAGAGCTCATTGCAATCTACAGGTGAATGCTTGGGGTGAACAACACATGCGAATGGAACTACCGCTACTATTAACGCACCCTTCTGATAACCAAGATCCACGGACTCATGGGATCTTTCGAAATAATCCCTCCCACTCACCACTTGCCAAAGACGCACACACTACAGCTGACCGAGCGACCTCAAGTGCCTAGAAGACTCACTTGTGGCTCTTCTGTTCCTTTCCCAGATAGCAGCTAATGAACACTTCAACGGTGCCTTACAGACACGTCTCTTAGTTCCTGCATTAGATTTTAAGACTACGTTAACTAATATCGATTGTTCTGCACAGTTATTGCCAATCGTAATTGGTCGTTCCTGTAGAAAAGTGACACTATGCAGCGAAGCACAGAGCGGAGCAGGGCATCTCTTAAGTCACCTGGCAGTTTCTATTATCTTATTAAGGAGGAGCAGCGTGCACGTTCCCTGTAAAGCAAGTGAGTTCCATTTCTTTCTGTTAAAATTTAAGTGTTGTGTTTTCGTGAGACTATTTTCCTTTATTAACATTGAACTGTATGTCTGTTTTATGATGTGGAGATTATCACAGGAAGTTGCTTGCAGACCGCTTACGAGTTGTAGGAACGGCAAGCGGTGTACATATTCCAGTCCAGTTGCCAGATCTCGGTATCTTCCTGACAGTGCTTAATTTCTGCACCGTTTTCAGTGATTGATACTGGAGAGGTAAGAACTTCAATCCTTTCTTAAGGGGCCAATTAATGTTGCCGACCCATATTTATACATGTGTAACAGTGCAGGGAATTAATATGGGTCTGCCAACAAACGTTTCTGATTAAATCTGCCTAGCAGTAAGTAGAGGAGTTTGTCTCACGCGCCGCATGCCGCCGTGAGTGCGTAGGGTCTGGCCGCAGCCGCAAATGCGACTTCGTACGGGGCCACGCAAGCCTTGATGCACGGAGGAAAGGAGCGTTTCAGTGTCACTACACTGGGACGCAAACAAGTCAGTCCATCTTTATAAGTAATGTCCTTAGTGATATATGTAACGCGTTATTGGTACAGGGTATTTTCCCAGACGGGTTAAAATATGCAATTGTTAAAACTCCTCATAGGAAAGGTTACAAGGCAGAGTTAAACAATTATCGTCCAATTTCGTTACTGATATCTTTCCCCAAAATATTCGAGGTAATGTACTCAAGAGCAGTCTCACACTTAAGTAGAAACAATTCACTTGGCATATCACGGTCTGGATTCCAAATGGGTTGCTCGACTGGGAAAGCTATTTATAAATCTAATAGTTCAAGCCTTAAGTAATAAAATATCTCCAGTTGGCATTTTTTGTGATCTCGCCAAGGCCTTCTATCGTGCAGATCATGATATTCTCTTACAAAAGCTCAAGTTTTATTTAACTCACTGCTTTCTTTACGCATAGCTGGTTTGAATCATACTTAACAAGCAGAATGAAAAAAGTTACGCTTAACAAATCAACCAGTGTTTTGGAAGGGTAGAAAGTTTTAGCGACTGGGAAGAAACGACAAAAGGAATCTCACATGGTTCAATTATGGGTCCATTCCTATTCTTTGTATAGATGGGAATGACTTCCACTTAACATTCAATAGGCAGAACTCGTACTTTTTGCAGACAATACTGGTGTTATAATAAACCCTAATTGAGAGAAAGCATCAGAACAGACTGTAAATGATATTTTCCAAAGAATTATTAAGTAGTTCTCAGAAAATGGACTCTCTCTAAATTCTGAAAAAAAAACCACTTAGATTCAATTCTGTACAACAAAATCACACCAACAACTGCTGCAGCACATGAGCAGGACTCAGTGAATACGGTATGCTCGAAATTTTTGAGTGTACATATTAACGAAAACTTGAAATGTAAGAAGCACATTACTGAGCTTCTCAAACAGTTAAGTTCGGCTACTTTTGCTCTTCATATAGTTGCTATCTTGCAAACAAACGAATTTCCTTACTTTTCCTTAATTATTGCATATTTGCATATTTCCACTCAATAATGTATTATGGAATAATTTTCTGGGGTAGTTCACCACTTTATATTCGCTAATGAAATTCATTATAAATAATCCATCACAGTTTAAGAAGAACAATGAGGAACATACCTACAACACTAGAGGAAACAATGACCTTCACCGCTCATTATTAAATCTGTCAGTGGTTCAGAAAGGAGTTCCATATACAGCAACACACACCTTTAATCATTTGCCAAATGCCATAAGATGTGTCACAGGTAGGAACGCAAGTTTCAAATGTAACCTACAATCATTTCTTGTTCAAAGTATTGTTCTCAAGTTTTATGCAATTGATAATCATGTGTGTATATGCTGTAAAAGACTAGCGTTCCCCATCAGCTCGATAAAAGAGCCGTTCCAATGACCTAGCGAATATTCAACTAACTAGCCACAATTTTGATGCCGCTGCACTAACGGTGATGGTTTTAGAATGGTACGTACCATTCTGTTATAGACAGATTACGTCACAATGCACACTCGATTGGCTGCCGCATTCTTGTTACAGGAGCTCTTCTCTGAGGTGGACTGTGGGCCCTTTCCGCCACCTACAGTCTGGAACCACGAGACCGCTACGGTCGCAGGTTCGAATCCTGCCTCGGGCATGGATGTCTGTGATGTCCTTAGGTTAGTTAGGTTTAAGTAGTTCTAAGTTCTAGAGGACTGATGACCTCAGAAGTTAAGTCCCACAGTGCTCAGAGCCATTTGAGCCTTTCCGCCACCCGTCGAAGTCTGTTTCGGTACTGGCAGGACCAATCCCCAGTAAACGCGAATTCCAATGAAACTAACAGCAAGCACTGCACTACAGTCCAGTTCTGGCAGCGGCCAGTTTGTGAATGACCGACTTCAAAACTGACAGAGCAGAGTAAAAAAAGAGAGACGGTTACATAAGTGTAGCTGGTGGCCGCAGGGGGAACGGCGGACGCGCCATAAAACGGTAGCCGAAAAATAACAGAAGCTAGAGCGCGGCTCGGCTAGGCGCGGCGCTGCTATCTGGAGGGGAGATAGCCGGCGCAGATAGCGGCCGCAGAGGCCACGGGGCGCCCCGCTTTAACGACGCGGGCAGGTTGCTTTAGTGTGGGCCCCGCTCTGCTCCGCCGAGAGCGAAAACTCGGGGAGAGGCGCTCCGGGACCCTCCGGCGTTACGGCGGCGCGCCAACTTGCCCGGCCAATTCCGACACGGAGATACAGCCGCCTCTCGGGCGCCGGCGCTGACATTCGCAAACATCTCCTGGTTTTCACTCGCCGTCTTCTCAGCGTCATTACACGCTGACCTCGCTCACAGGTTTCACGAATGCCACATACTTGGTCTCAGATGCCACTGTTAATTTTTTTTTTATCATCAGTTTTCAGACTGCTTTGATGCAGCCCATCACGACTTCCTCTCCTGTACCAACCTTATCATGTCTGACTAGCACTTGCAACCTACGTCCTCAATATTTGCTGGATGTATTCCGATCTCTATCTTCCTCTACAGTTTTTACCCTCTACAAGCTCCCTCTAGAACCACGGAAGTTGTTCTTGATGTCTTAACGTATGTCCTATCATCTTGTCCCTTCTTCTTGTCAGTGTTTTACATACTATTCCTCTCACCGATTCTGCAAGAACCTTCTCGTTCCTTACCTTACCAGTCCACCTAATTTTCGACATTCGCCTGTAGCACCACACCTCAAATCTTTCTAGTATCTACGTTTCAGGTTTTCCCACAGTCCACGTTTCACTGTCATACTAGGATATGCTCCAAAAGTACATTCTCAGAAATTTGCTCCTCGAATTAAGACTTATGTTTAACACTAGTAATTAAGACTTATGTTTAACACTAGTAGACTTCTCTTGGCCAAATGCTAGTTTTGCCAGTGCTAGTTTGTTTTTTATGCCGTCCTTGCTCCATCCGTCATGGGTTATTTTGCTGCCAAGGAGCAGAGTTCCTTAACTTCCTCTGCTTCGTGATCTCCGATTCTGACGTTAACGTTTTCTCTGTTCTCATTTCTGCTACTTCTCAATCCACATTCTGTACTCATTAGACTGTTCGTTCCATTAAACAGATTCGTAATTCTTCACTTTCACTGAGGATAGTAATGTCATCCGCGAATCTTATCACTGATACCAACTTGAAGTTTAATCCCGCTCTTGAAGTTTTCTTTTGCTTCTACGATATATAGATTCACCAATAGAGGCGAAGACTACATCCCTGTCTTACGCTTTTTTTTAATCCGAGCATTTCGTTCTTAGTCTTCTAGTCTTATTGTTCCCTCCTATGAAGTGTCTTGATTTTTCTTTGGTCTTGCTTCCATTATCAACCGCAGAATCAGAATTGCCTCTCTCGTGCCTTTACCTTTCCCAAAGCCAAACTGATCGTCATCTACTAGAGTCTCTACTTTCTTTTCCAGTCTTCCGTGTACTATTTGGATGCTTGACCTGACTGTGATGATTCTCGCACTCGTCGGCTCTTGCTTCTTATCGTCATCGATTTTTTTCCCGCGCTGTTCTTTTTCATTTTTCCACTGCCTTATTGGTTCTAACGCAGCGAGTGCTCTATAGTCAGAACTCAGGCCCGGTCGACTTTTAACGAGCTGACAACACTGCTTAAATGGCTACGCTGGGAAGGTTATTGCACCCTGGCCAGAACCATTTTACAGGACTGAATAAGGTACTTGCAGTGTCTCTCTAGCCTCTAGCCATTAACCTTCGGCGAATTTCATCTTATTAGTGTAACATCTTGCAAGCGGAGAGTACAGCTAAACTGTTTCAGTCCATCTGTACAGAGACGAATCAAAACGTAGCACCCCCCCCCCCCCCCCCCAACCCCTTCTGCAGTCGTATTGATCGCATTATATTCACACACAGATTAGGCATACTGCCTACTGGGAGCACACAGACTGCGTCGTAAGTAGTCCCAAACCAACAAGGTTTTTGGGGAGGTTTCCCTTCGGTATCAGGCACATGTCGGAGTGGTAGTCCCCTCCCAAATATTCCCAGTTGGGATTAACTCCCCTCTATTTCCAGTTTACAAGAACTTTTGGGTGAAAAGAACCATGAGTCTTTAACGAGCCCGTTCTTGAACAACCCGCCCTCCTCCTTGGGGTAGAGAATGGAAAGAGAAGAAAAACAAGTATCATGGACATTTGTGGGAGTTGTGGCTGGAATACATAATTAAAAATAGTCCCATTATATTCATGCAGCTTTACTGTATGATTAAATGATGATGGCGTCCTCTTGGGTAAAATATTCCGGAGGTAAAATAGTCCCCCATTCGGATCTACGGGCGGGGACTACTCAAGAGGACGTCGTTATCAGGAGAAAGAAAACTGGCGTTCTACGGATCGGAGCGTGGAATGTCAGATCACTGAATCGGGCAGGTAGGTTAGAAAATTTAAAAAGGGAAATGGATAGGTTAAAGTTAGATATAGTGGGAATTAGTGAAGTTAGGTGGCAGGAGGAACAAGACTTTTGGTCAGGTGATTACAGGGTTATAAATACAAAATCAAATAGGGGTAATGCAGGAGTAGGTTTAATAATGAATAAAAAAATAGGAGTGCGGGTTAGCTACTACAAACAGCATAGTGAACGCATTATTGTGGCCAAGATAGACACAAAGCCCATGCCTACTACAGTAGTACAAGTTTATATGCCAACTAGCTCTGCAGATGAAGAAATTGATGAAATGTATGAAGAGATAAAAGAAATTATTCAGGTAGTGAAGGGAGACGAAAATTTAATAGTCATGGGTGACTGGAATTCGTCAGTAGGAAAAGGGAGAGAAGGAAACATAGTAGGTGAATATGGATTGGGGGGAAGAAATGGAAGAGGAAGCCGTGTGGTAGAATTTTGCACAGAGCATAACTTAATCATAGCTAACACTTGGTTCAAGAATCATAAAAGAAGGTTGTATACATGGAAGAATCCTGGAGATACTAAAAGGTATCAGATAGATTATATAATGGTAAGACAGAGATTTAGGAACCAGGTTTTAAATTGTAAGACATTTCCAGGGGCAGATGTGGATTCTGACCACAATCTATTGGTTATGAACTGCAGATTGAAACTGAAGAAGCTGCAAAAAGGTGGGAATTTAAGGAGATGGGACCTGGATAAACTGAAAGAACCAGAGGTTGTACAGAGTTTCAGGGGGAGCATAAGGGAACAATTGACAGGAATGGGGAAAAGAAATACAGTAGAAGATGAATGGGTAGCTTTGAGGGATGAAGTAGTGAAGGCAGCAGACGATCAAGTAGGTAAAAAGACGAGGGCTAGTAGAAATCCTTGGGTAACAGAAGAAATACTGAATTTAATTAATGGAAGGAGAAAATATAAAAATGCAGTAAATGAAGCAGGCAAAAAGGAATACAAACGTCTCAAAAATGAGATCGACAGGAAGTGCAAAATGGCTAAGCAGGGATGGCTAGAGGACAAATGTAAGGATGTAGAGGATTGTCTCTCTAGGGGTAAGATATATACTGCCTACAGGAAAATTAAAGAGACCTTTGGAGAGAAGAGAACCACTTGTATGAATATCAAGAGCTCAGATGGCAACCCAGTCCTAAGCAAAGAAGGGAAGGCAGAAAGGTGGAAGGAGTATATAGAGGGTTTATACAAGGGCGATGTACTTGAGGACAATATTATGGAAATGGAAGAGGATGTAGATGAAGACGAAATGGGAGATAAGATACTGCGTGAAGAGTTTGACAGAGCACTGAAAGACCTGAGTCGAAACAAGGCCCCGGGAGTAGACAACATTCCATTAGAACTACTGATGGCCTTGGGAGAGCCAGTCATGACAAAACTCTACCATCTGGTGAGCAAGATGTATGAGACAGGCGAAATACCCTCAGACTTCAAGAAGAATATAATAATTCCAATCCCAAAGAAAGCAGGTGTTAACAGATGTGAAAATTACCGAACTATCAGTTTAATAAGTCACAGCTGCAAAATACTAACGCGAATTCTTTACAGACGAATGGAAAAACTGGTAGAAGCCGACCTCGGGGAAGATCAGTTTGGATTCCGTAGAAATGTTGGAACACGTGAGGCAATACTAACCTTACGACTTATCTTAGAAGAAAGATTAAGGAAAGGCAAACCTACTTTTCTAGCATTTTTAGACATAGAGAAAGCTTTTGACAATGTTAACTGGAATACTCTCTTTCAAATTCTGAAGGTGGCAAGGGTAAAATACAGGGAGCGAAAGGCTATTTACAATTTGTACAGAAACCAGATGGCAGTTATAAGAGTCGAGGGACATGAAAGGGAAGCAGTGGTTGGGATAGGAGTGAGACAGGGTTGTAGCCTCTCCCCGATGTTATTCAATCTGTATATTGAGCAAGCAGTAAAGGAAACAAAAGAAAAATTCGGAGTAGGTATTAAAATTCATGGAGAAGAAGTAAAAACTTTGAGGTTCGCCGATGACATTGTAATTCTGTCAGAGACAGCAAAGGACTTGGAAGAGCAGTTGAACGGAATGGACAGTGTCTTGAAAGGAGGATATAAGATGAACATCAACAAAAGCAAAACGAGGATAATGGAATGTAGTCAAATTAAATCGGGTGATGCTGAGGGAATTAGATTAGGAAACGAGACACTTAAAGTAGTAAAGGAGTTTTGCTATTCGGGGACCAAAATAACTGATGATGGTCAAAGTAGAGAGGATATAAAATATAGACTGGCGATGGCAAGGAAATCGTTTCTGAAGAAGAGAAATTTGTTAACATCGAGTATAGATTTAAGTGTCAGGAAGTCGTTTCTGAAAGTATTTGTATGGAGTGTAGCCATGTATGGAAGTGAAACATGGACGATAACTAGTTTGGACAAGAAGAGAATAGAAGCTTTCGAAATGTGGTGCTACAGAAGAATGCTGAAGATAAGGTGGGTAGATCACGTAACTAATGAGGAGGTATTGAATAGGATTGGGGAGAAGAGAAGTTTGTGGCACAACTTGACCAGAAGAAGGGATCGGTTGGTAGGACACGTTTTGAGGCATTAAGGGATCACAAATTTAGCATTCGAGGGCAGCGTGGAGGGTAAAAGTCGTAGAGGGAGACCAAGAGATGAATACACTAAGCAGATTCAGAAGGATGTAGGTTGCAGTAGGTACTGGGAGATGAAGAAACTTGCACAGCGTAGAGTAGCATGGAGAGCTGCATCAAACCAGTCTCAGGACTGAAGACCACCACAACAACAACAACATATTCACTTCGCTTAGCATACGATGTACATAAAAACAATTAATTATGTAAATGCACTTAATTGAGGTCAAATGCATGGATGATGGGGATGAAATCAATGAAAGTGCAATCAAATGAATTATCGATGCAAACAGTTCAGGTATCAACAACTTGCAACATAATGAATATGTGGTGACAGTTGAAAATTACTGCCACCCGGTCTTTCTCCTTTCCGTGAGCAGTCGCTTTCACCATTAGGCAATCTGTGTATTTACTCGTATTTCACGGACAGACATGTTGCGACAAATTTCGAGGGGTTGCGGAAAGTGTCTTGAGGAACAAATCAAGGATTGCAACGAGTGTCCGGAACTTCATCCAATGACGCTACAACGAGTCTTTAAATACAGGTACCGTCACCTGCCACTAGCCCACCCCTTCGGCAGCAAACATGACGTCATACGGTGACGGATTGTGGGCGGAACATTTCGCAAGGTCGTTCGTTATTCAGTGATCGCGACTGATTGCCATGCTCTGTTGCCTTGATGAATGACGGTTTCGGACACGGATTTCCATCAGTAGTCTTTGTCCTGTGTACAGAATCCCTGGAGTAAAATAAACTGTGGATGGAAACCCGTGTCCAAAATCATCACGAACCGAGGTAACAGAGCATCGCATTCATACGAGACGAGGGCTGTCTGCGCAGCAGCTAGCTCCATCTTTTCGTTTGCGATCGTGGTAATGAGTCGCGATCACAGAATAACAAACAAAATTGCGAGAAGTTCCGCCCATGATCCGTCAACTATGAAGTCACCTTTGCCGACGAAAGGGTGGCCTAGTGGCAGACGCTGGTGCCTGTAACTTCTGCTCTTTTTGTAGCATCTTTGGATGACGTTTCCGGACACGGGTTCCTATCCTCGATTTGAAGCTCAACACACGCTCTACAACCACTCGAAGTTTGTCGCGACATTTCTGGGAAATTCTATATATCTCTTGTGTCAGAGTAAGCTAGGAATCCTATAACCCCCCCTCCCCCCTTCCCCAGTAGTGATTGCTCGGACGATACGCACATCGTGTATGGATTCAATGAACTCACATGGAAGACAGCCATAGCGAGCGACGCCATGCTGAGCTACCTCCCTCAGCTGCCGCAGCCCTATCACAGCGCTCATCGCATCTTCAAGTTCTGCAACTTCACAGCGATTCTATACATATTTCTATGTATCGATGTCAACGTACAGCCAACAGTGCCGGAAAAACAAAACGGATACAGAACCAGCTTTACTCAGTGCAAGCTTGAGGGTGAAGCATAAAGTAGATATTACTGTTGTTAACAGCAAGCACCGCGAGTGCATGGGACGATTTTGTTTCGAAATATGACACGCACCGCAAGCAGTCGACACCTTGCACTGTTGTGCGGATATTTGCAGTTCATATACAAAGACGCATGAGGATAAATAAACTGCAATTACTGCGTAACAAGCCACCGGAGAGGACGGGTCCTTTACACAACAATTTTAATCTTTCATATGGTTCAAGGGACACTTGGCGGATATTTCATTTCGTTACTATCATACAAGAGCTGTCAAGCACGAAGACCGTAGATCACCACGGTCGCTGGATGTGTTACAAGGATAGCAGATCAGCTCGTTGAAGTCCCTGTCATAATCCTGCATCGAGATTAAACAGTTTTAACTAGTTTAGCTACCATTTAGCAAAAGCGGTGTAGTAGAGTCAACGCTCCCGCAATGTAATTAACGAGCCCTCGCTAAGGAGAGAAGGAGCTGTAATTTTTTTTTACAAATTCTCACAAATTTGCTACAGGGCTTCTTTGTCAGAAGAAGACGTGGTACAATGTTTTTCACTACAGTGGATACCACTTGGACTGTAACGGAAGGCTCCTAAGGCCAATCACTCAGCTATGATGAGTCTCAGAGTCCAACACCGTTGTGTCATTTTGTTACTGGTCAAGCGATGAAAACTGCGCTCA
Source organism: Schistocerca piceifrons (assembly GCF_021461385.2). Classification (NCBI taxonomy): domain Eukaryota; kingdom Metazoa; phylum Arthropoda; class Insecta; order Orthoptera; family Acrididae; genus Schistocerca; species Schistocerca piceifrons. The sequence goes on from NC_060141.1 coordinate 455,674,344, forward strand.
CTTTCAAAACTCCTTCCACGGTCTTTGTAAGCACACGAGATTCATTTGTGGTATTACACAAAAACATGAAAATGTCTGTGCGAATTTTATTCTCAGAATTAACTGGTGCTGCACACGCAATACTTAATCCATGTCGCGTATAAAATTTGGTATGTGAAACCAAACAGTGGATTATTTAACCCTGACATGTACCACGCTACTCGCCAATTGAAATCTGGGCAATGGCAGCCTTCCAAAAGTCAGAACTGCGCACAGCGCAATTTCCCGGTAATGGGAAATTTATATATGTCTATAAACAAACATTCACAGTACGCTAACTGGGCACGAGGCTTTTAAATTTGTTTCGGCGCCGAGAAAGGCCGCACGCGCGGGGTGGCAGCGGTTCTATTTGCTAGCTCTTCCGCGTCATTTATCCCTTCGCTTCAAATAGCCGGCCATGTTTTTGAGTCGGCAAACAAACACGGCGGCAGCGGCGTGAATCGAAATAAAAACAGGCAACGGGTGATTGGCGGGCGCGTGCTGTGGCCCCCAGCTCTGGCATATCGAGCGGCGCCGCACAGTTGCGACTGCCTACTATCATTCGAGGTTCCATCGGAAACTGAGTCTAAAATCTACTATTTTGTTAGAGTTCTTTCATAAATACCGTAATGCAGTGATTATTCGGCGACTGACCTGCGTTTGCAAAGCCTACAACAGATGATACAAACCTAACAGACGCGCTAGATCATTATAAGCATTACTCAACACTGGGGCAAGTGGTACAAGAACATAAAACACTTACTGATTGAGTAAAATATTCTGTCACGTTAATTTATTTTTAAAGGACAATGATAGTGACACAACTTACTGATAATAGTAGCACTTGTATAATGTTAAAGAAAATGGAGTTACCTCATTATGTGTCTGTCGGACTGCACGCAGGGCACAGGAATATCCGAAAGTACCCTCCTTACCGCTCTCTTCATTAGTCATCGCCGCTTTGTCCGAAAATGATTCATACTCTTTTGACGTTGGTGATATTTTGATCGGGTCTTGTCGGTGGTTATTCGACAGCTTTCGTGACGCTTTACAGCTGCTGCCAACATGTGCGGAGTTCCAATGTGTAGCGCCGCAGTCGTCATTGCGCAGCGAACGGTTTATTGTCGTTATTGTCACGTTGTTGGGCGTTTCCTTAAATGGCATCGTGATCCGAAGAAACCTTGTGTCTGGAACCGGGGTGTCCGTATTACAACAAGCTGATCCTCGACTACTATAATTTGATGTGAAGTTTAACTCTATTGTGTTACTTACACGTGATTATGTTTTTAAGTTAGCCATCGGGTGATTTTTAAGCCAGGAAGTTCCTTGTATCTCCAAGGATGCAGTTAAAAAACTGAACCAATACCCAAGAAAGAGTATGATGAAAGGTAAAATTTGCTTTTACAGTGATCCAATTACCCAATGCATAGTATGCTTAGCAATGTTTTCGAATCAAAGCATGAAGCCTTCTTTATTAAAATGTCTTCAAACTTTTGAGTAACTTGATAAAATTAATGAAGTTTTTCAAAGGAAATCTGCATTTTCTAATAAAAAAAAACTCCAAATGCATGTTTATTAACACTGATACTGACTACATGAAAGCCTCATAACTAGCTAGTTTGAGAACTGGAAAGGAAGGAAAACTTCACACAATTGGTGAGTCTCCCGTACTGCCCGTAGCTACGGGCATGGTCCAAGCAGTTTTGGGAGAGAGAGCGGCCAAAAGAGACACTAAACTTCCGTTGCCCAATAATATGGTGAAAATGAGAACTCAAGACATGCCTTCCAACGTCGAAGAAACATTGTTATTACAACTGCACGAGTGCACTTATTTCGGTCTTTAAACAAGTACCACATGTGAACACGAACGATTCCGTAAAAAAGGCGCTTCCACGGAACTCTGAGTGTGTCACATTCGGCACTATACAAAAACTGAATTGTGTTGTCGACAACAATAAGGCGAAAGTTATTCCCCTTATATTGTTCCACATCCCCGCTGCGCCACTCGTCGCTCAACATTGAGCACCGCCCAACCCCACCCCCTCCACCTCCCAGCAGCGTTCATTAAAAGTGAACAAACTATGACGGTACGCCCAAATTCCTTAAAATGTCAAATGGTACGCTCTCTGGAACCCGTGCTCTGACAAGTTGGTACACCTCGAGGAAGCAGAAAGATTGCATTTCAACGATACATGTATGATTCTAACCCTCGTCGCCTAGTTATTCTAAGTACCAACAACGTGACTGATATGATCGAAGTTTGCCATCATGCTCCGTCGCGCGATTCAAGACCAGTTGCATGGTCAGTTTTGCTGCTGGAAAACGTACTGTTCGTTATGAAGGGTCGGCTGTGTTGAGATATAAGCGACTGCGAAAAATATTAACGTCGTTCGCATATTCCTCTGTCCCTTTCGTACCGACAATAGAACGTAAGGATGCTCAGGCCGCAACCAAGTTGTTCGTTTTTCACAGACTATTTACTACCGAGTACTAAATGAATGAGACCTGTACTGGAGTGCTGTACGCACATATGAAGGCGGGTGGTGGGGGCACTTCGTCCTGTGTATGAACACAGACATACATAGAAGAGTGCCCAACTGCCGAGTACTCTGGTGCGACTTTCACTCCAACTGAGACGGCACGTGTCAATGACAGTAACTATTTTATGCATCCACCATAGTCACCCAAATAGTTCCCAAGTGACTTCCATCCGCTAAACGTGGACACAAGCGGAGGTATGGCTCCATTCGCCATTTAGTATCAGCACAATACCTCTATACAATGTCAGGACCGTGTCTGCATTTGGCGCCAAATAGTGACCAGCTGAACATTCTGCAAGTGATTGCACCTATCGTTTCTGGATTCAGGACTACGCCAGAGTTGCAGACGGATCAATGAGGGTAAACACTGAGCCATTGCCTCGCAGCAGCTTCATACTACAGTTCTAAACACCACAGTTATGTGTTTGTAAGGTTTATATAAATAAATTATTGTAAATTGTCGCTGATCTGTATTGCTATCATTTCGCCATTGATTTTGCATATCCCTAATAGGCTCCAGTGACGTGCAAGCATGTCATGTCATTAGAGGAACTACTTCCAGTAGGAGAAAGCTCCCTTCCGGCCACATATTTATTTCGACACCACCTGCAATTGGTGAGCACAACATAAAAGTGGCAGATTGTACAAAAAATGGTTCAAATGGCTCTGAGCACTATGGGACTTAACATCGATGGTCATCAGTCCCCTAGAACTTAAAACTACTTACACCTAACTAACCTAAGGACAGTACACAACACCCAGTCATCACGAGACAGAGAAAATCCCTGACTCCGCTGGGAATCGAACCCGGGCGCGGGAAGCGAGAACGCTACCGCACGACCACGAGCTGCGGACGCAGATTGTACAACATAAAGCACCGGTCAGTGGTGTCATTCCGCCGCATCGTCCATATGTGCACTTCAGTTTGCGCCTAGAATATGATTATTTAGTGTTGACTTCCAAGTTTGTGTAGGCATGATGATCCCACTGAGCCGTTGTAATGGTCATGACGTAATAAGCTAAAACCGGCAACTGTAACGTTAAGAAGCGATGGGGCTACTTTCCAAGTATATATATATAATCGAAAGAGTGTTGCTAGCAGAATCAAGTGACCCACATGCAACACTCTCGGCGTTGGTAGTTGACACGAAAGAGAACAGCTGAACCTTGTGGCGTGGGACTGAGACAGAAAGCACATCGACGCCGCCGCAAAAATATTCCCCCCCTCCTCCCTCTCTCTCTCTCTCTCTCTCTGCGCAGAGTGCATCGCGCAGCCGCCTTCTAAACTGCACATCACTTACAGTTGATGGAAATGATCTATGTATGGCCAAAAAGAAAACTAAGGTAATGGTGTGCACATTAGGTAGTCATACAGCAAGGCTAAACTTTGAAAACTTTTGACAACAGTCACTGGAAGAGCGGAATGGATTTTACTCTGTCTGAAGTAAAAAAGATGAAGAAGGAAAAGAGGCACATCATGATGCCAACTACTGCACAAGGCCAATGGGCTTTTTACAAAAAGAAACACAAAACAAACGATACATACAAAAATTAAAACCTTGAGACCAGAAAGAGATACGAAATTATGTATATGAATACAGGGTGATTTAGCTGCCTCTACTGCTGGGTTTTATGCAACACCAAAGTCTTCCACGCCACGCGCAATATTTTCGTGTATCTCACTTGCTATGCGCAAGAAATGAACAGGACCTTTTTGTGGGAAGTTCAATTTTGTACAAGGATGCGTTTTCGCTAGAGGCTGTAGTTTTGAATTATTCCAGAAAAACGTACAAAAGAGACCTTCAAACGCGTTTTTCCTCAGTAACTCTAATAAGACCAAGGCCTCCAGCGGAACCGTATTCAAGTACAAAATTTAAATGCAATGAATTTCTTAAAAAGGTCTTGTTCATTTTTTCTGTAAGACTTAGTTTTACTTGTGGTGAGCGTGAGAATATGAAAATATCCCGTGTGGTTTCCGAAGGTATTGAAAGTCGCATTAAACCAATCGGTAGGGGTAGTGAATCGCTCTGTATATCAGTTTTCCAAGAATCTCTAGTCCAGCGCATTACGAGCCACTTGTGCAGTCCTCACATCGCCACCAAATGCTCCAAGTGAGAACTCCTTGACGGTGTGATCTACTGTTTGCTTAGACCGTCCTAAAGCTTTTCAGCTTCCGACCAGGTTTGGCATAGTAGTCTGAATCACTTGACTATCTCTGTTGAATCTTTAAACAGGTGAGCATTGTTGATCACGTCAAAAGAACTGGTAATTTCTGACTCAATCCAGGTTGGTCTACGTAACTTCTGACGAGTTGTTGGTAGGTCTTGTATGGTACTGTACAAGGGAGAGTTCTTTTGATATTCTTGAGCAAATTTACCTTAAGTTTGCTTTCCTCCTCAGATCTTGTAGAGTAATGTTAACTAGGGCAGGTAACGACTGTATGGGAAAAGATCTAACAGTTCCAGTGAAACTGTCGTAGTTTCATTAAGCCGCACATCGAACTTCGTTGTGTTGGCGCTGTTTTCCCACATAACATCAGAATATTCACCAGCAGAACACACAAGAGCGAGCGCAGCACGGCGTAACTGGCATCCGCACCCCAACTGCTTCCGGCTATCTTGCGAAGCACATTCACTCATAAGTCAAGTTTCTCAGATAACTTGATGTACTGTTGTTTGAATGTCAAGGACCGATCCAGATCGATTCCTAGAAACGGATGATTGTTGTTATTAGATGGAATGCAGTAACCTCAGTTTTATTTGGGTTAGGCTGATGTCTCCTTTTACAGAAATAGTCTCCGTCAGATTGCTGTCAGCAAATTCTCACAGAGAATAAGATCTTTAGTCTGGAAGACTAATGCTATGTCGTCTGCTTTCCGGATTTTTATAGAGTCGTGTCTGGCATGTCATGAATATACAGGTTAAACATAATGGAGGTCAGGGTTGATTACTGAGGTACGCCATTATTTAGAGTTCTCCATCTGCTAGCTCGTCCATTCAGTAACACGTTAAAGCGCATATCACAGAGCATGTTATTCACCAGAAACGCTTATTATGTTCGAAGGACAACTCTGTTTGGATGCGAAATGAGGGGAATGCAGAAGGCTGAAATGAAAAGCGTCTCTGAAACCTAACGTTGTAAGAGAATCTTGAACATCAGCTAGATTATTCGCCTAATGAATGATAATCATAAGCAACGAGTCACGACAAAAATTTCCCAATAACGGACACGAGTGGCCAGGAAACTGTAATTGAAGAAACAGAGAAAGAAAAGACCTGCAGAGCCAGGATAAGATACGCCTGTACAAGACATTCCGATGATGATGATGATGATGATACAGGTTGTTGCAACGAAGACGGTGGCTGGCAACGCGACAGGACTGGAGACCGCATCAGACCGCATGAACAATATAAAAATCATCATCATGGCACTCTATTGAAAGCTGCTCTATAGACTGCCTCCAATTGCTACTGTACAGTACGATAATGTTTGTGGACGAGAGTTGCCATCTAGTAACAGTTTCACGCCCATTTTTCCACTTTCGACAGATACGAATGAGGAGCAGTAGTGAACATGCACCAAGTTCAGCCATTTCCGCGATACTCTTGCGCTGCCACCGGGCTATCACTAGCTTCCATATGACGAAATCACGATAAGTAAGGTTTCACCGTCTTCCGTACACAGCATTGACAATTACTTCTCTATGCCCCTTGCACCTATTATCTGTCACTCCTACCGTGTCTTGAGACATCCAAACGATTTAGGGGTCCTGAGTCCAAAAGATTAGTCATAATTTTCTAGAATACGCGTGGGTAATCGTTTGACCCTTGGACACCGAAGAGACGGCGATTCGACTGAAGTGCACGCTAGGCGGTGTCATCTGACGTTCCTGTTCCTGTAAGCGAGGCACGTCCGCCGGCGGAAGTCTATCACGGCTTGGGTTTGCGCGCGCGCGATGAAACAGAATTGGATGGCGATTAAGTTATGCCGAACAAATGAGAACCCCCCCCCCCCGCCCCCCAACCACATTAGACGAATGGGTTCTTTTTGTTTCTTAGATTTCATTATTAATTCTAGGTGGTCATAAATATAGCTACTAATTTGCGATTCCCGCTTCCGAAGCTCCAATCTGCTCCAAAGCGCTTCTACAGGTGTGTTTACATGCGAGCGCACGGAAACGAACACAAGCGAACAAGTATTCGCAGAGAAACTTGCCACTGTTCGCTACCTATGAACAAAAGTTTACACTAGAGAGAAAAGAGAGAACGAGAACAGCCAGCGGTATAGTGTGCCAACCACATGAACACTGCGTTATTGTTCTTCTTGGCGTTAATAATCAACAAACAAAATTTATTCGATATAGCGCTAGTTACAGCGGCGATACCAAATAGTGATATTCAGATAGGATTATTTTTATGACGAGCGGTTCTTTCTAACGGTACGAGCACAATTACATTGCAAAAAAGAAAAAGTTGGCTTATGAATTTTTAGGCCCGTGTGAAACGCGCCGAGGTCTTATACTTAGTACTGCATTGCAGCTTCATTATTCCTTAACATTATTCTAAAACCCTGCACGTATATCGGGCGACGCTCTTCTTTACATTCTTATTGCAACTCAAAGGGCAATTTCAAAGGCAGGACACTAATTACCGACGAGCAAAAAATGGTTCAAACGGCTCTGAGTACTATGGGACTTAACTACTGTGGTCATCAGTCCCCTAGAACTTAGAACTACTTAAACCTAACTAACGTAAGGACATCACACACATCCATGCCCGAGGCAGGATTCGAACCTGCGACCGTAGCGGTCACGCGGTTCCAGACTGTAGCGCTTATAACCGCACGGCCACTCCGGCCGGCACCGACGAGCAACACAACCAGATTCTTAGCAACTGGACGCAGTTACGTAAGAAATTGCATCGCATTTCAGCTGCTTGTATATCTCAGATAGTGTGATGTCTGCAGTGGCATATGCGAAGCATTCAAGGTTTTCTTTGAATTACGTTTAAGGAAGACACTGATAATGAAGTTTGATTAATGTAATGTAAAACCTACAAAACGAACTGTGAAATGAAACTATTGTTAAAATCTGTTATTTAGTGCGTTGGAGAGGAGGTAGCGTGATCGAAGGGAAAAAGATATTTATTTGGTCGGTTATTACATTAAAAGCTCTTGAAAGAAGAGGGATGCATCTGGGACGTAATTGCAGCTATCTTAAATGTAAGCCACGAAAATGCGAAATACAAACGCTTATGTCTCTTACTTCTTCCCAATAGAGCAAGCAATTAATTTATTGTATTTCTTCTGTCCTCCATTGGATCTTTCAGAGTACTTCGGCAAGTTTATACCCAGCGTAGCACATTTCTTTTTGTTGGGCATTTTGTACCACTAATGTCTTTGATTCCACAAAGGTTCATGATATCTATATTATTCTACTAGCAATATTACATTCTATTGCTCACTATCACATGTCAATAACAAATATAACCGGTGATTATAATTGACGTGCAGCTAATTACAGAGGCCTAGTGTGGGCTGTAGTTGTCTCTCAGCGAAACTTGGTAGATATTCTAACCCGTTAAACCGGAACCGATTTACGGTGGGGCTGTACAGCATCTCGGCGAGGTCTCCGGTGCACAAATTGAACAAACTGTATAAGCGGTGGTTAACAATAAAATCAACATTATGGGTTTCTCAGCTGCTTAACCCAATCTCCCACGTCCTATTCCTAATCCCTTATATAAGGAAACATTTCTATACGTCTTTCTTGCATTCAGACTTGCACCTGGTGGCCAGTACTGGAACTTACTTTTTCCGGTGTAAGTCGGTTCCACTGCTAGATGATAACATAGCCCACGCAGGACCTTTGTCAGTAATTGCACTTTATAACCATCAGCTGGTTCGTGCACAGACCACCAGTTCTCCGCGCTGTAAGCGCCGACGCGGAGAGCGCAGTTCCCGTTGACGGTTCGCTGGAAGGCGGAACACACCTGTGAATGTGAACCGAACACGACCGAAGATTGTTTTCTTTCGTTTGTCTACCGCTTACTCAAGAGAGAATGTGCGTTCGCTGGGTCAGTTGCGCCTACCGACAGCGGACTTCTGCTATGAAGCAGGATGCAATGTCGTGGTGGTGCCACGCGCGGGGGCAAGACACACATTCGGCCAATCCCACAGGACCTGTAGACGCAGCAACCACCTGCGGTTGCCAGATCTTCACCAACATCGCCACTACAACATGGCTAAGTTGGCTTTTCGACTACGGCATTTCCGACCCTACTGCAGGTGCCACAGGTACCGTGGCACTTCCGACCAACAGATTTTGCATCGTGGTTACGAAAGGGAGCCCGTGTCTTCTCTAGGATGGTCATCGCTAAGCGCTGCAAAATAAAATAATAATAATAATAATAACAATAATAATAATAATAATAATAATAATAATGAGTATAAGAACTGCTTATGGATGAATTCCGAACAAAGAAGTGCAAAGGTCCTTAAAAAAACTGCACATAGGAGAATCATGGCTGAACAGCAACATTCTCGCCCACATGACGAAACGGATGTGCAGATTATAAAACTAATGCATAATCGCAGAAAGAAAAAGACAGCGCCCACTTTCCGAATTTTTAATGAGATATTTCAAGGTTTGAAATATAAAGGTTTACGTTTCGTCGCAAATACGCCAAATTACGAGAACTCCAAGACTGGATTGCGTAGACCAAGAAGAGAAGCTCCTTGGACGACCCACAACCATGGCTCTAGCTCTGAGATTCAACTGAGCGGCTCTGAGATTCAACTGAGCGAAGACCTCTGGAAGTTAATTGAAGATAACAGTTTTTTGAAAACTGACGATGGACCTGTTGCTGGCAAAAGAATCCTGGTGTTCGGTTGTGAACAAGTGCAGAAAATCCTGTGTGGAAATGGAACTGTTCTTATGGTACATTTGAAAGGTGTTCTAGACAGTTCAAACAACTGTACACAATACATGTCAACATCGGAAGCACGGAAGAGGTGACGACAATATTTCCTGTTTTATCTGCTTTGCTCCAAAATTCGAAATACAAATGAAAAACTTTTTCCTGCACTGTTCAGTGAAGGAGACTGGGCAGTCACCGAAAACTACACGGCTAGACTTTGAAATGTTTACAATTAAAGCCGTGAAAACAGTGTTAGCCGAAACATCCCTTTCCGGTTGGAATTTTCGCCCCAGCCAATGTCCGTGGAAGAAAATGCAAGAACTGGGATCAACGGAGGAATACAGGGATGGAGAAGAAGTCCGAGTTTTTGCCACATGTGTGCTGCAGTGGCACATCATCCACCAAACATTGTTGATGATGTGTGGATAGGAAAATGGAGGAAAGGCAAATGGAAAAAAGTAATGAAGTTCGCAGACTATATGGTATTCAACGGATAGGTAATCCTGAATAAAGAATGTTTTTAACCAATTGCAGGGCACCACGAATGTTGTCGAATGTTGGCATGCGAAACTACGCTCCTCGATAAATCAAAAACATTCGAACGTATGCTATCTGTAAATAAGCTAAGAGAGGAAGCAGCGCACGCTATATATGAAATTAAAACGTCATACCTCTTCAAAAAAAGAGGATAAGATACATAAACCTTGATAAAAGGTTAAAAGACTTTGTAAGAATATATAATGATTTCGGAGATTTAAGATGGGTTTTAAAATCTCTAGCTTCCTTTGAAAATAAAATTGAGGATCACATAGCAAAAGGAAGTCAGTTCGGAAGGTTGGCTACGAATTAGCAATTCCAATTACGTTTTTGGGAAGACTTTTATGGAGACGTATACAACTAAGTTTGCACTTTTACAAGCTCTAAAACCTACTGACTACGGTTTACTTGTCCATTTTGCAAACGAAATGTTGCAGGATGACGAAGATTTTCTGAATCGAGTCGTCTTCTGTGATGAATCGACATTTAACTTACGTGGAAATGTGAACACACATAATGTGCTCATTGGGGATCAGCGAATCCCCACGAGATGGTACAGTTTCAACGAGATACCATAAAGTGAATGTTTCTTGTGCCATATCCCGGCGGAAAATTTACCGTCCTTTCTTTTTCGGTGAAGCTATTGTAACTGGTGTTTCTTATCTTGATATACTAAAACTATGGTTCTTTTCTTAACTGGAAGGAGCTGAACCACGGAACTATATTTGGCAGCAAAATGGTTCGCCGCCTCACTGGCATTAACTAAGTATGCAACTGTTTAAACGACGTTGTACCCGACTGCTGGATTGGCTGCAAGGGACCTCTTTAATCTCCACGTTCACACACGATCTGAGATTTTTACCTCTGGGGGGGGGGAGGGGGGTGGTCCATAAGGGATCATGTGTACGTGCCCCCGCTACCAGCTGATTCACCGGACTTGAAAAACAGCACTGTTGCAACTCGCCTATCGACTCGATGCGTGACGAATGGTGCTCACGTTGAACACTTGTAAGAAAAACCGTTAGAGATGTCCTTTCATTTGAGGTCTTATTTACAATTGCAAGTTGGATGTAATAAACGATACAAAGCCTTAAAAGCCGTATATTCATTTTGGAACACCTTGTACTCTGAGCTGGGGATGACGTTTATCTCTGATACAAACGGTTTTGGTTATATCGGTTTTTCTCCATGCCAGTTTAATCTCAACCGCCCATAACAACCGGTTTTTGGGGTTTTTGCTCATACGATTTCCTGAAACAAACTTAGAAATCGAACGGAGATAAAAAATTTTGACTCTCTCTTCTTGAAGGTATGTAGACTCAACATATTAAATGGTCAAATAACAGAAAACTTAGTCTATCCACAGCTGCTTTTCTGGAAAAATAATAGCTGGATGAACACTAAAGAAAAAAAATCACCTTTATTCTCCTATTGGTTTTAATTTTTTGAAACTCTGCTCAAAGATCATCTTGTAATCGGGGATCATACCACTATTTGGGCGTTAGGAATAGTAAGTGCTAAAAGATGAAAACTGCGGTTGAAGACCTCTGTTTTTCGTGTTCGCCCTTTCGTCGGGTTACAAGAAGATAAAGGCATATCATGTAGACACAGGCAGCAGATCAGCTACTTTCTATTTTTGATTGTTTACTGTGAATGAATTATTGTTCGAATGTTCAAATGTGTGTGAAATCTTACGGGACTTAACTGCTAAGGTCATCAGCCCCTAAGCTTACACACTACTTAACCTAAATTATCCTAAGGACAAACACAAACACCCATGCCCGAGGGAGGACTCTAACCTCCGCCGGGACCAGCCGCACAGCCCATGACTGCAGCGCCTTACACCGCTCGGCTAATCCCGCGCGGCAAATGAATTATTGAAAGTTTTTATTTTATTACTGTTATCATAATTTCCTTCCTCTCCTAGTATTTCAGATGAAACATACTTCAGTACTACGCCACTTCATAGAAATATTCCCAGACTAGAGGTGGTGCTGTTCTGCAATACAACGGATGTCGGCGACGACAGCGAGAAAGTGCCGTATGAACCAGATAGGGGCAAGTCTCGCACACTACCAAGTACAGGCGTACCTTAATCCACGAGCAAGCTTCATCATCTCCCAGTACCTACTGCAACCTACATCCTTCACACTCTGCTTAGTGTATTCATCTCTTGGTCTCCCTCTACGATTTTTACCCTCCACGCTGCCGACCAATACTAAAATGGTGGTCCCTTGATGCCTCAGAACATGTCCTACCAACCGATCCCTTCTTCTGGTCAAGTTGTGCCACAAATTCATCTTCTGCTGAATTATATTCAGTACCTCCTCATTAGTTACGTGATCTACCTATCTAATCTTCAGCATTCTTCTGTAGCACCACATTTCGAAAGCTTCTATTCTCTTCTTGTCTAAACTATTTATCGCAATGTTTCACAGGGACATTATTGTCTCAGCTGTGATGCAGCAGTTCTCATGGCCGTGTTTGTTGCTCGTTTCTGTCTGCATTGTTATTAAATCAGCACTGATCTCATTTTCTATAACAAGGTAATATTAGAAACCAATGCAAATAATACGAATAAAATTACGCCTTTCTTTAAAAAGGTTTGTTTAAAAACGAAAAATTTTAGCACTGCTACTATGGGTAATTGATGTTTCTGTTTTTTTACTGTTATTAGTAAAAGATAAAAAAACACCTTTTACAAACGAGGCCAAACAAATAACGAAAACTACTGGTTACTCAGAACCAAAATACCGGTATCGGTTTAAAACGGTCGCTTTTTCTCATCCCTATTCCCAGCCTCGATGTGCTCCTGCGCGGAAGTGTCAGTCGAAGTAATTTTGAACAGACTGTAGGCCAGGTTGAAAGGTGACAGTTCGGTCGTGAGATGGAGTAGCGATATCGAAGGCTTCGATTAAGCCCGCTTAGCGTTAAACTAGTGGTGCGCAGAGTGGAAGAGGCAGGCGGTGCGAGCGACTTACCCGATTCGGATATGGAGGAGGGCGACGCGGACGACAGCGAGGACGATGCGGAGGAATTTGTACTGGAGACGGTGGAGGTGGAGCACTCGGAGACGGAGCGCCGCTTGGAGAGGGCGCAGTAGGCGTGCAGCTGCTCGAGGCGCCGCCTCAGGAACCGCTGCTCCCTGCTCAGCTGCTCTTTGTGCACGGCGTGCTTGTGCTCGCGGTCCTCCAGGTTCTGCAACACCGCCAAGCAGGCGCACTCCTTCACTCCGGCCCACAGCCAGCGACGGCAGTGTCGGTCTACACTCTACACGTAGACCGACAGCGAGCGCTGCATTTAACACAAAGTTTGCTACAGTCAGCCTGTGTAGGCGGGATTAAGAGGTTGGCGTGAGAGAGATGTTCGTGACGTGCTGCATCGAACCATTCACACAAACTGTCGATGAAGAAAAAAATTCAGACTAGGGTAACAAAACACGTTAAGGCCCTCAGATGAAAGAGGATACTCACCATATCGATTGGCCAAATGCAGCATCTTTTTTTTAAAAAAAAATATTCCCTACCTGTAAAGGTCGAGCGGATTGTTGGAGAAATCAACCACTGCAGAGTCAAGACTTTGTCAACGGAATAGCAGGCGAGCTGGTTGTGGGGCAGAAGGAAGCCCAGTTGGAAATACACTGGTGTCCAAAGTTAAAGCAACACACAGCTATTTTCCAGGCCTGTGTCTAATTCACGATATGATCATACAAACTGTTAACAGATGTCCGTACAATTGCAGTTCTGCACGGAAGATAGCATTTCGGACAGCGGAAAACCAAGCCAACGATGGCGTCAGGGCACCTACCAAACGAGGTAGTGTTTGTCGGGTAGTCCCATTTCCACAATCGCCGTGTACACAGTCGCAGGTGGTGTAGTATGGCATAGGTAACACGCCTACAAGACATACTGCGATGGAGGACCATGGAAAGAATGGAAGCAGGACAGTCGCAAACTCATGTGGCCCAGTGGCTTAACGTGAATCGTTGTGTTGTTTCTCGGATGTGGCGACAGTTTATAGAGACCGAAACTGTATCCCGAAGACCACGGTAAGGGGACCCACATGTAAAGGCACGATGATACCGCCTTAGTGCTGCGCAGCAACTACCATCGGACCTCGCAGCATCCACTGAATGTGTTGTATCGATGCAAACGGAGTGGCCTTTATTGTCGGAGACCTGGTGTATGTGTGCCTCTGACATCTCTTCACAAAAGGGAACGTCTAGAGTGGAGTCGTCAACATCCCACCTCGACAGTCGAAAAGTGGCCAATGTTCTTTTCACAGATGAGTCCCGATTTGATCTGGAGAGTAGTTCTCGACGATTTCGCATCTGAAGGGAATGTGGAACACGATTTCGAGAATCGAACATAGTGGAAAGAGACCGATATTGAGTAGGATCGATAATGGTGTGGGCAGGGATTAAGTTGACCATTCTGTTCATGAAATTGTACGGGTAAATCGGAAAGGTTTAACTTCTGACAGATATCGTGACGAGGTCTTGGGGCCATTGGTAAGTTTGTTGCGAGGTGCTGTGCACCCTGACTTCTTACTAATGGACAATAATGCTCGACCTCACAGAGCACGCGTGGTCGATGTTTTCTTGGAAACAGAAGATACTGTACGAATGGCGTGGCCGCTCACTCTCCCGATTTGAATAACATAGAGCATGTTCAAAATTGGTTCAAATGGCTCTGAGCACTAGGGGACTTAACATCTGAGGTCATCAGTTCCCTAGAACTTAGAACTGCTTAAACCTAACCTGCGACAGTAGCGGTCGTGCGGTTCCAGACTAAAGCGCCTAGAACCGCTCGGCCACATCGGCCGGCTATAGAGCATGTCTCGGCTACACTAGGGAGACGGGTTGCATCACGTCAGCATCAACTAATCACTCGCCATGACTTGCGAGCAGCTCAGAAGGAAAAATCGACGTTATTGCCTCAACATGACATTAACGACGCTATACACAGCATGCTCCGTCGTTGTCAGGCCAGTGTTGTTACCAGAAGTGGTCACATTCCATACTGAGCACATTAACCAGTTGTCGTAATGTGTATGCAAATATGTTACTTTGTTACTTTGGAAAAAGACGAAGAACATTTTCGTCTACTTTTATGCATGCTCCAGCTGTTTACGTTCTGTATTCTTTACAATTTTTCTACTTTGCAAACATCTTTTTATACTGTCTTGTGGCAAACGAAACCTTGCAAAACTTCCGTTTGTTGCTTCACTTTTGGACAGCAGAATATTTGGGAGGGAATATCAAGTTCCGGAATTTGGCTTACAACTGAGGGAAACCGCCCAAAACCTTGGTCAGAAACTTCTTATATCCATTCTTGTAATAGATGGCTGCAAGGACTTCGACTGTTCTACATGAAATGCAAATTACAACACCTGCAGCCATCTCTGTTGCATTTAATTTATTTACGCGACCAGTTTCTGTGTTCCATTACACCATTTTCAGGTCCCTTGATCAACGTGAATTAGGAGAAATACAATCTCGTGTACAGTCATAACAGTAACCGATATTAGCCGGTGTCCGTAGATCTCTAGTTTACACGACACTCACTCTTCATTCATCAGTGAGTCGTCTCAACATGTGCAGTATAGACGCCACGTAAAAAGTATCGCGAGGGCATAATTGTCATGTAGCACTTACGGCCTTTACGTTGAAATTAAAATGTAACTAATGAGGATGCGGTGGTGTCATTCCCTTAAAGAAATTCTGTGGTCATGTGTAGGATTAAATACAGTATCAATAAGGAGAAAAGGTATATGCTTTGGGGGTGACAACAGTGGTGATTATGAACAAAAACTTCAGATGAAGATCTGCCCTTTTCTTAACCGTGTCCGACATACAGCTGTTTGAAAATCACACGCGTCAGTCACATGTCCCCCCCCCCCCCCCCAAGCACTCACATGCTAATACAGTCAAAGCGACATCAGGTTACGCAGTGAAGTCTTTACTGACCATTTTCACCCGCACTTCAATTGTGCATAGTAGGGCGACGAGTTTTTATATGCTTGTGCTCAAATAAACGACTTACGAATGAGCTCAGATCAGCAACACAACAGCTGTCTACAAGAGATGCACAATGCATTTTTGAACATCTTTTGTGAGGAAATGTACACAATTAAAACATTAAATCACAGTGTTTTATTTAATATCACCTGCTATTTCTCCCGTTACCCATTGTTTTCATTAGTTTCCTCGGAAACTTAAGAAAAGGACGCATTTTCCTATGACTTTGTTCAGAATCACCCCTCAAAGCGTGTACCTTTCGTCCTGACTCACTCTCCCATGAAATGACATTGTTGATAATGACCCATCCTTGAGATGAAGACATCTGAGCTCTATGTTACTGGATGCTACTAGGCTGTATGCCTGCATCAGGTCGCGCCGTATCTCTTCCCTTCACGCCTGAAATTATCCACAGCAAAGCTGCGGATCGAAGGGAAGGGTCATCGACATCATCGCCCGTTTCCCCAAACTATATTGTTCGAGAATTGTTCTGATTTTTAAGTATATCAATTTGCTGATTTCTAATACAAGTTAAGCAGAAAAAAGTACACGAAAACTTCGAGTCTCGAAAATGACAAGACGAATTCCAAAAAATTCAAACTTTGTTTAACAAAGTCTCACCCAGTTTGTACTTACAAGAAATCTGACCAGAACCGTGAGCCCTCAGCGACAACCGGAAAATCACAGAAATTTGTGTAAGGCCAAACAGCGGAAACGTATCAATGTACAAAATTAAACTACATTAAGTTTCCTGTTACTCATTTTCTTCTAGGACCAGTAGTTTTTTTCTCTAGGGCCACTAGTTTGCGCGCTGAGAGAGAGAGAGAGAGAGAGAGAGAGAGAGAGAGAGAGAGAGAGAGAGAGAGAGGGAGAGCGCTTGTAAATCTTGCGGGACGCGCATGCCATGTAGCATGGGTGGTTTTTGTAGACCAATTTGTGGTAGTTTCCCAACTTCATAGCCCACACTGTCCCATATCAAACTGTTCGTCTCTCACCTCTATACCACTGTGGTACATTGTAAACAGTTATCGTTTACACACCGTATAAAATCATTCACAATACACACTGATCAGCCAGCACATTACGACCAGCTACCTGATAGCCGATATGTCCACATTCGGCACGGATAACAACGGCGGCGCGTCGTGGCATGGAAGCAATGTGGCAACAAATCTACACACACAAGTCACCTAATTCCCATAAATTCGGCGCTGGAGGGACGACGAGCTCTTACTCCACGTTCAATTTCATCCCAGAAGTGTTCGATCGGGTTCAGATATGGCGAGTTGGGAGGGTGGAATGGGGGGGGGGGGTCAGCACCTCGATTGGAACTAGCTACTGTATCCCTTGAATCCACTCAATCACACTCCCGGCCTTTTGACACTTGTTGAAAAATGCCACTGCCGTCGGGAAACATGATCGTCATGAAGAGGTGTACGTGGTCTGCAACTAGTGAACGATACTCCTTGGCCGTCATGGTGCCTTGCGTGAGATGCACTGGACCCATGGATGCCCACGTGGGTGTTCCCTAGAGCGTAATGGAGCCGCCACTGGCTTGTCTCCGTCCCGCAGTACAGGTGTCAAGAAGCTGTTCCCCTGGAAGACGATGGATTAGCGTCCTCCAATCGACATGATGAAGAGGGTATCAGGATTCAATGCATAGTCTGTTGGACTATTCAACAGACTATGCAACGCTCTGCCACCACGCCAACTTCCAGTGCGGGTGGTCATGTGCTCATTTCAGTCGTAGTTGCCGTAGTTAACATTGGCACACGCATGGGTCTTCGGCTGTGGAGGACCTACGTTAGGAATGTTCGGTGCACTGCGTGATCGGACACACTTGTATTCTGCCCAGAATAAAGTTTGATGCTAGTTCCGCGACAATTCTCCACCCGTCCTGTTTTACTGGTCTGCCCAGCGTATGACGTACTACAACTGTAATGAGAAGTGACCGCTCAACCCTACGACATGCTGACTGGTTTCACCTTGGTTTCCCCACGTGTTGAAGACACTCACCACAGCACTCCTCCAACATCCGAAAAGTCGCGCCGTTTCCGAAATGTTCGTGCAGAGCTTCCGGGCTATCACAATCTGTCCATGGTCAAACTCATATACATCGCACGGCTTCCCCATTCTTCACACGGACAGCAAGCTCACTGATACTACATGCACCGTGCGTGTTTCTGACTAACGATCTTCCTCACCGGGTGACGCCGCTATCGCCTGGACGAGTTTATATCGTGTGTGTGTGTGTGTGTGTGCGTGTGTGTGTGTGTGTGTGTGTGTGTGTGTGTGTGTGAGTGTGAGTGTGTGTGTGTGTGTGTGAGTGTGGTCTGAGGTTTTCGGGCGCTAAACAGCGTGGTCATCAGCGCCCAAACGCATAGAAACAGGAACACATGCGGAGAAGGGATGAAGACGGACAGCGAACAAGGAGAACGGCTAAAAGACACAGACCTGACGCAGTTACAAATCCTCACATACAGAGGCAAAACAAGAGGAGAAGAAACGCACTAAAAATGGAAAGGAAACACAAGAAAAAGAGAACAGAAATTGAAGTGAAACAAGTAGGTAATCGTGACTGGCGGACCTCTTACCTAAGACCTGGGTGAGCCAGTCACCCAGCAGCACATTAAAATCCTCTCCCTAAAATCCGAGGCAACAAATTGGACAGGACACAAAACCGTAAGACCTTAACCACAGTCGTTGCGTCGTCTTGCAAAATAGAGGGCAAATCCGGTGGCAAGGAAACCACCGCCCTCTGGTCAGAGAATAAAGGACAGTCAAGTAAAATGTGGCGGACAGTAACCTGGACGCCACAAGCACCGCAGATTGGCGGGTCCTCCCGCCGGAGTAAAAAACCGTGCGTTAAGGGACTGTGCCCGATGCGGAGGCGAGTGAGGAGAACCTCATCCCGCCTGCATGACTGGTAAGACGTACGCCATGGCCGCGTGGTGGCCTTGACCAGACGCAGTTTATTTTCACCTACTGCCAGCCACTCCTCCTCCCATTGACGCATAACACGAGAACGCAAAAGGGAGGTAACAGCATGGAGGGGGACGGCACATTCAACAACGTGAGGGAGGGAACATGCATCTTTGGCAGCCACATCCGCCAGTTCGTTTCCCCTAATACCCACGTGCCCCGGCACCCAGCAGAAAGAAACCTCCTTCCCCTGCCGTTGCAGGTGGAGTAGGGCATCATGGATGTTCTGGACGACCGTATCCGCTGGGTACAAGTGTTGCATGGTCTGAAGGGCACTCACGGAGTCAGAACAGATGAGAAACTTAAGACTGGGAACACATCTCATCTGCTCCAATGCCCGCAAGATCGCAAACAATTCGGCATCAAAGATGGTAAACGCTGCAGGAAGCCGTAATTTGATGACTCGATCGGGGAAAACCACAGCACAACCTACAGAGTCCCCCTGTTTAGAGCCATCCGTAAATACTGGTACATGCTCGGGATGCTGGTTTAAAATATCGTAAAATAAGGAGGTAAAAACAAACGCAGGAGTGCAGCTCCTCCGGTACTCTGACAAGTCTAAAAGGACGCTGGGCCTCTGGAGCAACCAGGGAGGCAGGCGGGTAAAACCCTGGAGTTGGGGTGCCACACGCTCCACACCAAGGGACTCAAGCAAATGCTTGGCACGAATCCCAAATGGTCTCGTTGCCCTTGGACGACTGGAAAAGAGACGTTCCATAGGCGGTCGGGCAACAGTAGGGTATGCAGGGGAGGGAGGACAGGCAAGGAATTGACACACTCGTCGCACCATGAGGAGTTTCCGCCGGATGGCGAGCGGCGGTTTCCCTGCCTCAGCACACAGGCTGGGGATGGGACTGGTACGGAAGGCACCAGTGGCCAGCCTGATACCCTCATGGTGTACTGCGTCAAGAATCTTCAGATACGAAGGCCTCGCTGACCCATACACAGTGCATCCATAGTCAAGACGCGACCGGACGAAAGCCCTATAAAACTGCAGCAGACGCGCCCGATCTGCTCCCCAGGACCGATGGCTCAAACACTTCAAAATATTCAGCGCCTTCAGGGCCCGCACCTTGAGGTCTTTAAGGTGCGGCAACCACGACAACTTGGAATCAAAAGTGAGGCCCAGGAACCTCACAGCGTCTCTAAAAGGAAGAATGGTGCCCCTCAGACGCAATTCAGGGGAGGTAAAAGCACGTCGAGAACGATTAAAATGAACACACACACATTTGTCTGCAGAAAAGGTAAAACCCGTCTTCGCAGTCCATGCCTCTAATCGCTTTATCGTAAGCTGCAGCTGCCGACTAGCAGTGACAAGACTGGAGGAAGAACAGAAAACAGCAAAATCGTCCACAAACAAGGAGCACTGGGCAGGACTCCGGATAGTGGACGTGATACTGTTAATGGCGACGGCAAAGAGGGTGACACTTAAAACGCTTCCCTGAGGAACACCATTCTCCTGCACGTACAAATCAGATAGCACATTACCAACCCGATATCGAAAGAGGCGGCGGGAAAGAAAGGACCGAATGAAGATGGGGAGATGGCCACGAAAGCCCCACTGATGGAGTTGATTGAGGATAAGGCGGCGCCAAGTAGTGTCATACGCCTTGTTAATGTCAAAGAATACACCTAGACAATGCTGGTTACGTAAGAAGGCCTGCTGGATGACCGCCTCAAGCAGGGTCAAGTTGTCTATAGTTGAACGACATCTCCGAAAGCCACACTGAGAGTGGCTAAGGAGCTGCCTGGTCTCGAGCAGCCAAACCAGGCGACGGTTGACCATGCGTTCCAATGTCTTCCCGACACAGCTCGTCAAAGCAATACTCCGATAACTACTGGGATGCATTCGGTCCTTTCCCGGTTTGAGGAGGGGAACCAAAATCGCCTCCCTCCACGAGTCAGGGAACGTGCCGGATGACCATATCATATTAAAACAATTCAGGAGTACTTCCTTGGATGGCAGCAACAAGTGCTGCAGCATGCTGTACAGGATTTGATCATCACCTGGCGCAGTATCATGAGCCACAGACAGCGCCGAATCCAGTTCCCACATAGTGAAGGGGCAGTTGTAGGGTTCAGAATTCGGAGACCGGAAGTCCAAGTGATCCCTCTCGATGGCAGTGCGGTAGCGGCAGAAATCTGGATCACAGTTAATAGTGGCAGTAGATTCGGCAAAATACATGGCCAGTGTCTGGGCAATGTCTCTCGGCGCCGTGAGTAGACTACCCTGATGCAGCAATGCCGTGACAGGTAGTTGGCTGCGTTTCCCGGAGATCCTCCTGATGGCTTCCCACACTTTTGTAGAACTAGTGGAGCGGGAGATGGAGTTCAGGAACGATTGCCATGACCGTCGTTTGCTCTCTTTAATCACTCGCCGCGCCTTGGCCCTTGCCACCCGAAAGGCCGCAAGATTGTCAGCTGAGGGACGGCACTTGAAGCGGCGCAGAGCTGCACGGCGGGCTCGGATGGCTGAGCGGCACTCAGTGGTCCACCAAGGGACAAGGCGCCTCTTGGGATGACTTGAGGACCGTGGGATCGACAATTCAGCAGCATGGGAGATCACGGCTGTAACATGGTCGACCCATTCGTGGACGCTGGCACGGTGTTCCAAAACAGCTAAATCGCTGAAAAGTGTCCAGTCAGCTCTGCAGAGGTTCCACCTGGGCGGCACTGGTAATGCCACAGTCTCATCCAGGAGGCGAATCCAAAGGGGGAAGTGGTCACTAGAATGGAGGTCAGCGGCAACCTCCCACAGAGCAGAATCCGCGAGTGCTGGAGAGCAAAAGGAAAGGTCAATAGCTGACGACGACCCAGAAGCAGTACAGAAATGAGTGGGAGCACCAGAGTTGAGGATGCACAGTTCTTCGGATGCCATGAGACTTTCCAGAATGCGACCCCTGGGGCAAGTAGTCGTAGAGCCCCATAAGACATTATGAGCATTGAAGTCCCCCCAGAAGGAGAAATGGGCGGGGGAGTTGGGTAATAAGGTCTGTGAGAGCCTCAGAGTCTATGGCGTCCTGAGGCGGTAAGTAAACGGAACAGATTGTGAGCCTCTGCCCCACAAGAAGGTCAACTGCAACTGCTTGCAAGTCCGTAACGAGAGGGAGCTCAGATGAGTGGTGCATGTCGTGGAGAAAAACCGCAACACCACCCTTTGCCCTTTCCCCCAGCAGATCATCTTTTCGATACACGGTATAGCCCCGTAAAGAAGGAGCATCAGTGGCCCGGAAATGTGTCTCTTGGAGACATAAGCACAAGGGGCGCTCTCGTACAAGGAGTTGTAATTCGGCCACATGCGTCCTGAACCCATTCAGGTTCCACTGTAATATGGGAGCCAGTGATCAGGGTGGCTGAATTTTCACCATGCCCCTGTGCTTTGGAGGAGAGCCCGTACTGGCCGGAGATTTATTCCTGGGGCGAGAAGATCGCCCCCGGTCGACATCAATGTCCATCAGCTCCGATGGCGACCCAAGGGAGATGTCAGATAGTACGATGGCATCATCATCGGACTGACCGTGACTAGTCTCCTCAGGTGGCAAAACCTTCACCTTTGGCGCCTTCGTCTTGGGGGGGCTTAGAATGCAGAACCTTGTCAACAGTTGGAGCTTTACTCACCTGGGCAGAAGGTGCCATATGGGGAGGTGCAGGAAGTACCCCAATGTCAGCAACCACGGCCTTGTCCGATGTTGTGGGGAGAGCTGCAGGTTGCAAAACAACCGCAGCAGCATAAGTGCACTGGCAAATGCAGGTATTAGTGCTGACACTAGCAACCTCCGTTTGTGTAGCAACAGTGGCCAACTGTACCGGTTTCTGCAGAGTGGAAGCGAAAGATGTTGTAAACACAGGAGGCTGCATGGCCTTAAAGAGCTTCTTGGCCTCACCATAGGGGATGCGCTTAGATGTTTTGATCTCCTGTATCTTCCGTTCCTCGAGATAGATGGGGCAGACCCGGCTCCAGACAGGGTGACTCCTAGAGCAATTCACGCACTTCACAGGCGATGAACAATCGGCTCCTTCATGGGCAGGCTGACCACATTTACCACAAGTGGCTATCCCATTGCACCCCAACGTAGTATGCCCAAAGCGCTGACATTTAAAACAGCGCATTGGATTGGGGAAATATGGCCGTACTGGCAAACGTAAGAAACCCGTTTTAACATGCTCTGGGAGTCTCGGGCGATTGAACGTGAGAATAAACGAGTCGGATTTGACTAGGTCCCCATCGACTCGTTTCATAATATGCTGCACGTCGACAATACCTTCGTCAGCCCACTCAGATTTCAACTCGTCCTTGGGGATATCCACCAAGTCCCTACATGTCACAACACCCTTACTATAGTTCAAAGTGGAGTGGAGCTCGGTCTCGATAGCGTACTCTCCGAGACAGGTTGCTTTCCTAAGAGAAGTGACTTGACGGGAACTAGAAGTTTCAACTAACAGAGTCCCATTGCGCAGACGCTTCACAGATTTCAGTGTTCCTGCAATTCCCTCAAGACCCTTGTGGATGTAAAAGGGAGAAACTCTCTCAAAGCTACCTTCCTTCCGTTTGACAATCAAAAACACATTCTGGATATCAGCATGTGATCTGTTACGACAGTCTGATAATTCTCTAGTAACACCAGGCGCTGGAGGACTCGCAGCACGAAGTCGCTTTTTCGATTGGGTGTGTTTTCCTACCAGTGGCCCACCCAATCCACTGGTAGGGGGAAACGTAGAGGTCGAAGGGTCCATTGTGGTCCCACGAGCAGCTAGGGAACTAAAGGTCCGCTCAGACAGAGCCCCGCGTGCCTGAGTAAGCCTTATACAACTGGGGTGCGGCAGGTGCCCCAGAGGTTGCCCGCTTGCGACTGTTCCACCCCAACAGCCATGCATCTTATAGGCGCGCAGCACACCATAAGATTGAGGGGTTTTTATAGAGGTTTACCTTCCTCGCAATCCAGGCGGTCAAGCCAAGATTACCATTCCCCGCAGCATACAACATTCCACCGCTGCGCCATGCGGTGGTCGCTGAAGCATGTCCGGGGTTTACGGTGACAGGAGACTGGCGGCGCTGACCAGTCCCCAGCTCAGGACCCCGGGGTCGCCAAGCCCGTACTCAGCAAATGAATGCTGAGCCCCTGGGGGGGAGTTTATATCGATGGTATGTCGGTGGTCATAATGTTCTGGCTGATCAGCGTAGTTAACGGCTGGATGACGATACACAAAAAGTAAAGACCTTACGGAATGAACTAGAATTTAGCACAGATCTGATGAACCAGTGACGAAGACGCACAGACAGGAAAGGTAGTGACGAACGAAAAGCTCGCTGCGAGCTGGCACGTGCACAATGGACTGCTCCCGACTCGCGTTCTGCGACGCCAACAACCTGTCCTAATATTATTTCCTGTCGACAGCGTCGCATGCCGTGTGACGGCTCGGTTCCACACATCTGCTCTGCCTGCTTCCGCCCACACACCTCCCCCTCCCATCGGGCAACAGACGAAGTGTGAAGGGAGAAACGTCGTTTGCAAGGAGCACCGTGCGGCAGAAAATTTCAATCTATCTCAAGGCTATCGCGGTGCCGGCTGTGAGATTTCCGCCACGCTGCCGTGCGAGCATATCATTCCGGGCAAGGCGACTCGCCGAGAAACCGAGCGATGAATATTCAAAGCCCCATGGGGCTTAGCTGGCGCGGAAGGAGCCGGGGCCCACGTCTCGTGCGTCGGCTGCGCAGCTGCCACGTCCAGCGGCCTGCTCAAGGAACGGGGAATACTAACTATACTCCCAGCACAGTAATGCTTTAATCACATTTGTAATAAGTATTGGCACAACTATGAAATATAAAAAGTCTTTATCGCACAATTCTTTATTAAGCGTTACGCGTTTCAAAATTTCGTCATCAGGATAAAGCTGTGGAATAAAGTGTACAAGGAAATTAACAATAGCATATATGTACTTAATAACTTGAGTATGCACTTTAGTATTCCATACACAGAAATTTCAGTTAGTATCGTACTTACATCTATATTTAACTTCAGCGAAAATCTCACGAAGGTGAGCACATAGACTGAATGTACTACAGATCTCGTGTCACATACGCATATTTGACAGTGCCGTTGTGTATTCGAAGAAAACCATTGCCAAAATGACTGTGGGAATAAAGCTATCTAAGAAGTAAGCGAAGGCCGGTAGATGGCCCTAGCATTAATCACAGAAATGAGGCCAAACAGTATCTTGACAAGCAACTGTGCAATCCGATGAACTACATGACAGAACATCGTGAACAACTTGACAAAGATACACTTATGCTAATTTTATGGAAGAGAAACTCATATACTGACGGCATGAAATGTGCGCCGTTTAGTAGTTTCGTGAACAACGCTACAGAGACAGTCGTTAGTAATTCGTTAAAACAGAAGACATAGTTGCAACCATTAACTGCTCTGGTACAATATAAACATAAAACCGAGATGGACCAGAAATAAAACATAATTTGTGAAAGAATAAGTTTACGACGACCACTAAATAAAATGTTACATAATTATCACTACATGTAATCCTATTACGATAGTCGAACATATTAATAAATGACAAGGAATCATTCAGATGGGTCTATTTTAGTGGCAACAACTTGAAATAAAAAGAGTTATTATCGCAATAAATGGGATTCTTAAGTTTTTTAAAAAATTTAATAGTGCAGTATTAGATCGTAACAACAGTCCAGCCGTTATCAGTTTACAACCATAAAAAACGAAATGCTACAAGAGTATGGCCACCTGTAGCCACATTACAGTATTCTAACTACGACAGTAGCGCGATACTAATTAAAATTTCTGTGTGTAAAATACTAAGATGCATTATGTACGTATTTACTATCGTTAATATCCCTGTACACTTTTTTCCACAGCTTTAGTCTGATGACGATATTTTGAAACGCGTAACACTTAATAAGGAACTGTGCGAGCAAGATCTTTCTATATTTTAACATTGTGCCAAATCTTAATGGTCGCCTCCCTCTACCATGAATGTATTTCTTCACCAAGTGACGGTAAGAAGTACTACCTCTCTCTCATAAAGATTATAACGAACAAAACACTCAGACACAAGAACTTTATCCACACTTAAACATACTGAATAACCCGTCGTCAGGTGGCTCTTCCGAACTTTCATGCTAGGGTCTCCCTTCGTGTTCCTTCGCTGTTTAGTGCTGTAAGATCTTTAGGAACCATACAGCAAATGGTCTAAAAGTGGACTGATATGAGGGCGTGCTATAAAGTAATGCTTGAATTTTTTTTGTCTCAGTATCGGTTGAGGTATTACATGTCATGCATATTATGCTCTGTTCTTTCTTCCTTCGCTGACCCAAGTTGCAACCCACTGTCGCAAGAAGACTCTGAATTGTAGCGTGTAATATGGCGGTGCGTACCATAATTATGCCTTCAGTGTGACAATGCCAGACCACACACGGGCGCTCCGATATCTGCAACAATACGACGCCTTGGGTTCACCGTAATCGATTATCCTCCATGCAGTACCGACTTGGCCCCATCCGATTTTCATCTCTTCCAAAACTTACAGAACACCTTCGAGGTCTTCATTTTGATAGTGATGAAGCGGTGCAAACAGAGGTGAGGGTCTGCCTCCGTCAACGAATGGTTCAAATAGTTCCGACCACTATGGGACTTAACTTCTGAGGTCATCAGTCCCCTATAACTTAGAGCTACTTAAACCTAACTAACCTAAGGACATCACACACATCCATGCTCGACGCAGGATTCGGCCCTGCGACCGTAGCGGTCGCGTGGTTCCAGACTGTAGCGCCTAGAACCGCTCAACCACCGCGGCCGGCGTTTCAATAGTGTTGTATATTGTAGTTTGGTTGTGTTGTTACTTTACTTCTTAATTTTAAAATTTTGAGGGCTGATAACTTCATTACTTGTGTGCCGAGGTAATGGACCTACGTTTGTGCTTAGGGGTAAGCTGAAAAACGTTTCACTCAAAGAAGTTGCAATATTTCGTTGCTTCTCGACGAAATCAGTTAGAAGCAAGGAAAATAAATTTTTAGAAGACTGCACAGAATCTAGATTTCGTTGGATAAAAGCAGTAAGTAGCAGGGGGAAAGTGTGGAGAAAAAGAATTTCCCCTTGGCACAATTAGAAAACTTCCAGAAAAGGCTACAAGAGACCGCAGACTGTCATCCACTGACACTTCTCGGCATATGAAAGACACCGATGGTGGAGCATCAGCCATAAACAGTGAGAAGGAGGTGGTTCAAATACTGCTTAAAAGCTTGTCATCTAAGGAAAGGCCAGGTCATCACATCAGCAATGAAAACTGAAAATACTTCTATTGGACAAGAAATCAGAAATGGACTGGCAGTGCCTGATAAAAGATATTTATGTAACTAATATTAGGTGAGATAATATTTTTCCTTTGCTGCTGATGTGAGAATCTCTTAACACTTATGAGATTGGCATTTCTAGTGGACCATCATTTATATTATTCAGAGTCTCATATAGAAGTAGATCTCTAGAGGCTTGGTATCTTGCTATAAAACTGAGTAATTATTTAAACGTGTTGCTTTTTTGTTTCCTGAGGAGCCGCAAGTGCTGGGCCCTTCTTTCTGGAGTACAGTGTGTAAGAGGTGATCAAAAAAAATACAGTCTGAGGCCGCTGCTGCAGCGTTTATGTAATGCAGTGTGACTCCGATTCGCACACATAAGTACCAATATGTAGGCATGGGATTAGTGTGGCATTCACGTCTTTCTGTCATGCATGCAGTAAATGTGAAAATGAGAACTATGGCAACATTATCACGAAAAGTGTCCAAACAAGCCCAACATGCTACTGTTTTTTTCTTGGCCGTCAAAGGACAAACACCGGCAGACGTCTATCGGAGAATGAGAATTTGCGGGACAGCATATCCGTCGAAAACAACTGTTGTGGAATGATGCGCCAGGTTATCACGATCGTGGAATGATGCGCCGAGTCCCGTGTTGGTCGATATTCGACACCAGACACTGGTCTAGGGGAAGGTAGGGAGAGAAGTTACGCCAACTTAAGTGGAGTCACTCGAGCACCTGCCCTACAGTACTGACCTCTCCCAAGACGATTATCACGCCTTCAAGTCCCTTAAAGAAGGCCGTGATGAGTCGGCGATTCCCGTTGTACAAGGATGTGTAGCAGACAGTCACGTACTTTTTCAGTAGCAGGATACGGTGTTTTACTAAAGAGATATCTTTAAGCCACTGTGTTGGTGGGATGATTGCCTCAATGCTCATGGCGATTTTATTTGATTGCGTCGGTCGCCTGCTGCCGTAGCCCATTAACACCAAATTTCGCACTGTCCTAACAGATAGGTTCGTCGTATGTCCTACATTGATTTCTGCGGTTATTTCACACACTGTTGCTTGTCTCTTAGCAATGACAACTCTACGAGAACACTGCTGCTCTCGGCTGGTAAGTGAAGGCCGTCGGCCACTGCGTTGTCCGTGATGAACGGTAATCCCTGAAATTTAGTGTTCTCGGCATACTCTTGATTGTGCATCTCGGAATATTGAATTCCCTAATTATTTCCGAAATGGAATGTCCCATGTGTCTAGCTCCAACTATCATTCCGCGTTCAAAGTCCGTCAATTCCCGTCATGCGGCCATAATCACCTTTTCACATGAATCGCCTGAGTACAGATGACAGCTCCGCCAATGCACCGCCGTTTTATATCTTGTGTACGCGATACTACCGCAGACTGTATACGTGCATATCGTTAGCCCGTGACTTCTGTTACCTCAGTGTAGGTTATTGGAAGTAATTTTAATGCGTTTATTTATTTATAAGAGTACAGAATTAAATGAGCTGCAGCTCTGAACGGCGCGCTGCGTGAAGGAACGCCTCAGTGGCAGGATACGGCGGGCAGCAGGCGCTCGCCCCCTGTCGAGACAACGCGGCTGCGCTGGTCCGTGTGGGGGCCCGCGATGCGGCCGTCGCGTCCCGTTTTCTCCGACTGGACTCGGAAACAGAGGGTCGCGACCCGCACGCAGTTTACGCACTTGAACTGCGGTGAAAGCTGCGTGGGCGCGCCGCGCCGCCCTTTCGCGCAGGCAGCCCTTTGTGTTTCCTGCTCGCTGGCCCCGCCAGTATATTTAGCGGACACCCACGCTCGCAGCCCTGTAACGCCGTACCGTGCCCTCTGCTAACCTTTGCGTGTACGCCGCAAGACGGCCTGCCCGCCAAGCCCCCCCCCCCCCCCTCCGACAACAAATTCTAACATGTAGCATCTTCCCTGCAAGGGCCAAACCAACAGGCAACTCTCACCACGGGTTGACTGAATTACCACAGACAACATATTGCATACAGCGTACTTGGTAGAACGTGTTTCATATTCTCCTCGGCGTAAGTTCGTTGATTTATTGATAGCACGAAACAATGGCATAACTATTGTAACTAACGTCCCGGGGAAAACTCTGACATTCAGATTGACCGCCCACCCCACTGACGTCACCTACATCCTCACTGCTGTTTAGCCTTAGCTTGTTTATTCAGATAAAAACGTCTTTAAAACGAAATAAATTTACACATGTCTGTAACTGTTTTATTGTGTGCTGCAGTTCAAAACGTGTAACAATAACACGATACCTGTTTCATTTTTCCATTGCCAAACAATGCTAGACGGTAACAAAATAACCAACGCAAAATATATTCTCGACATTTTCATTAACTTCGAACAGTTGTCCTAACGAAAGTCGCTCCATCTAGCAGCCCAAAACAAGAAAGAAGCGTCCCTTTATTAAGTGAATGGAAGATCTTATGTAAGTATTTGTTCAACACAATCCAGTTCGTATCCTCTTAAGATCCCCTTTCATTCATCTCTGTTTCCTTCACATTTAGTGCTCTCCATTCTTCTTCTTCTTTTTCCTCTTCTTCTGTTTTTCACCTCTGCCGAAATTGCGTCTGCATAGTATCTGTCCAAGCTGTCATATCCTAATTACCGTCACTCACTCCAAACCATTTTGACCCTCTACGTTCGCCGACACCTATTATTGCCCTGAAACACTCTTGAAATACTAAGATCTTAAACAGACCAAAGTTAAATAACATAGCAACTGAACTAGTGCATTAAGTAAAACTTATTTTATTATCAGTAACAATCTCTTATAATGATGTTCTGCTTGTAATTCGATTTGCAAACTATTCTTATTTTATGTCCAATTCGGTCCAATGTCAAAAGACGTAGAAGATACTGTGTACAGAATTTGTTTCGCTGATTCAGTTTTTTTGTGACATTTATAGCGACTCCAACGAGTTGCCTGAGAATTATTGTTGTTGTCCTCAGTTCGAAGGAGATCTTAACGATATTCATCCAGTACAAGTATCTCAATTCCTGTCTACATTCGTTTGAAACTGCTTATTGTAGTCAGCGACGAAATCCAGCACAAAGGAAAAGATCGTTAATGGAAATGGAGAGCTTTACACCGAAGAGGGCGGGAGGGAAGGTAGTTTTCAGGCTGCGAATGTCACTTAGCCATATTTAGCCATAGCACGAAAATCTTCAAATGTGTGTGAAATCTTATGGGACTTAACTGCTAAGGTCATCAGTCAATAAGCTTACACACTACTTAACCCAAATTATCCTAAGGACAAACACACACACACCCATGCCGGAGGGAGGACTCGAACCTCCGCCGGGGCCAGCCGCACGGTCCGTGACTGCAGCGCCTCAGACCGCTCGGCTAATCCCCCGCGGCTAACCATAGCACGTACTGTGCTACAAAGTAAAATAAAAAAACAGCCACTTAGCCCACTTTTGACCAGCAAACAGCACCCAGCAGGTTCCTTAGTCGATTTCAGATACGAGTGGAATAATTTTATCGTAATTTCTTTAAATGGAAAGTGGGCTAGCTGATGGCTGTAGCACACACACACACACACACACACACACACACACACACACACACACACAAAACGAAAACTAAGATGCGCGCAGCAATTGGACATCCTGGCTGGCTACATGTTGAACTTGTAACAAGAGACTTTTGAAAAGCTGAACGAATTTTCGCTCTCTCGTAAGTACGATGGATAAAGTAATAGTATGTAAAAAAGATAGCACCAGGAGCTGCAGAAGACAAAACGACTCTTTATAAAAAGGAACAGCTGCTAGCATCCGAAAGTATAAACTTCTACACAACGAAAATATGAATGAGAGGTCATGTCTCGAATACAGCTCTATATTGGTTTGATATATGGGCAAGGTTGTATACATGGAAGAAACCTGGAGATACTGACAGGTTTCAGATAGATTATATAATGGTAAGACAGAGATTTAGGAACCAGGTTTTAAATTGTAAGACATTTCCAGGGACAGATGTGGATTCTAATCACAATCAACTGGTAGATTAAAATTGAAGAAACTGCAAAAAGGTGGGAATTTAAGGAGATGGGACCTGGATAAACTGACTAAACCAGAGGTTGTACAGAGTTTCAGGGAGAGCATAAGGGAACAATTGACAGGAATGGGGGAAAGAAATACAGTAGAAGAAGAATGAGTAGCTTTGAGGGATGAAGTAGTGAAGGCAGCAGACGATCAGGTAGGTAAAAAGACGAGGGCTAGTAGAAATCCTTGGGTGACAGAAGAAATACTGAATTTAATTGATGAAAGGAGAAAATATAAAAATACAGTAAATGAAGCAGGCAAAAAGGAATACAAACGGCTCAAAAATGAGATCGACAGGAAGTGAAAAATGGTTAAGCAGGCATGGCTAGAGGACAAATGTAAGGATGTAGAGGCTTGTCTCACTAGGGATAAGATAGATACTGCCTACAGGAAAATTAGAGAGACCTTTGGAGAAAAGAGAACAACTTGTATGAATATCAAGAGCTCAGATGGAAACCCAGTTCTAAGCAAAGAAGGGAAAGCAGAAAGGTGGAAGGAGTATATAGAGGGTCTATACAAGGGTGATGTACTTGAGGACAATATTATGGAAATGGAAGAGCAAGTAGATGGAGATGAAATGGGAGATACGATACTGCGTGAAGAGTTTGACAGAGCACTGAAAGACCTGAGTCGAAACAAGGCCCCGGGAGTAGACAACATTCCATTAGAACTACTGACGGCCTCGAGAGAGCCAGTCCTGACAAAACTCTACCATCTGGTGAGCAAGATGTATGAGACAGGCGAAGTACCCGCAGACTTCAAGAAGAATATAACAATGGAGGTCCATTTTTATAAAATTAGGTTTCTTATATTTCAGTACGATTTTTGAGGTCGTTTAGAGTCGAAAAAGGTAAGCCTCAAATCGCTAAGAGCAAATGCTACGATGCCTCCCTTGAAAAGGAAGCGACCGATTTCCTTCCCTATTCTAGGATGCCTCCCTTGAAAAGGATGCTGCCGATTTCCTTCCCTTTCCTTTAACAATTCGAACTACTGCGCAGTTGCTAGTATTCTTGTCGTCGGCGGCCCCCAATCTACCTTCCTTTATATCTAATCTCCTTCCCCTCGTCTTCTTCTTCTTCTTCAATCGTCATCCTCCCCCCCCCCTCCCTCCCTCCCTCTCATCCCTAGATATGTTCGCACCCATTCCTGGCGATAGGTCCAAGTTAATTGATTAGTGCGGGAGAGTCTGAATTCGCTGACAAATGTAAAATGGCAATCGGCGAAACGGAATCCCTCCGGAAGACAACCACCATCATTCCATAGGCTCTCGCCGAGTGATTATTCTCGTTATCAGAATGTCGGACGAAATTTCTAGTCCGCAGGGACGATCCTCATTACGTATTGCGCGGTTTGTAGCATTGCGCAGCGGAATTAATTGCCGGCTTTATCGTCTTTCTGCTAAGTCTGCGCTTGTTCGAGTAAATTGATGGTAATTAATCGCATCGCGCAGCGAGAGGCGAATTAATGAAGTGCACATCCCTCAGCGACACCATATAACTTTGATTAAAGCTATCCACGATGAGCGAGGTAAGTCTTTTTGAGGTATTCTATCCATCAGGCGGGCTTTTATTGCGCCATTTCACAGCACACGGCAACATTCTTTAAAGACTGCTGCGATGAAGCTTGGCAATACTGTGCCAGTACACGTAATTTAACGTGGCAGCTCGGTTTTTGCTTCCATAAACAACCCCCAGCCAGAGATATGTTCTAAAACGCTTCTGTGGGCCTCTAGATGTTTGATTCGCTTAAGTCACTTAGTACAGTCTGCACTGGGTTTCTGCTCTGGAGTGTACTCAAATACACCACTGAAACCACACTCCCTCATTATAAGGGGGTGGTCTAAAAGTTTCCATTCCAAAGTCGTACAGTCCAGATAGGGTAGGGTGCCTTTGCTAATAGCACGACATCGACTGCAGCGCCTCACCTGGTCTCGAGATCGTATTGGTTAGATCCTAGGTTGGAAAACCATGGCCTTGTCATATGAGTCCCGATTTCCGTTGGTAAGAGTTGATGGTAGTATTGGAGTATGGTGCAGACCCCAAGAAGCCACGGACAGAAGGTGACAACAAGGCACTGTAAAAAGTGGTGGTGGTTTCGTAATGGTGTGGGCTGTGCTTACATGGAATGAACTGGGTCCTCTGGTCTAACTGAACCGATCATTGACTGGAAATGGTTATGTTTTGCTACTTGGAGACCATCTGCAGCCAATCATGGACTTCAAGTTGCCAAATAACGACGGAATTTTTACGGACGAAAATGCGCCATGTCACCGGGCCACATTTCTTTGCGATTGGTTTGAAGAAGGCGCGCGCGCGCGCGCGCGTGTGTGTGTGTGTGTGTGTGTGTGTGTGTGTGTGTGTGTGTGTGTGTGTGTGTGTGTGTGTGAGAGAGAGAGAGAGAGAGAGAGAGAGAGAGAGAGAGAGAGAGAGAGAGAGAGAGAGAGGGGGGGGGGGGAAGAGGGGAAATACCATCTTTGATACTGAGCAAGTGTGGGTAAAGCGAGAGTATAAATATGTCGTATATGGAAATGGTTGTTTCGTTGTAAAAATGAAAGCTGATAAAAAAAAAGTCAGTTGCGAGTACTGAGGGTTCCTTACAAACTTACACAAAGTCCATCCATTCCGAGAATCGAGAATATCGACGAATTTTGCCAGTTATCGACATTGATACTGTCAAGACATCGGTCGTAGGGATTCCAAGACTTTCCAGAATGATTTGATTTCAAATTTGAAGTCGTTTAACAAATAACAAAAGCAACATTTTTTCGTGTGATATAATTATAAATTGACATTTATCTGGTTATTTACTATTTCTACTTGTACTATGAAACCTACCTTCTTGCTAAATTTCATGATTCAACGAAAAGGGGAAATACCGGTAAGTTTTTAATGAGTGAGTTTGCGAATATCGAAATAAGCGACATAAATGGCCGCATCTTTTGATTGCGTTGGCCTAGAAGTTTACAGATAATACACTACCAAGGGACCATAGACATTAGAGTATGATAAATTTCAACTTAATACGTCTCCTCATTCATGGGAAAAAGAGATTTGAGAAGTGAGACAGACAGCAAGACAGACAACAAATAGATCCTCTAAGGGTTCCGTTTTGAAAGACGGAGGTGCGGAACCCTAAAATTATTGAACTGGTCGCATAGAGTTTCGCGAAATTTAAAATTACTTCATTTTGTTTTTCGCAAGGTGTCTCGTTATAACACCAAAGACCTAAATTGAATGTTCACTAATTATATATTATGACACGTGTAACACGTCACAGCACCTGCTGATTGTATTCGAAGATATATACATACGCCCGCGTCCTTGAGAGACGTCATTGTTACGCAGAGGCTCTCTGCTGTTTTATTCTGAAATTAACATTGTAATCAATTTTTTTAGCAATTAACCAATTTCGTTTACTTCGGCATTATCATGCTACTATCTTAAGACGTGAACTCCACATGCAAAACATGTGTTGTATGCTGGCACGGTGAAATACGGCGCACAATGGCTGTGTTTTTCCAGTTTTAAGCATGGAGTTCACGCCCGAGATAGTAGTTTAGTAATGCCGGAGGCGTGGCAGGTGAGGGGGGGGGGGGGGCGAAATTAGCTTACTGCTAAATAAAACAACATACAAAAGACTATTCATCCAGCATTACGTTCAGAAATCGGCATAGCGTGTCTGCATGACATACAACATTCAGTATCCTATATATAAAGAGTAACTCAAGAAACTGGTTTATTCCTGCTCTGACTCTCTGCTACGGGAGAGATAGGTATCGCCGCAGTTCTACTTCCTCCAGCACCACTGCTTTTCAAATGCAGAACTAGAGCATGCATCGCTTGCTTCGGTCGTTGACATACAAATACCATATGTCTAAAATCTTCTTAATCTCCACATTAAAAGCTCGGGAAGTCCGTTCCACCGAATCTGTGCGTACGTGCCCGTGGTATATTTCAGGTACGTCATCGTCACACAAACCTGCAGTGGTTAGTTTCCCAGGCATTGTCGCACTGGTTTCTTACTGATTCCTTCAAAGTCACCAAGTCTAAGTTCGAGACATTGTCAAGATAGTGGCTGCCCGTTCCAGAATCCTGTTGCATTTAAGGAAACGACGAAGCACTCTTTTTGTATTCCAGATAATTTTTCACTACAAACTTAAAGATTGTGCTCATTTCTCCCTGCCAAGCAGTAAGGCAAATGCTCATTTTTCCCAGTTACGCTTCTTCCTCTTTCTAGTCAGCCTACGTCTTTCTTTTCCTCCCTCATTACTTGTATCCAGCCACCTCCCCTCTTTCACTATCTTTGACATCTCTGACTGTTTATCGTGCGGTATGCAATCAGTCGCTTTTTGAATTTATGCGATTTATTGTATAGTTTAACTAGTTTTCGAGTCAACATAGTCTCATCACCAGATGGAGATGTTACAGAAACATTTCTGAGCCATATGCAGCTAGACGCTAGGGTCATGCTGCAGACAAAAATAAGGCCTAAGTTAAAGCAAAGAGTACGAAGCGAACAGATCGTTGTATTTTAGGATGCTTGCAAAAATGCAACCGGTAATCCCAAACATATTTAGCGATTTTCCAAATACTCGAGGAAGCAGAAACTTATTACCAAATCGCTGGAAAACTTAGAACGACACTTTCAAAATATATATATTTATGTCCTCAGTAGCTACGTTAACAAAAGGTTGGCGATACTTTAAAGAAAGAAAGAAAGATATAACCAACTCAGCCACATAAGAGTAGTGGAAAGTCATTCAATCGCGTACACAGTGTGTACATAGGAGCCGTGTGGACGTTGTTCAAATGGTTCAAATGGCTCTGAGCACTATGGGACTTAACTTCTGAGGTTGTCCCCTAGAACTTAGAACTACTTAAACCTAACTAACCTAAGGACATCACACACATCCATGCCCGAGGCAGGATTCGAACCTGCGACCGTAGCGGTCGCGCGGTTCCAGACTGTAGTGCCTAGAACCGCTCGGTCACTCTGGCTGGCTGTGGACGTTGTCAGCTCTGGAATGCATCATGTGACAGCATGGTCCGCGAGTACTGCGTCTGCATCTCGATGTTATTCAAACCCGTACCCAGTGCAGCGAACGGATCATATTGATTTATTGCATTTTGAATTACCTGCAAGCGGAATGCTCATCAGTTCCACAGCGGCAGACAGAATGACGCTTGCCTAACCCACTTATCTGCCCATCACTCTAAATTTATTTCGCGTGCAGTCCGACATGTTTATTGTGTGGCCCTAGATCTAAATCCAGCATGGCGCTTTAAAAATTGTGCGTTTAACAACTCTAAAACTGTTATTCTTTAAGCTATGTAAGAGTCAGTTCCAAACTCGACATAGGAAGTGCACATTAATTACGGAGCAATCTTTTAAATTGAGTAGCAGACAGCAAAATATATTCGGAACCACTAAAACATTGCTGAATGTACTTTTTGCCTACTAATTCTGGAGACGCATCGTTCAAACACTGAAGCTACATTCTACACCGTAGTAAGTGAAACTGACGGCGTAATTTGGGGGAAAAGGTATGTTACCGTAAAAGTTAGCTTTTTTTTCACTGACACTTTTATTTAGCTTTTTTTTCACTGACACTTTTATTTAGCTTTTTTTCACTGACACTTTTATGACCTGTTATGGAACTTGTTTGAAGGGATATTTAAACTATGCACGAGAGGGAACCACTGTTGCTTTAGTCTTTGCGGTGTTTAACGAGAGGACGTGTGTAGAGGGAATGCTCAGCTGTGCTACTGATAGGAGGAGGGACGCTGAAGTTGCATCCGGAAACCAATTTGCCTCATTTTAAATACAATAACTCATGTCGAGGAAGAACTAGCTATACTCATACGGGATGATGATTGTTATGATTTATAGTCAGTAAAAATTTAGATTTACTATTTCCCGTTTAGAGAGCATGGTGCAGGAACCTGAACAATTAAAATACCTACTGTGGACCTCCCATCAAGCACTTGGCTGTTTGTCACTGGTAATTTTGGATATGCCAAGAGAGGTTATCAGTAAATCTCTGAATGAAGTCTGCGATATCCCAAACTTAAGCGTAGCAACAAATTTTTTTCGATCATACAATTATGCCTCGAGTGTTGCTGAGATAATTGTGAAATACAGAATGTAATAATTTTAACTATGGCGAAAATCTGTGATTTATTTCACCACAAAACGGTTTGAATAAAACAGGAACATTTACTTTCTGTTATTAGCTTTTCATTACCATTCCAGAAATGGCCTCGAGCCAATCTGGTTCATCTCCATCTGAAGAAGTGCCAGACTGACTCGAAACACTAACAAAATATCATGAATTGAAGGATGTTGTTTCATTAAAAAATGGTTCAAATGGCTCTGAGCACTATGGGACTTAACTTCTAAGGTCATCAGTCCCCTAGAACTTAGAACTACTTAAACCTAACTAACCTAAGGACATCACACACATCCATGCCCGAGGCAGGATTCGAACCTGCGACCGTAGCGGTAGCGCGGTTCCAGACTGTAGCGCCTAGAACCGCTCGGCCACCCTGGCCGGCTGTTTCATTAAGTACATATGCCTTGTGTTCGTTCTTGTGAAGGAAACACACTCACATACCAACTTTTTTAGTACTTTGGCAATGCAGGAATTTTAGAGTTGGGCCGCTCGGGGCAGCCGCGTGGTCTGTGGCGCCTTACCACGGTTCGCGCGGCTCCCCACATCGGAGGTTCGACTCCTCCCTCGGACATGGGTATGTATGTGTTGTCCTTAGCGTAAGTTCGTTTAAGTAGTGTGTAAGCATAGGGACCGATGATCTCAGCAGTTTGGCCCCATAGGAACTTACCACGAATATCAAAATTTCTCAAGTTGGAAGTTTCTAGTGGATACGCTTATCGCAGCGTTTATAAAATGTTGAGCGATGTTTCAAGATAAGAGCAGCACTTACTACACGAATTGTGACTTTTGCACAAATTACAGAAAGGGGAAATGCACAACTTAATGGCAGCTTACGCTACTCATATCGTTGTACCGTAACCTGCCTCGGCAGTATCCTAAGAGAGTGTTAAAGGACCGTTACCGTGTACAGTACATCCGGGAGTCAGCTTAACCACAGCGACGTCTATCGTCTCCGCGGCAGACAGAATTATTTTTAAAGCGAAATTTTATTAGTCCATTCGATAGAGCCGTCCCATATTAGACTATTGCGACATTCGTTTCTTCGACATGTATTAACAGGGACAGCAAAAGAGGATGCATAACCAGTACTCCAGCAGTGACAGCACTACCCTGGTCCGCACTGGCTGTTGCCGCCCTGCACCATAGCTGCTCAGTCGCTTCTGGAGAACTGGTTATTCATCCTGTTTTGCTGTCCCTGTTAATACATGTCGAAGAAACGAATGTCGCACTAGTGTAATGCGGGACGTCTCTATTGAACAGACCGGTAAAATTACGTTTTAAAAATAATTCTGCTTCTAATGGACAACAAACCAATACTTTCCGTCGCATGAATGACGTGATTTGTGGTGTTTGTTTGAGCTGATTCCAGTCAGAATTGTACTGAACAGCCGGCCGTTGTGACCGAGTGGTTCTAGGTGCTTCAGTCTGGAACCGCGGGACCGCTACGGTAGCATGTTCGAATCCTGCCTCGGGCATGGATGTGTGTGATGTCCTTAGGTTAGTTAGGTTTAAGTAGTTCTAAGTCTAGCGGACTGATGACCACAGATGTTAAGTCCCATAGTGCTCAGAGCCATTTGAACCATTTGTACTGAACTGTTTTATTGCACGATGGAGCTCCACCTCACATTGCTCGTGCAACCAATCGGCTACTCTGTAACACATTTGGAGAAAATCGAATTATTGGCCGACCGTTCCAAACTGCTTTGCCACCAAGAAAACCAGATCTGAACATGTGTGATTTGTAGCTGTGGAGTTACGAGAAGAACAGGATTTATCAACGGGACACTAAGACACGTTGGAGACTGAAACTGGGCGTAGCCAGGGAGGTAGCAAACATGCCATCTGAGACGTTTCGGGCAGCAGTAGAGCAATCTCTACTGCGGTTCCAGGCTGTCTGGGAAGCAGATGTTCGTCAAATTGAGCAACATTTGTAGCCTTGAACGTAAACAAAGTATGCAATCAACAAATATTACCCTCTGATGTGGAAATTCAAATGTGTTTATTTCACTGGTTTATCTGTTATTTCTCTTCCGCTTGTCCTTACAAATGTCTCAACAAAGTTTGATTGTCCTGCGGTCATTCGTTTTTCATGGGAGCCATCTCAAGTAGCAAAACTTTAGTTATGACCACCCTGTAGTTCGATGAAAAATGGGCCAGAAATAGAAAAAAAAACTGCTACAGTGTAGTACAGAAAGTAACTAAAAAGAAACATGCAATGAGACGAACAGAAATGTCACTTTTCTTCAATGACAATAATTACACTGAAGTCATCGTGCCGGCTGCTGTACCCGAGCGGTTCTAGGCGCTTCAGTCCGGAACTGCGCTGCTGCTACGGTCGCAGGTTCGAATCCTGCCTCAGTCATGGATGTGTGTGATGTCCTTAGGTTAGTTAGATTTAAGTAGTTCTAAGTCTAGGGGACTGATGACCTCCGATGTTAAGTCACATAGTGCTTGGAGCCATCTGATTTTTGAGGTCATCGGGATTTATTATGGTTCTTAATGAACAAGCATGTTCGACTATGTTTCAGGGTGCATTACGAGTTCCCATCTCTCACCATATAAGGAGTATGTCCAACATTGTCGAGATTAAACGTTTTTGTGGCCCAGATTTTACTGTGTGTGGTGGTACAATGCTGCAAAGACTTGCTCACCTGCAAATCTTTCAAGAAGGAACACTGTGTTGTCGACGTCATTGTGACACCGTACTCCTTCCTCACGTGCATCATTTCAGGTGTGTATTCGACCCTAAACCACGACCGAACCGAATAGCGCAGGTGGAGGAGCAAGAGACTATTCGGTGAATGGACTGGCCAGTCCCTTCATCAGACTTGAATCCCACGAAACACGTGTGGGGTTCATTGAGAAGATGGATTGCAGCAGCTCCAAACGCACCAATGACTATCCTGCAGCTGTCCATAGCGCTAGTGGTAAAATGGAGCGCCCTACCACCAAAAATCCTTACCAACCTTGTGGCCAGCATTGAAGCATATTATAGAGTTTGTATAGCCCTCCGTGGTGATCACGCGCCCTATTGAGAACCGTGTCCCAGCTTTCATCATCCCGTGA
Source organism: Schistocerca piceifrons (assembly GCF_021461385.2). Classification (NCBI taxonomy): domain Eukaryota; kingdom Metazoa; phylum Arthropoda; class Insecta; order Orthoptera; family Acrididae; genus Schistocerca; species Schistocerca piceifrons. Next base: position 455,715,005 of record NC_060141.1, read on the forward strand.
GGATCACCATGGATCTCGGTATTTTCAGTGTAATCACTGTCTTTGAATTTATGTCATTTCTGTTTATCTCGTTGCGTACTTCTTTCTGTTACCTTCTGCACTATTCTTTACCAGTTTCATCGAGCTATGTACTTGGCAGTGACACAGTATGAGAAAGTAATTTTCGTCCATAAGATTTGCACTCCAGTGCATTCCGACCTCTGGCTTACAACGGTTGGTTCGAAGCTGCCTAAAGCAAGCGTATGCCTCAAGAGCACACTGTTTGAGCTATGTCGCTGTAAATTTAACACTGTTAAGCATATACACACGTACATAACACGTCAACACACAGAGGAAACTGTTTTATCCCGTCCGCATATTCTGCTACAAAACGTACACATATATAAGGGTAATCATAAAGTCACCGAAACATTTTAAAACACGATACAAGTAGGTAAGCGGCTTAACCTAACGTAATAAAGGACACAGTACGTGGAAGACCAAATCTCTACGTTTTTTTTCTTTTTTTTTTTCTTCTTCTTCTTCTTCTTCTTCAAGTGGTGCCTGCAAGTTAGTTTAGGAAAACAGCAACAGCGGCGTCACAGACCGTAGTTCCACCGAGACAACACACGCATATGGGAGACGAGGGGCTATTTGCAACTGTCGAGCACGTCAGCGATTCCGAGAACGTTACCGTTTTAGGCGCCGTGTCCTTCGTTGAAAAAACTGTCAAAGGTACCGTGCAGCAATTGTGGCCCATGCTACAACTTGAAGCTGATAGCACAAGTCCCGTCTTTAAATAAGAATACAAAGTGCCCTATCTATATTTCGGCAACTTTGTAAGATAGTAACTAAATGAGGCGTTGCCACGTTCCTGGATAGGTCGTGTTGCGGTCACTGACCTGGCGCTCTTAAGTGGCCACCACTGTCGCCGAACTCCATGCCTTATTACTTTTTCGTGTGAGGTTACATAAAAGATAGCGTTTATGTTTCAAGTCTACCACAGAAACTCGAAGACTCGTGACGCCGTATCGCAACACCTGTTCTTAGCGACACTCCCGACATGTAAGCCTATTATGGGCAGGATTTGGCTACCGAACAGATGTGTGCTGTCACGCACGGTACACGTAAAATGTTTATAAACTTTATAACACATAGTGTCATTTGTTACATACTTACCGAATTTTCCAAGTGTTTTGTGGACTTTTAATTACCTTGTATTTTTCTTCTCTGCTCGATATGCGACAACAGTGTTTACTCCACAAATGAAATAAGATTTTCAGCTGCTGAAAGTCCAACCAGTAGTCTAAAACAAAGAGCCCAATAAGGAAGAGTCAAGACAAGGCTCGCGGCATTTAGCAGCAGCACTCTCACCAGCGCTTCTTAAGAGTACATGGTAAAGATTTAGCACAGGCACAACGGTTGAGCGAGGACACCTTGCGAAACGCTTTACGTAAGACGACACGTTCCCGCGAGGTACTTGGCACAGCGAGATGTCCCAGCCTTCAGTGCTCGTGTTTCTCGCCGTATCTCGCGCCCATTGACGTGCGCATCTTGGTCAATGTTGCAGGTCCTGGCCTACTGTCGCCTATATAGTCAACTAGATATTATCACATGGCTTTCCAAGAACACGCTGTGTTGTTCTTAAACGGCGGCAGTTGGAGAACTAATGTCTTCTGGTACTACAATGGAAGAAGACTGAGATGCGGAAAAAATGCACGCTGATATGAAAGGATCGCGCAAAAAACGCCTAACTGGAGCAGGAAAAGAAGCAAGTTATACTACATCTATACTAGGTACTCTGTTTAGAAAATGCGCAAATGTAACTGGCAGTACAGACAAGTGAAGGCGCCGTATTTATGAAAAGTTACGCTACCGAGCGGACACGAACTTCTTAATTCAAAAATGGTTCAAATGGCTCTGAGCACTATGGGACTTAACTTCGGAGGTCATTAGTTCCCTAGAACTTAGAACTATTTAAACCTAACTAACCTAAGGACATCACACACATCCATGCCCGAGGCAGGATTCGAACCTACGACCGTAGCGGTCGCGCGGTTCCAGACTGTAGCGCCTAGAACCGCTCGGCCACTACGGCCGGCCTTCTTAATTCAGAAGAGGTTGAAGAAGTGTATAGTAATGCCTCTACGCGAGTTCCGCAACTTGCCCTTCGGGTGAAGGAGTGTGTACATATATGTGGCGCACACCGAATCCTCTGCGTCGTAGAGAGCGACAAATGCCTGCAAAGGTTTTAATTCTCGTTTTAATTCTGTGTTTTAATAGACCCAACGTGACGTTTACATTTTTATGAGAACAGTATAGACTCTCATATTCCGCAAGACATTGTCGGCTTTGATGCCGCAACAGAAACTGACAAGAAAACCAAATAACGACACGTATTCATCCGGAGCAAAACTGTGCGACGGCGAAGTCATAAAATGGACTGACTGTACGAAACATACTGCAATAAAAGAAAAGCTCAAACGTTAGCTCAAACGTTAGCGGTAGCTAAAATATATCTACTGAATTAAGGTAGTTGCAGTTGAGGCTCGTTACTACAGCTGAACATCCCTATAACGACAGCGGTTACAACGACAATTGGGCTATTTGGTCGTGATTTCTGTGGTGCGGCCATATTCTTCGTAAGGAACATACTTCTCATCCTTGCTTAATAGGATAAATGTATATGTGTGTGTACCTCGTGTATGACGTCATTTTCAGCCTTAGCTGACAACAAGATTTTCCAAGAATCAATGTACTGTAGAAGGAAATCTATTGTAATATGGCAACCTGGCGCATTCATACTATAGTGGCGGTGACAATCATAGAACTCTGTTAACAGTACACGTGATGTCGGTTTACGTAACAATTTGTTACGTAGTGCACGCATTTTAGAACAGCACGGCCAGCCGGCCGGAGTGGCCGTGCGGTTCGAGGCGCTGCAGTCTGGAACCGAGCGACCGCTACGGTCGCACGTTCGAATCCTGCCTCGGGCATGGATGTGTGTGATGTCCTTAGGTTAGTTAGGTTTAATTAGTTCTAAGTTCTAGGCGACTGATGATCTCAGACGTTAAGTCGCATAGTGCTCAGAGCCATTTGAACCATTTAGCACGGCCAGTAAAAGTTTTAACGGAGGAAGAAAAGGTGAGAGTGATTAATGAAATCGAGAATGGAGCTAAAAAGGTTGACGAATGTCACCAATTTGGCCTCGTAAATTCTACAGTCCAAACGATTTGGAGAACCAAGGATAAAATTGTTTCTACGTTGGAACAAAATGGATCTATAATTAAACGGTTACGAAAAGCTGAACGGAGCGACTTGGATGAAGCGCTGCTAAGTCGTTTAAGCAACAGAAAGCATCAATGTATCCATCAGCGTACCTTCCCTTATGGTAAAAGCAGAAGAATTTGTCAAGAAATTAAAAGATGAGAAATGTGCGTGCAGGAATGGCTGGACTGACAGACTCAAGCAACGTCACGGCATTACTTTTTGCAAAGTAAACGGTTAAGCTAACAGTGTGAATACTGAAACAATCCACAATGGCCCAATGCAGTGTGGCCTACAATTCGTGAAAGATGCGCAGACTGTGGCATCTTTAATGCATACGAGACTGGTATTTTCTTTAAACTGACACACGACAAAACTCTGGAATTCAAAGGCGAAAAATGTGATGGTGGCAAGTTACCTAAAGAACGAGTAACAGTTCTGGTTTGTGCTAACGCAGATGGAACTGAGTACAAAAAATTTGCTCGTGATAGGTAAATCATGAAATGCCAAGTGTTTTAAGCATATGAGAAATCTGCCAGTGCACTAAAATACTAATAAAAAGTCCTGGATCACCTTCGAACTCTCTGCAACTGAAATAAGGCGTAGGGATCAGGAGCTTACAAGTCAGAAAAGGAAGATACTGGTTATTCTAGAGCACTGTCCACTACATCCTGCATATTCTGGTCCGGAGAATATTTAACTTGTTTTTATTCGCCGGCCGCTGTGACCGAGCGGTTCTGGAACCGCGCTGCTGTTACGGTCGCAGGTTCGAATCCTGCATCGGGCATGGATCTGTGTGATGTCGTTAAATTAGTTACGTTTAAATAGTTCCAAGTCTAGGGGGAATGATGACGTCATATGTTAGGTCTCATAGTACTTAGCGCCATTTGAACCATTTGTTTTTCTTCCTGGAAGTACGACAAGCGTATTGCAGCCCATGGAGCAAGGAGTATTTAAGAGTCTGAAATGCCACTATGGTTAGCCCATATCACTGAAAATGATACAATGCACTGAGAAAAAGTAGGATTATTCTGTTACGCTGATGGATGGGATCAGATGCATTACCAAAGCTTGGAGCCGGGTTCACAGTGCAAATCATGAAGAACTGTTTCCGTCATGCGGGGATCACAACTGAAGAGATAAATGCTGCCGAAAGTGGAGACATGTTCGATAACACTGATGGTCTGCCGCTATCTCCTCCATTGCCAGAATTCAACTGTGATATTCTAAATCAGTGCGACTATCAAATGTATGCAACAGATGATGACCTTGTTACAACCGAAGCGCAAACTGAAGACGAAATTGCAAATGAAGTGAAGAATGTGGGCCACAATGACGATGAAGTTAGCGAGGGGGATGACGAAGAAGAAGAAGAAGAAGAATAAGAAAGACATTAAGTGCTTATCGCTGCTGTGAGTGGCACTTTGGAAGCCATTAGAATTGTGAACATGTTCTACGAGGCTCACTCCAAAAGAAATACACACTATTTTTTTAATCCATCTTTTATTCTACATGTTTGAAAGTTTTACAGTGTGTAGATACATCATTTAGGAACAATAGTTTCATTTCTCCACAAAATTTCCATCCCTCTCAACTGCCTTACGCCATCTTGGAACCAGCTGCTGTATACACGCACGGTAAAATTCTGGACCAACCCGTTGGAGACACTGTTTGGCAGCATGCACAAGGGAGTCATCATCTTCAAACCTTGTCCCACGAAGAGAGTTTTTCAGTTTCCCAAAGAGATGATAGTAATATGGAGCCAGGTCAGGCCTGAAAGGCGGGTGTTTCAGTGTTGTCCATCTGAGTTTTGTGATCGCTTCCATGGTTTTTTGACTGACATATGGCCGTGCATTGTCGTGCAACAGCAAAACATCCTGCTTTTGCCGATTTGGTCGAACACGACTCAGTCGAGCTTGAAGTTTCTTCAGTGTCGTCGCATATACATCAGAATTTAGGTGGTTCCACTTGGCATGATGTCCACAAGCAACAGTCCCTCGGAATCGAAAAACACCGTAGCCATAACTTTTCTAGCAGAAGGTGTGGTTTTGAATTTTTTTTTTTCTTGGGTGAATTTGCATGGATGTCACTCCACTGATTGACTCTTCGTCTCTGGTGAAAAATGATGGAGCCATGTTTCATCACCTGTCACAATTCTTCCCAGAAATTCATCTCCACCATTTTCGTACTGTTCCGAAAGTTCGCTGCATACCGTTCTTCTTGTTTCTTTGTGAGCGAGGGTCAACATCCTGGGAACGCACCTGGCACAAACCTTTTTTAACGCCAAGACTTTCAGTATTCTGCAAACCCTTCCTTCCGCTATCCCAACGTAGCGTGACAATTCGTTCACTGTGATGCGTCTGTCAGCAGTCACCAATTCGTTAACTCTCTGCACATTGTCTGGAGTGTGTGCAGTGCGAGGCCTGCCACTGCGAGGACAATCCTCAATACTGCCGTGCCCGCTTTCATCATGTAACCTGCTTGCCCACCGACTAACTGTACTGTGATCGACAACAGCATCTTCATACACCTTTTTCAACCTCTTGTGGGTGTTTCCCACCGTCTCGTTTTCACAGCACAGGAATTCTATGACAGCAAGTTGCTTCTGACGAACGTCAAGTGTAGCAGCCATCTTTAAGACATGCTGTGACGGCGCCACTCACGGGAACAGGTTGAACTAAGTTTGAAAACAAGCGGGAAGGATGTATCTACACACTATAAAACTTTCACACATGCACAATGAAAACTGTATTTTTACAAAAATAGTGTGCATTTCTTTTGGAGTGACCCTCGTATGAAGCTAGGGAAGGGAGCAGTGAACTGTATATGATGTATTCATGTAAGCTTAAGAGTGAATACTGTATGCAAAATAAAACAAGGCTAAATAAATTTATTCCTTTCCATCTGCCACAACTACAGACTGAAAATAAGGATCTCGGTTATAAAGGACACTTTTTTATAACAACATAATTTTCAAGGTCCTTTGACTGTTGTTATAGGCAGGATCCACTGCACATACGTTTTATGTAAACGCTTTTTCGGTATTCTTCTGTCAATTATCGTATTTAACTTAATAAATTATCTCAATTTTGTCACACAAATGCAACATTCCCACGATGTAGATTGGTGCCGCGTAACGCGAAGGACCAAATAGAAAAATCAGGTTTACAGTTAGTTGCGGAGTTCAGGTACTAGTGGTAATGGCAGTTTTAAATAAGCAGCGGAGTTCCGGTGTTGAGCACGTAAAAGTTGCGCAGTTCGTTTGAGCCGATGTTATCTGAAGGGATGAAAGAAATCAATCCCACAAAACATCTAGGAAATGCTACTGTGATTACTTTGGAACACATATTTAGGATTTCTTATTAATAACTCATCATTTACGTTCAAATATTTCATACGTACAGTTTAGCGAAATACTTCTCAAGATATTATGATCAATATCTGAGGAGACGCTGCGTGCAAAATTCCAGCATGTCATAAAGCGCTTATATCTTCAATTTCTGATATACAAGATGCATTAAGCAACACATTGGGTAACGTTCACATCTACTACTTGTTGTCATTTGCTATTAGAGCCCCACTGTTAGGCGGAGGCCTCCCTCCAATTGCTTCCATTGCTCTCTTAATTCGCGCTGTCGCTGGCAATGACGGTCCTCCATATGTCCTCAGTTTATCTCGCCACCATTTTCTTTGCGTTCCCCTTCTTTGTGTGGGCATCCGTGCTGATGTAAGTTTGCTCCGTCATTCGTTCTTCCCGTGATGTGCTCTATGCACTGCCATTTCAGTGCTTTATCTAGGATTAGTGCGCTCTTTAGACGCATTTCATTCAGTATATTCTTATTTTTAATTATAATGCCCTCTGCGTCACGCCGCTTTTGTTTTCGTTATTTTGTATGACAGGTCCATGAATTCTGTGTGAGTGTTTGACTCATATAGGCTTCAAGAATTCTCCGAAAGCATACAGTTATCTTTCTTAGTCGAGCATGTTTCGTTTGGCGACCGTTACTGACAAAATTGGTGCATATTACGCACGCAGCTGTCTGTATTCAACTGGGCACTGTTTAATTGTATCAATGCTTCCCCATGTCTTTCGTCATGAGCTTTGTTTTTATGAGGACAATATGTACGTTAAACGGTTACCCACTTACATTTCGTTGAGTTCTAAGATCTCCTGTAGTTAACTAGGGTTATTTACAAGCAACATGTCATTTACAGAACGTTAGTATCTTTCATGCTGTTGCGGATACTCTGTACTTTCAATATGTCACCAAATACATATTCTACGACTGACGTAAATAATTTTTGTCCTTGCTTTTCGAGCCATTTTTTCCAATTAATTTGCATTTTGATGTTGTGGAGATACACCTAGGAGTTTTGCCAGCTTTTAAAGTATATCAGGTTGACTTACAGTCTGAAGTACTACTTCATGTAACAATCAAGGGCCTCGTGAAACGAAGGTTATATGTTAACGTCATGTTGCAGTCAAGATACCACCTATTATTTGAATTAGAGACACCAATTAGCAAAAGATGACTGAATATCCTACGTGGGCATGTGCAAACTGCGTTACTGGCGAAAAAGGTATTATTTATCGACGTGCATACTTCTATGATCTGAAGCGAATAAAGACCGTGGGAACAGTGAAACACTAACTAGAAAATACACAGCGAAATACCACTGTACTGTATCTCTTCTGTGTCTCTTTGACGTAACTCGCCGTTACAAAAGGGTCGAATCCATCTGATGCGATCAAACCAGGAGGAAAATGTAAAAAAAAAATTTTTATGTGTGTGAAATCTTATGGGACTTAACTGTTAAGGTCATCAGGCCCTAAGCTAACACACTACCTAACCTAAATTATCCTAAGGACAAACACACACACACACACCCATGCCCGAGGGAGACTCGAACCTCCGCCAGGACCAGCCTCACAGTCCATGACTGCAGCGCCTGAGACCGTTCGGCTATTCCCGGAAATTATCACTTACATACTATTACGACGCGACATCGACGGATTTGTGCTCTCTCGCTAAGAAGTATTCAACAGAAACGTAAGAGACGGCGAAAACCTTTATAAAACAAAACTAACCAGTAAGAACAATAATAAGGACCCTCTGCGAGACATTATCCCTGATATAGCCCCCTTGGCAGACTAAAACTGGGTACCAGTCTGGGATTCGATTTCGGAACTGGGACTATCCAACTCGGAAGCTTGCGTTTCACGGAATGCTGTTATCATCTGAGTTTTCGAGCCATGACTCACGACCCACCCTTACAGCTTCGGCCCGACTATTACCTCTCTCCTGTTTTCCAAATTTTACACTACACCTCTTGCAAATCTCACTGCACTAACCACTGTTTCGAAACTTCCTGACCATCTAAAGCTGTGGGCTGGACCGGGACATGAACCCGTTCAGGTTTACGGTAGTGAATCTTATCTGGATAGTTCAGACTGTAAGAGCAATCCCTGCCGAAGTTACACTCCTATACGTATACAGTGGAACATCCAGGACTCGGATTGTTTGAACAGTGAGTGGCAACCTGAACATGAGCTACGAGTTTCGAGACATCTAACTTATTCTCTTAAAGCAACCAGAAGCGAATAATATAATAGTGCCCTCTTGTTGTTTTGGGGTATCTTGCGAAAATTGATATTGGACGGAAGTTTTCTTGGTAGGGAGGGCGCAGCATGTTGTCTAGTGTGGAGAGTCATCGATGTAAGCATAACCAACTTCAAACGTACTTCAGGGAAGTGTGTAGGGGCAGGGAAGTGTGTAGGGGGACCCCTGCTGTTCATGTACAACATTATTTTATTTATTTATGTACACGTCTAGTTCCGTAGGACCGAATTGAGGAGCAAATCTCCAAGGACATGGAACGTGTCAATACATGAAATTACAACCTAAAAGTAATAATAGATAAAATGTAATGTTTATACACCCAAAAAAAGTCAAGCGACAAGTTTAAGTAAACGCAATCAACAACATAACATAGGAATTAGCTTAATTTTTCAAGGAAATCCTCAACTCAACAGGAGTGATCCATGAGGAAACTCTTCAGTTTCGATTTGAAAGCACGTGGATTACTGCTAAGGTTTTCGAATTCTTGTGGTAGCTTATCGAAAATGGATGGAGCAGTATACTGCACACCTTTCTGCATAAGAGTTAAGGAAGTGCGATCCAAATTCAGATTGGATTTCGCCTAGTATTAACTGCGTGAAAGCTGCTAATTCTTGGAAATAAGCTGATACTGTTAACAAGAAACGACAGTAAAGAATATATCTATTGAGAGGACAGTGTCAGAATATCGAGACTAGTGAACAGGAGTCGAAAAGATGATCGCGAGCTTACACCTCTTTATTGCTGAACTGCCCGTTTCTGGGCCAAAAATATCCTTGAGAATGGGAAGAGTTACTCCAAAACATAATACCATACGACATAAGCGAATGAAAATAAGCAAAGTAGGCTAATGATCTTGCAGGCCATATGAAAAGTAACCTGAAACTTTTAGCAGGCGATGTAGTTATCAAAAGCACTGCCTGAAAAGAACTGCACAAATATTCAGTCGATCCTGATAGTATTTCAAAATGGTGCAAAGACTGGAAACTTGCTTTAAATAATCAAAATTGTAAAACTTTAATAATAAAAAATGTAAAACTGTGCACTTAACAAACGAGAAATTGTAGTATCGTATGATTACAATATCAGTAAGTCACAGCTGAAATCGGTGAACTGATACAAATGCCTGGGTGTAAGAATTTGTAGGGATCACATAGGCTCTGTCGTAAGTAAAGTAAAGCGATGGACTTGGGTTCACTGGTATGATGCTAGGAAAACAGTCTACGAAGGACAAGGCTTACGAAACACTCGTGCGACCCATCCTAAAATACTGCTCATGTGTGTCGGTCCCGTGCCAAATAGGAGATATTAAACGTCTACAAAGAAAGGCGACACACATTGTTACACATTTGTCTGACCCAAGGAAGGACGTTGCAGGGGATGCTGAAAAAATTGAACTGGCAGACAACTGAAGACAGATGTAAGATGCTCCATGAAAATCCCAGCTACAAAATTTCAAGGACCTACTTTAAGTATGGCATCTAGGTACACAACAGCACGCTACAGATCACTTCCATAGGGATCGACACATCAAGATTAGTCTCATTAAAGCGCGCGAAAAGGAGTTTAAACAGTCATTCTTCCCGCATCCATATGTGAATGGAACGGGAAGGTACTCTGCCATCACTTCATAGTTGCTTGCAGATTACGGATACAGATGTGGTTTTCCTCTTTTGATAACTGTAACGAGTCTCTGCCATTTTTGCGCCAATATGACTACAGATAATTCTCTTACAGAATTCACTTTCCAGTCGAATAATCATCAGGCGCAATGGTGACTCCCAGAGACTGCGGAAAACTGTCCCCGCGTTGTGCTGAGCCTGCGATGGGGCGCACTTCCACCGGCGACTGGGTCGCAAAGCCTGGCCGTCGTTACGTCACGGGAACAGCTGCGGCAGAACGCCGAGCTATTCATATCGGCGGACCGGCAGTGGCTTGCGTCAATGGCGCTGACTGAGCGCCTCGTGGAAGGACTCCATCGACTACCTTTATGTTCGGACCAATGGAACAATACGAAGCATCTGCTGGAAAGAGAGTTCTCCGATCGTTACGTCCTAGTAACTTACGTAACTCTGAAGGGAATTCGTTAACTGCTCAACTGCAATTGATTGGTTTTTTTTTGTTTTTTTTTTTTGTTTTTTTTGTTTTTAAACACTCCTACATTTTGTGGTCATCAGGCCCTTTATCCCTGGGGTGTGCCAAAGATGTGGACTCTATCAGGATATTCTCTGGATCAGAGTTTCGTTAATGACAAGCTATGTATAAGATAAAGGCGAGCCGGTCAAGCGGCCAATATATAGAACAGTCAAAATAAAACTGGGCGGAAAAGGTTTGTAAGGTCTGCCGCGAAAAGGAAAGCAACCAGTCTATGAACACCAAAACTGCTACTAACTGAAGGTGCTTGGAAAAGGCCATCATTGTTGATATAGACCTGTGCGAGATTTATCACACTGTAGAACAATCGCATCAGCTCCGTTTGATGAACAGCGTTTTCAGGGATGGGCTGTGGCTTTGCCAGCGCATGTGTGTGTGTGTGGGGGGGGGGGGGGGTTGAGAGAAAGTGTGTCCACCTGATGTTTCATCTTGCCCAATGCATAAAGACCACGGACGATCTTTGAAAACAAGATCTTTTACTACCTTTGATGAGGATCCGCTCCACAACGGCAATGTCATAATCCTGTGGCGATGTTGTATATTCGGTGTCTGCTGCTATTCCAATTTCTTGAAAATATCCGTGCACTTTTTCATCTCTTTACAATTAGATTATGTGGTAACGAAATACTGCAAACTTTTTTGGGCCAGCTTCATCTTGAACACACATTATTAACCAATATAAGTGGGTTACGTACTTTGCCTGCTGGTGTTTTTCTTGTTCTTGTCTTCAGTTCGAAGACTGGTTTCAAGAACAAGACAGGAAAACGCATGCACACGTGAGGTACAGCATTTGCGCCTGAATATCCGTAAAAGATATACAGCACAAATACAGATAATTTTCTAGATTTTTAACAATAATTTAACAATGATTCATTAAATTTCTACGGCGCAACCACAAAAACTCTTCTTCTTCTTCTTACAATAATAATAATAATTTGGCCGTATACCTTTCATCTACCAGCAGAATGAGCTGACAGACCAAAGCTACAGTACTCGTACCGTCGTTTTACACCAAAGACACGCAAGCGCCAGAGAAGGTGACATGCATAAATTTAATCAATGACTAGGCGGTCGATCCACGCTGGAATATCGATATATCATTATTAGCTTTCTTTAATGAACCCGCAAAGACGTCGCTAATAATGATACATAAATATTTCAGCAGGGAACGACCGAAAAGCCAGAGGTAAAATTTATGTACATTCTCTGCCATCGATCAATGTCTCTGGCACCTGTGTAGCTATCGTTTAACACGACGGAGCGAGGACGGTAGCTTTGGTCTGTCGGCTCACTCCTAACACGGCCGAAAGCTATACGGCCGAAATATTAAAAGGAGGAGGACTAGTTTACGCTGCACTCCCGAAATTTAATTACTACACAAATGTACAGATTTAAAAAATATCTTGGTGCGAGGTTCAGTCAAGGGTGACTCGATTAACCCATTTTAGGCAAAATATTCATTTATGAGCTAATGTGAAATGCTAAGATTATGAGATATTCTAATGAATCTGTGTATAACGATTATAGCAACTATTATTGACACCCACTACTACTGTGTGGCGTGGCAGTACAATAGGCAACGCTGTAATTATTGTTGCTGTCGTATTGGAAGATTCCTGAGCCGTTCCTTTAACAAATAACGGCGACTACTGTAGAAACAAGTAGTCTACAGATTCTGCCCTAAGATCCATCATTCCTTCACTAGGTTCAGTTAAATCCCATGCAAGTCTTTCATAATTCTTTATATTACAATGTACACTGTAGAAATTATTTCGCTTGCATCCTGTAAAAGGAAGACCGAATTTGTGTCATGCAGGCTACTATCTGGTACACGGTTTCACCTGCAGATCGAGCAAATCGATCGGTCCCAAATCCTTGGCTAAGCTGCCTGTGGAAACAACATCTCAGTCGCATTAGCGGCTAATGCGCGCGCGTGTGTATAGCGGATAATGCAGATGTAGATAATGTACGTTAATATACCGTGCGTTCCCCTTCGCGGTCCACTTACGTGCCGGCACTTATCAGGCTTTCGGTGACCTGTAATGCCTTTCCCCTTGTCCTATCGCGTACGAAATATACGGCCAGCGTCTCGCTGATGCCCTTTCAAGTCCGCAACAGCGGCGAACGCTGGCCACGTGTCGACGACGTATAAAAGCGCACGACACTAACGGGGCTCCCTGTTTTCGTGATTAGTTCCACTGATAGGCGACGTTCAAATACGTTACAGACATGCAGGCAATATTGTGCGACGGCAGGTTCCACACATGAGACTTTCTCTAAAGCTCGAGAGTGTTTAAGTACGAACAGGCAATTCGTGACGGGTATCTAACCTCTTCAAATTAGATCTTTGCGGTTTACATAAATGCATTTCATCTGTAGCAGGAAATGCGTGAAATTCAAGTGGCCTTGTAAATTATATTTTCACTTAGAAAAATTTGATTTCACATTCCTAAAGCCAACACCGAACGGCGTGTCACTGTAATCTCACAGACAGTGAACATCTCGCCTGGGACTGATTTAGTTGCCTTGGGAAGACTAAGTCGTGGGAGTGTTGTTTACTACTGCACTATTCTCCATGTGATTCTTTTCCACGGTCCGTGGTAGATATTGTGGCAATTCCGGTACAGGTGAACATTAACCAAATCATTTCTAGCGCCTTCCTAGGCGTCATCAGGCACTCGAGGTCACTGCCTAAGCTGCATACGATGATCTTAAACTACGCTTAGAATCAGACGGCGTTTGAAACGTTGCAAATAGTGTTGAATTACGAAATTATCTGAGGCGCACCATCATGAAAATCTTAAACTGTGATCACAAACACGGCTTCGCTGTTTCATAGCTTTTAGGTCTATCACCCATTTTAAAGGTGTATGTTAAAACTGAGCAGGTTGTTTTAAAGACGAGGGTTTTTACGTTAATTTCTGTAGCTTCTAAGCACTGGACAGCAGAAGCTAAAATGTCAGGATTAACACGAGCTGATTTGAATTTTTTTTTTAGCGGCGTTACGTTAGGGAGAAATGTCAAACTGTACACCAGCGTGTATTTCAAGGACCAGTATTGGGAATTAGCCCACATATATGACGGTGTCACTCAGAATGTAATTTGTGTTCTTATTGCCTTGGATCTATACTGAAATGAATGCACGGATTAAGTTGAATCTGTGGTCGGCACACAGTCTACAACTCTCAAGGAGAAATTTCCAGCCACCGATGTAAACGTTCCCGGTCAAGGATTGATCGTTATCGGCAGTAAACCGTTTGTGCAATAAATCGTCAAGTCTCTGGAAGGATCAAATTAATGTCACCCAAATGATATGAACTGATGCTCGTGGTGAACAACTACAAAATACCAGCTCTCAAGCATTTTCATACGAAACTTTATGTTATTTGTTCATGTTACATCGTAATTTCTACAAAAGGAAATCGATTAACCAGAAAAAGATTTCTGTAAAATGAAGAGCATCATTCGCAGCATAAAACGGTTACGCAATGTGTAAGTATGAATTAAAATCAGTTACCGATGAAGTGTTTTACTCTCGAGAAAATAAACGGGTATGTAACTTTTTTCACAGGTCTCTTCACTGGTATTGTAAGGGCCAACATTTTGCACAACCCACGCCAGAATGTGGTATGTCTTTCTACGGGGTGGATAAATGTGAGAAACTGGGCCGGCCGGAGTGGCCGTGCGGTTCTAGGCGCTACAGTCTGGAACCGAGCGACCGCTAGGGTCGAAGGTTCGAATTCTGCCTCGGGCATGGATGTGTGTGATGTCCTTAGGTTGGAATGGAAATGAAGTCCCATGCTTCTTTACAGAGCGTAGGGGAACGATGCGGGAGACCCGCACCGCCTTACTAGGCAGGGTCCTAATGGAGGTGGTTTGCCGTTGCCTTCCTCCGACCGTAATGGGAATGAATGATGATGATGATGAAGACGACACAACAACACCCAGTCATCTCGAGACAGGAAAAATTGCTGACCCCGCCGGGAATCGAACCCGAGACCCCGTGCTCGGGAATCGAGAACGCTACCGCGAGACCACGAGGGGCGGACGTCCTTAGGTTAGTTAGGTTTAATTAGTTCTAAGTTCTAGGCGACTGATGACCCCAGAAGTTAAGTCGCATAGTGCTCAGAGCCATTTGAACCGTTTTTTGAGAAACTGGCAGCAGCAGAAAGATAAAAAGTACCTTACATTCCTTCACAGTGGACTACCTGAAAATCCTCCGCACACTCGATAAATTCCCTAGTATTATCAGGTTGACTTGTGAATGAAACGCATTTTTAATTCGGCACCGTTTCTCGTATAACAAAAACATGCATCCCAAGTCCTTGAAAAAATAAGGGTTACATATGTTCATGAAGTAGCTTGTCATTTGGGGAATCGATCACCAAAAAACATACTGATTCGCAATTATAAACTCCCCGTCTCATTCGACAATCATGAGTGGAAAATAAATGCACTTACGAACATTTCCACGTTACTTTAAAAAGAAAACCATGTCAACATCTGCAACGAGTATCCACACGAAATGTGTTAATACGATACCCTGGTAAGTTGTGTAGTATAATAATAGTAATGTACTTAAACGATACAAGACAAAAAATAAAACAAAGAACACTGAACAAATATATCTTCTGGTAAACCTTCCGGGATGTAAGGTCGTGTTCCATGAAACTCTTCAGCTCCTAACGTTTCGTCCAGAGCTGCGCTGGACATCTTCAGAGGGGTGTTTCTCCTCCGGTGAGTCTTGCCGACTGACGGGTCGGACGTCTGAGAGCGACTTATGTATCGTAGAAAGTGGACGTGACCAGAGTTACACGTGATATGCAGAGATAACCTTTGTCAGAGATAAAACTTAACTATCGATCGTAATCTCGTCACGGATAAAACTGTCTAGCAATTCTGTAGTGCTACTGTCCAAATATCACTAAGTTTCATGGTCTCTTCTTTCCGATTAAAATTATCTCTATGTTTATATATTTCAATTGCTTCTCTACAAAGCCGTGGGTAATAGTTCGTCGTCGTAGATAAAATTTTTGTTTCGGAAAACTTCACTTGATGATTTCCTGGCTGAAAAGCGTGTTCTGCTACAGCCGATTTATCTGTTTTTCCTAATCGGCAAAGACTTCTGTGTTCTTTTAACCGTGTATTTACGCTTCTTTTTGTTGTTCCAACATAAACTTTACCACATGAACACGGAATTTTATATACGCCACTGGCTGATAGAGGAGC
Organism: Schistocerca piceifrons; assembly: GCF_021461385.2. Taxonomy (NCBI): domain Eukaryota; kingdom Metazoa; phylum Arthropoda; class Insecta; order Orthoptera; family Acrididae; genus Schistocerca; species Schistocerca piceifrons. The sequence goes on from NC_060141.1 coordinate 455,731,252, forward strand.
GCGTTTATCTTTTACAGACCGAAGAACATGACAAATTCTGCTTACTTCTTTCTTTGAGTAGCCATTTTTCTCAAAAGCGTGCTTCAGATGTTTTAATTCTGCACCCAAACAACAAAAAGCTTAAGGACAAGTCCGAAAAACGATGGAAGAATACAGTCTCTCTCCCTTTTATAAAGAAAGTAACGGATCAGATTGGAAAGATTTTAAGTAAACATGATATTAGACCTGTTTTTAGACCAACGAAGAAAATTTGTCATGTTCTTCGGTCTGTAAAAGATAAACGCGCTCCTCTATCAGCCAGTGGCGTATATAAAATTCCGTGTACATGTGGTAAAGTTTATGTTGGAACAACAAAAAGAAGCGTAAATACACGGTTAAAAGAACACAGAAGTCTTTGCCGATTAGGAAAAACAGATAAATCGGCTGTAGCAGAACACGCTTTTCAGCCAGGAAATCATCAAGTGAAGTTTTCCGAAACAAAAATTTTATCTACGACGACGAACTATTACCCACGGCTTTGTAGAGAAGCAATTGAAATATATAAACATAGAGATAATTTTAATCGGAAAGAAGAGACCATGAAACTTAGTGACATTTGGACAGTAGCACTACAGAATTGCTAGACAGTTTTATCCGTGACGAGATTACGATCGATAGTTAAGTTTTATCTCTGACAAAGGTTATCTCCGCATATCAAGTGTAACTCTGGTCACGCCCACTTTCTACGATACATAAGTCGCTCTCAGACGTCCTACCCGTCAGTCGGCAAGACTCACCGGAGGAGAAACACCCCTCTGAAGATGTCCAGCGCAGCTCTGGACGAAACGTTAGGAGCTGAAGAGTTTCATGGACCACGACCTTACATCCCGGAAGGTTTACCAGAAGATATGTCATCCGGTCGTGAAAGCTTTCATACTATGACCGAACAAATAATTTTGAGCTATGACATTAAGAGATTTTCTAGGATGGCTAGACAAAATCAGCGCACCACTTGTGAAGTATAGTCTCACGAACTACTGGAGGGATTTTGTTACGGTTTTCACCAAAAGATACACTGATTCAGGGCGGACCGGATAGCGCGGTAGCTCGCAGCTTCTATCATTGCCACGAGATGTCACTCTGAACGCCTATTAAATATGGAACACAGAACATTCGTCCTTAAGTTATGTGAAAGTTGATGCTATTCACTTTCCTAACATTGTTCTCTGCACTTTCATCAAACCTCTATGTACGCAGTGGCCAGGAAATAAAGTTACCGCTATGCCAGAAACGCCGTACGCCGTACCTACTTAGTGCTAAACGTGCGGGCCGGTGGTGTCGTGTAAATTAGGATGTCAGAGTTGCGAGGGTTTGGTACTCTTACTGTTCTTGAATCAATTGTCTGAAGCGCGAACTTGTCAAATTTCGAGCAAGTATTTTCAAAATCATTTATTTCCTGATCTGCAATTTCTTGCGATTGTAACCACTAATGTAAACAAACTATTATTATTTTGAATCATTTCTGATTGTCGGGATTTACAGTCATGTAAATTTTTTTAAAAGACATCATATTCGCCCTTGACTGTAGAAATGATCTATTTCACAATTTCAGTTTCAGCCTTTGGGCCATTTCCAAGTGGTACTGCAAAAGCTAGAAGAATACAAAAATGAAGCACAGAGAGTACATACAGAACTGCACAAACACGTCATGTAGATATAGCACATTACAAAAATGTCGAAAATAATGCACCATTCACTTTTTGCGTCAACACACGAATTTTATTATTATATGTACACATGGTTTTACATAACTACATTCCCCATATTAGGGATTGGTAAAAAGACATTCTGTATTCAAGAGGTAGCGTCTTGTGATGTATTGCCCACGTTTATTGTGCTGCACTGTTGGCTGTGTCAATGGCGAGCATTTTGTGCCTTCTACGGCGAGCATTTTGTGCCTTCTACGGCGAGCATTTTGTGCCTTCTATGTTATTTTTTATCTGTTATGCGAAACTATATTTCTTGCCATATTCCGTATGACTACGCAAGTCACTGTCAGACCCTTTGAACGGGTAACATTTATTCTTACACTACTCTGTTATACATAAATTTTCCTACCCTGTGCGCTTGTACCTTACCTACTACTGTATCATCTTACAGAAAGCTGTAAGGTGTCAACAGATATAAGATGTTGTTATGATATGAAACTTAGAATTGTTATAATATATTATCTTCGAGAAGTGCACGGACAGTCTCATTTAGGAATTATTTTCGCGCCAGCGGCCTAAGTTCACAAGTAAACATTTTATCAGGACACTGATTTGTAGTGATTTGTGTGGCGGATGTGAACAGTAGTACCAGTTCACACAATTTACACCATTTCATCATGTACAAAGCTTCGCACACACCTGATGTTGTCCGGCCATCCTGATTTAGGTTTTCCGTGATTTCCCTAAATCGCTCCAGGCAAATGCTGGGATGGTTCCTTTGAAAGGGCACGGCCGACTTCCCTAATCCGATGAGACCGATGACATCGCTGTCTGGTCTCCTCCCCGAAACAACCCAACCCAACACCTGATGTTGTACTTCTACAATGAAAAGGTGGGATGATTTTGAGGTATGACACATGCTGAAGCAAAAAGCGATTTATTGTTATTATTATTTCCAACATGTCTGTGTTATGCTACTGTCCACATGATATGTTTGTGCGGTGCTGTATATATACTCTGTAATTCATGGTTGTATTCTTTTAGTTTATGCAGCACCGTTTGAAAATGGCCAAATATATATGCAGGGTGAACATTAATAAAAACGACAAACTGCGGGGACGGATTCCTGACTGAAAATGGAGGAAAAAAGATAGTAAGAACATTGCCCGAAAATGCGTAGCTGCCACGGAAGATGGCGCTGACGAAACACAGTTTCTCTAACCTCGTGCCGTGTGTTCCTTGTGTGTTGCAGGCTGTGAGACTGATGCAGTGTTTCTGTAAGCAGCAGAATGGTCCGGTATTCACGTAGGGATCACGCCTAGGTTGTGTTTATGTACGGCCAAGCAGATGGAAACGGACGAGAGGCAACAAGATTATACCAAAACAAATACCGCTCACACACACCAACCACACCACAAGAGCCGGCCGGAGTGGCCGAGTGGTTCTAGGCGCTACAGTCTGGAACCGCACGACAGCTACGGTCGCAGGTTCGAATTATGCCTCGGGCATGAATGTGTGTAATGTCCTTAGGTTAGTTAGGTTTCAGTAGTTCTAAGTTCTAGGGGACTGATGACCTAAGAAGTTAAGTCCCATAGTGCTCAGAGCCATTTGAACCATTTTTGACGCGAATTATAACCCGGGGGGGGGGGGGGGGGGAGAAGGAACAGACAAAGTAACAAACTGTGACACCCCCAATCCCATAAACCAAAGACAGGATCCTCACCAGCCACAACTACATAAAATGTAATAACTATTACTGAACCCCGTTCAGTTCTACAAGAAGTTGCCAAGTCTATCGTTTTCTTGGGAAAGCATGGAAGATGATACTGAATGTCACTGGGTCACCCTCGGCAGACAGTTCCGCGCCTCCTCCAATCGAGGCGGCGCCCCGCAAGCCCAATCCCCGAGTCAGCGAGCCGGCCCGCGGCCGTAGGTGTGAGGAGGGCAGCGACCTCTGGTGCGCGCCCTGCCACCGCCGACGCATCGGCCCAATTACGATGTTTGTCACGGGGGAAGCGGCAGGAAGTCCGCACTTACCGTGCGCCGCGCCGCGCTGCCTGCTCGGGGTTGCGCCCCACTCGTCGCTCCCGTTCTGTTTCACTTCGTTAAATTTAATGATACCGCCGCAGCTACGCTCCTTTCGCCGCAGTATTAATGATGAACTATGCCTCTACTCCAAAGAAAAATAAATTGGGGGAGGGGGGTTGGGGGGGGGGGGGCAGGACACGCAGTTTCGGCACAGCTCGGGCGGTCCCTTTCCTCCCCACGGGGGTGCGTAACTGTAACGGTGGCAGGAAGCGACTGCCGCCATCTCCCAACGACTTGCCGGAAACGCACTTTCTTCAGACACGAAGCACAAGAGAGAAGCGGCAAGGCGATTCGTAAGGAATCACCTCAATGGTACACCGTGATCCAACACATTCTTCCGCGTCTGGGCTCCCGATAATTAGTAAACATTCACGGATGGACGTTACTACGCTGTCTGAACTTCCCCTTACTGCCTTCTTCTTCCCGCTCCCTTAATTTTACCTCTGGACACACACACACACACACACACACACACACACACACACACACACACACAGAGAGAGAGAGAGAGAGAGAGAGAGAGAGAGAGAGCCTAGGTCACTTACGGTGGCTGCTTAGCGTTACTGTCTTAAATTCCTCAATTAACGCCAAGATAGCGACTGAAATAATAAACTTACTCTTTACTGGTATTATCCTAATAAATATTCAAAATTATTTACAGTTTGGCCAACACAGCAAAGTTAGTGACGAACGTGACAGTTCGTATTTCCGCAGCCTTTTTACCAAACAAAGAACAGTTCAACGAAATACTCAGAAAAGGATTTTTTGCCTTCCAGAGGACCACTTTTGGATAATAGAGACATATGTTAACTCTTGTATTTTGTTTACTTAATGCACTCTTTTTACACAAATCTATAAATATATCCATAAAGTTCGATGAGAAGGAATGCTGGGTACATGATTGTCCCAACAGCTAACCTGAAAAATTAGCTCGCAATTTCTGGCTTGCCACAGCAGAAGTCAGACATCTTACAACCGAAGTTACTACCTTCACAGACCTGATAAATATTTTGTGTTCGTCATTTTAAAATGCATGAATGCTTTCTCACTGCTTCTGTACCCTTGTGTTGCAATATACTGCAACTTCAAAGAAAATATTTTTCTGTATGCTGTTGAAATCTGTTTGTAGCACTGGTATTCTTTACTGGCAGTAAAATATCATTAAGAACACATGTACGAGAACTGGAGAGACAACTTTGTGTGTATGTCGGAAGGGACTGCATGCATACTGAATGACGAAGACAGCAGTGTTTGCCAGGTGGTAATGGTTGGGTGTACTGAAGTCGTCTTGTTCTTCAAGGGAAAGTCGTGGAAGTAAATGGGCCTGACTTCGCTAAACTCTTTCCTTAACATGTCCTACAATGGGTTATCGGAGAACCAGTGGGAAGCGCTGTATGTTATTGCTATGTATCGATATCCCGTTGGTACAGGAAAGCCCGCTAATATTTTGCAGAATTCTCATAATTACAGCTTCCACTTGTAGGTTGTGGCGTCTTAAAATTTCATTGCTAACCCCATGTTCCGCTACGTATTGCATAGAGTAAGTTCTCGCCAGCAGTTAAGCGACCCAATCAACAGATTTACAAAGCGGGCTGCTGTCGCGCCTTCCCGGCCGATTCGTGTCTATGAATTGCACGCACTTACTGGCGTTTGCCACGTCACAAACGGTGTCCGTATTGAGCATCTGCAGTGAGAGTTAAGACTAGGAGAGATGCGCTATCCAATGAAGTGCGTCAGTTTCCTGGAAGTCTTGCAGTTTTTCCGTAGTCCGCTTCCCAAGCCCCGGACGCACTGATGACTAGCCCTGTATCTTACACCCCTTCCCACGTTACAAAACAAAACTCAGGGAAATATTAATTCAGCCTACGATATTAATTAAAACAGCCATACAATAACGTCTCTCTGTAGAAGAGAATGTAGGGAAAGGATTAAGAAATCATTCCATCATTTAGGGGAATTACGGATGTCTGCAGGAGCAAGGGAATCCCGCCCCACCCGAATACCAGTCTACTATGTTACGGTACGTTTATGCTGCGGTCTCGCTGCTGTGGTCTCACTGCTCGTTCGGAGTCTTGCTACATTTACGCTCAGCCTCACTGCTCGCCAGGAGTAATTACCCTGCAGCTCTTCACATAGAAAGCTGAGACATAGTAGTCAAACACGGCACTGCTTGAGTAATCCCGAAGCAGCCAATCACGGCGATATATTGTCAGTAGCCCAGTCAACGAAGACTAAACAGTGTCGACTGCGGAAAAAATTCGTGCAATCGCACATTTTTGTACAGAGGGTAGGGGGGCTTTCATGAACAACATACTAACAATCGACACCGATGGGGTATGTGAGTGAGGGGAGTTTGGGGGGGATTACTTTCTCAGGTCTTTCTAGACTATCTCCAACACTGCTGCATCTAACGAAAATGTTTCCCAGTACAAAATTAAACAATATTAAATTTCCTACAATAAAGGTCCTACCCATTTCTTCTCCAGGACTAATAGTTTCTGCGTTTCAAGGAATGGGAAAATCGCATTTTATTAAAACGGTGTTTTAATGGTATAAAACTGACTTTTGTTGTTAAATAATACGGGTAAAGTTCAAAAATATCACGTGTATGTACCACATCTAAGTGAAGTATACCCGTATTAGGGGATAAACTGTGTTCTGGGGGCGTAACAGCGTGTAAGGCGGGGGTGGAAGCTGGATGTGCGTAACAAGAGGGTATTTCATGAATTTATTCCGACCCTTCCGCAGTTCACCTTATGAAACACCTAGCAAAGCAGCGCGCAGACACTCTTGGGATGGGGTGTTTATTTTTCACAAAGTGTGTTAACACTATATTGAATACGGATATGAGTTGCTAATAATACAAACGCAACAAAAGCATATCCTAAATAAATCTCTGCACACTGTTCTACACAGCTACAGGGGAAATCAATTCTTAGTCATCCTTTATGGTAGTTGTATCGTCCTTCCTGGAAAGACGACTTCCTCCGCCACGAGCACTGCTTGCTTTTCAGTTTAGTGGCGAACACCTAAATCTTCTCATCATTTCCTGTCCAGATCTCTTATGTAGGCAGACAAAATATGTGCACTGAGTTTGTGTTTATATAGAGAGTTATTTTCAATTTCTTGAGCACGTACATATTTGCAGTTGTTAAGCGAGCTTTTATGTAAAATACGTTCATATAAACAATGACTGAGCAGTGCTTAACTGGTGAGTGTGATGTCAGTGACCTGTATAGTGTTGGTAGGAACGGGACTGGATTAGTAAATGTGGCATTTTGCTGCTGCCTGTCGTTGACAATATATTGTAGGGCTAGATAACCGAGTTGTAGACACTTGTGGGTGAATTAATGAATGACCGGAAAGTTACAACACTACTCGTATCATTAAATGTGTTATGGCAGACTGCATAAATCTCTTCCACTCAGGAATTGCAGGCACTTGTAGAGTGGGCTGCAATGAATGGAAAAACTCACCATACATCCACAATATATCCTGCAAGGTGGGTGTCATCAGTATGTCTGACGGAATAAGACTTAAGAGTCAAACCTGGAACAGTTATCTGATGTAATGCATTGCCTAACTTGAGTTGAAATATCCGAAGTTCCGTTATACCTAAGTGAGCCACTTCTGTTACTGAGGGAGACAATTTAAGCCTCTCCGCCTCTTCAGATGTTGGATAAACTGAGGCTGCTATGATACGTTTGACACCCCCAAGCTGCAAAAAGAGTTCCTGCCACTGATAGTGGAGACAATCAAATCGACATTGTCGAATGCATATTGACAGCATTTTACACTTTGAGCAGGCTCTTAAGTGAGGTAGACAGTTCAAGCTGTTGAGGTTTTTGACATAATAGCTCATATAAGAACCGCAAATTAACACTCACTAACAAGACTGAAAACATTATTGCATAAACGCGAGCTGAGTGAAGTTATTTTGTCTACTAAAATGGGAGAACTGGACAGGAAATGGTGGAAAGGTATAGTGTGTCTGTAAACTGAAAAGCTAGCAGCGCTCATGGTGGGGTAAGTTGCCTATCCCGGAAGAACACTAAAGCTGCCGTACACCATGATCAATTTCCCCTCTTGCATTGTAGAAAGGTGTGCAACGATTTACGTAGATTCTATACGCGTTTCTCGCCTTACTATTATTAGTATTCAAGCCAGTACTCCGTGAAGTGTTAACGCACCTAGTGGAAAATAAACACCCCCGGGTATGTCCGCACATTGCGTCGCCAGTGACTCTTTAAAGGCGAGTTGCGGAATGATCGATATAACTTTGTGAAACATCCTGTTGTTGCTTCTTGTGACGTAGTGCGACAGAGGGAATGGGAAATTGCCTGACCACAATCCAACAACCTACTTTCCCTCACACCTCTAATCTCCAACCCCCGCCTTTCCACCCTGTTACATAATTTATCCCTTAATACCGTTCTACTGCACTAAGATGTGGTACAAACATTACTTAACAATATACGTTAATATTATACCATTAAAACACCATTTTAATAGTTTCCGATTCTTCCACCGCCTGCAACGCTGAAATTGTTGTTGTTGTTGTGGTCTTCAGTCATGAGACTGGTTTGATGCAGCTCTCCATGCTACTCTATCCTGTGCAAGCTTTTTCATCTCCCAGTACTTACTGCAACCTACATCCTTCTGAATCTGCTTAGTGTATTCATCTCTTGGTCTCCCCCTACGATTTTTACCCTCCACGCTGCCCTCCAATACTAAATTGGTGATCCCTTGATGCCTCAGAACATGTCCTACCAACCGATCCCTTCTTCTGGTCAAGTTGTGCCACAAACTTCTCTTCTCCCCAATCCTATTCAATACTTCCTCATTAGTTATGTGATCTACCCATCTAATCTTCAGCATTCTTCTGTAGCACCACATTTCGAAAGCTTCTATTCTCTTCTTGTCCAAACTATTTATCGTCCATGTTTCACTTCCATACATGGCTACACTCCATACGAATACTTTCAGAAATGACTTCCTGACACTTAAATCAATACTGGATGTTAACAAATTTCTCTTCTTCAGAAACGCTTTCCTCGCCATTGCCAGCCTACATTTTATATCCTCTCTACTTCGACCATCATCAGTTATTTTGCTCCCCAAATAGCAAAACTCCTTTACTACTTTAAGTGCCTCATTTCCTAATCTAATTCCCTCAGCATCACCCGACTTAATTAGACTACATTCCATTATCCTTGTTTTGCTTTTGTTGATGTTCATCTTATATCCTCCTTTCAAGACATTGTCCATTCCATTCAACTGCTCTTCCAAGTCCTTTGCTGTCTCTGACAGAATTACAATGTCATCGGCGAACCTCAAAGTTTTTATTTCTTCTCCATGAATTTTAATACCCACTCCGAATTTTTCTTTTGTTTCCTTTACTGCTTGCTCAATATACAGATTGAACAACATCGGGGACAGGCTACAACCCTGTCTTACTCCCTTCCCAACCACTGCTTCCCTTTCATGTCCCTCGACTCTTATAACTGCCATCTGGTTTCTGTACAAATTGTAAATAGCCTTTCGCTCCCTGTATTTTACCCCTGCCACCTTTAGAATTTGAAAGAGAGTATTCCAGTCAACATTGTCAAAAGCTTTCTCTAAGTCTACAAATGCTAGAAACGTAGGTTTGCCTTTCCTTAATCTTTCTTCTAAGGTAAGTCGTAAGGTCAGTATTGCCTCACGTGTTCCAGTATTTCTACGGAATCCAAACTGATCTTCCCCGAGGTTGGCTTCTACTAGTTTTTCCATTCGTCTGTAAAGAATTCGTGTTAGTATTTTGCAGCTGTGACTTATTAAGCTGATAGTTCGGTAATTTTCACATCTGTCAACACCTGCTTTCTTTGGGATTGGAATTATTATATTCTTCTTGAAGTCTGAGGGTATTTCGCCTGTTTCATACATCTTGCTCACCAGATGGTAGAGTTTTGTCAGGACTGGCTCTCCCACGGCCGTCAGTAGTTCCAATGGAATATTGTCTACTCCGGGGGCCTTGTTTCGACTCAGGTCTTTCAGTGCTCTGTCAAACTCTTCACGCAGTATCGTACCTCCCATTTCATCTTCATTTACATCCTTTTCCATTTCCATAATATTGTCCTCCTTGTATAGACCCTCTATATACTCCTTCCACCTTTCTGCTTTTCCTTCTTTGCTTAGAACTGGGTTTCCATCTGAGCTCTTGATATTCATACAAGTCGTTCTCTTATCTCCAAAGGTCTCTTTAATTTTCCTGTAGGCGGTATCTATCTTACCCCTAGTGAGATAGGCCTCTACATCCTTACATTTGTCCTCTAGCCATCCCTGCTTAGCCATTTTGCACTTCCTGTCGATATCATTTTTGAGACGTTTGTATTCCTTTTTGCCTGTTTCACTTACTGCATTTTTATATTTTCTCCTTTCATCAATTAAATTCAATATTTCTTCTGTTACCCAAGGATTTCTACTAGCCCTCGTCTTTTTACCTACTTGATCCTCTGCTGCCTTCACTACTTCATCCCTCAAAGCTACCCATTCTTCTTCTACTGTATTCTTCTTCTACTGTATTTATTTCCCCCACTCCTGTCAATTGCTCCCTTATGCTCTCCCTGAATCTCTGTACAACCTCTGGTTCTTTTAGTTTATCCAGGTCCCATCTCCTTAAATTCCCACCTTTTTGCAGTTTCTTCAGTTTTAATCTACAGGTCATAACCAATAGATTGTGAACAGAGTCCACATCTGCCCCTGGAAATGTCTTACAATTTAAAACCTGGTTCCTAAATCTCTGTCTTACCATTATATAATCTATCTGATACCTTTTAGTATCTCCAGGGTTCTTCCATGTATACAACCTTCTTTCATGATTCTTAAACCAAGTGTTAGTTATGATTATGTTGTGCTCTGTGCAAAATTCTACCAGGCGGCTTCCTCTTTCATTTCTGTCCCCCAATCCATATTCACCCACTATGTTTCCTTCTCTCCCTTTTCCTACACTCGAATTCCAGTCACCCATGACTATTAAATTTTCGTCTCCCTTCGCTACCTGAATAATTTCTTTTATTTCATCATACATTTCTTCAATTTCTTCGTCATCTGCAGAGCTAGTTGGCATATAAACTTGTACTACTGTAGTAGGTGTGGGCTTCGTATCTATCTTGGCCACAATAATGCGTTCACTATGCTGTTTGTAGTAGCTTACCCGCATTCCTATTTTCCTATTCATTATTTAACCTACTCCTGCATTACCCCTATTTGATTTTGTGTTTATAACCCTGTAGTCACCTGACCAGAAGTCTTGTTCCTCCTGCCACCGAACTTCACTAATTCCCACTATATCTAACTTCAACCTATCCATTTCCCTTTTTAAATATTCTAACCTACCTGCCCGATTAAGGGATCTGACATTCCACGCTCCGATCCGTAGAACGCCAGTTTTCTTTCTCCTGATAACGACATCCTCTTGAGTAGTCCCCGCCCGGAGATCCGAATGGGGGACTATTTTACCTCCGGAATATTTTACCCAAGAGGACGCCATCATCATGTAATCATACAGTAAAGCTGCATGCCCTCGGGAAAAATTACGACTGTAGTTTCCCCTTGCTTTCAGCCGTTCGCAGTACCAGCACAGCAAGGCCGTTTTGGTTACTGTTGCAAGGCCAGATCAGTCAATCATCCAGACTGTTGCCCTTGCAACTACTGAAAAGGCTGCTGCCCCTCTTCAGGAACCACACGTTTGTCTGGCCTCTCAATAGATACCCCTCCGTTGTGGTTGCACCTACGGTACCTTAAAAAAAAAATTAATAACTTTTCTGTAGGAAATTTAAGGTACAATTTTGTACTGGGAATCATTTTCCATAGACGCCAATGTTTCAGAGACAGTTAAAACTTGCAGCTGCACAACCTTTTCCCTTAATTTTCCTTCAGTGAGTTGTCTAAACGGTCGAGGCACGAAAAACAAACCAACTTGATACCATCACCTGGCGAGGATCATAGCGAACAGCAGGGCGAATGGTGACGATGCAGGTTAATTTACACCGTAAAACTCTGAGGGCTTGAGCTTGATTCGTCATCGCCGGGCCACGCATGCGAGCAGCCAGCAGCAAGGTGGCAACACTAACGTAGTCGTATTTTCTCGGGTGTTTCGGCGGATATCTGCAATTTCGGTTTTGCAATATGTAGCTTGACTCAGCCCACACAAATAATGCTAGTCATATTTTTCATGGGACGGAAAGCATCTGTTTTTTTCCGTTACAAACAACAATTTTACGTGCTCATTTGATAGAGCGGTCGCAAATTAGTCTAATGCGATATTCGCTCTGTCGATATGTATTAACAAGAACATTAAAACAGGAAGAATAACCAGAACTCAAGAAGCGACTCGCGTGCCGCTTTGGTCCGTACAGACTGCTCGCGCCATGCACCAGAGTTGCTCAGTCATTGCTAAAGTGCTGGCTAATCTTCCCGTTTTACTGTCCCTGTTCGACGACGCTGAAAGTCGCATGAAAGGCGTTATGAGCACTTTTTTGTTTGTTTTTGTTTTGGCTAAGACAATGTAAAAACGAAATTACAAATATCTGCCGAAACACAGAGAAAATGTGCCTGACGACTCTTAGTAGGGACACCAGGTCGAAGTAGAATGTATGCAGAGATGCGATAGCATTCTCTCGCGTTGCGACCGGAAGCCATTAGGCGAACGGCTGAGGAGGCACGCACAAAGAGGCCTTAAAGCGCGGGAAGGTTGGACTGGCGGCGGAGGACGGCAACCGCCTGGGGACTGGAGTGCTGGACACAGCGAGCCGGGGGCAACGGCCGGCAGCCAGCGGTGGCGGCGATGTCCGATGCCTACCGTACCGCAGAGTCAAGCGGCGACCCACTTTCACGGCTGCCTCGCGTCGCCTGCCTATGCGTTACGGGAAAGCAGCTGGCACAACGGCGCGCCGCTAGTCACGTCTTGACGAGCGCGTCACGTCTAAAGGAAAACCACCACCATCGTTCTCTAAGAGAACCGCACTACACTTTTTCCTCTTCATCTACGTCTACATCGTCCGAGCCACCTTATGGTGTTGATAGGAGGATATTTCATGCACAGATTTATCCCCCCCCCCTTTCTCCACCCGTTTTCTGTCACAGTCGAATGTTGAGCTCGGACCTTTCTAGTCTTGCCTTTACGGTCTTTTCACGAGATTTACGTTCGTTGTTATGATCCACCAACACTTTGTGTCATGATGAAACATGCCCTTCCATGCAATCCTGGACCACTGTTTCGGACCTTTGTTGTTCAAGGGGCATTCCGATGCTTTTCTTCTGAGCACTACAGCTTCTTCTAGTGAGTCTTCTCCTCATACGATATGCAAAGTACCTCAGTGTCATCTGCTTCCAAAGAAAATTGTTTTATTTTTACTTGGACTAAATTTTTTTACTATTTCAGGTCATGAAATCCTCAGTATACTTCTGCAAAACCCACATTTCAAAGGAACTGATTTTCTTGTGATCTAATTCTATTCATTGTCCACCACCCACATCCGTACTAAATCACATGAGAGGTCAACAATTCAGTCACTTTTATTTTGGGCAATAGTGGCAATTTCCTTTGCTTCAGGAATTTGTTTAATTTAATTGTAGCGGCTTATTCAAGTTGTACCCTCCTCCTCCTTTCCTCAGTGCACGAGCACTTTTTGTTATCGTAGAAAATGGTTCAAATGGCTCTGAGCACTATGGGACTTAACTACTGAGGTCATCAGTCCCCTAGAACTTAGAACTACTTAAACCTAACTAACCTAAGGACATCACACACATCCATGCCCGAGGCAGGATTCGAACCTGCGACCGTAGCGGTCACGCGGTTCCAAACTGACGCGCTTAGAACTGCACGGCCACACCGGCCGGCGTTATCGTAGACATTTACTGTTTTCCTCAATGATTTCTCCACCCATCACTCTATATCTAATGCACTAGTTGACTCTTCTAGGAACGTACGCTCTCTAAATTTTATAAGTAAATCACACCATGATGCCCAACATCTCTCTTGCAACATCTGCTATTGAAATCAGATAAGCATAACTCTGATGCGTTCGCGCTTGTTAGACGAATCTATGACGAAATGAACTGCTCTTCTTTCAAGTTTCCTGCTCCCTCTGTGAGTCCTGCCTGGTAAGGAACGCGGTTTTTATATGCTGCCTCTTTTGTGAGCGGTCTACACTTCGTAAGGATTCTTACAAAGAATCTGTCTAGCATCCTTTTTGATCATCTCTATGTGGTCGTTCCCTTAAAAACGTGTTTTTTTGAGACCCTCCTGGCGTTAGGTTGTGCTCCACGACAGGCAAGTTGTTTGGGAACAGTACGAGCCTACCAAATCAACTTGCTTTGCAAGGCAGCCAACCCATCAGGGGCAAGATACGGTTTTCCAGGCTGTACATGTAGGCTACTCTGCATGACACGTGTGTTGTGGGAGTAGTATCGGCATCCGTTGTTGAGCTGCGTTGCAGGGCTACATTTGCTGATGAACATAGCTCGAGACAGGCTGAGATGGATAGAGTAGCGGATGGAGAGAGAGAGAGAGAGAGAGAGAGAGAGAGAGAGAGAGAGAGAGAGAGGGGGGGGGGGGGAGAGATGAAGAGATAGATAGACTGGTGATGAGGAGAAAGACTGAGGTGGAAGGATAATGAGGACAGGCGCAAAACGAAGGAAGGAGGACACAGATGGGGAAGAGGAAGTGTGTTCAGTATACGCATCAAAAGCATATGCAGGCGAAGCCACAGGGAAAAGGTTAGTTGCACAACAAAGGGTATTTCCGCCTATTTAGCTGTAATATCTTTTATTTCTTTACGCTGAGCGTCCTCTGGCAATCCCAGCACCAACCGCTGATCCTCTGTTGTCGCATTTCCCCACAATTTTATAGCATTACAACTTCTTTGTGTTAAACTATATCATCTACGAACAGCCTAAAAGAGCTTTCGATGTGATCCGCTAGGTGATTTACATGTCGTATTGTTCAGTTGTCCTATAACACTCAGTTGTGGTGCATTCGATGTTACTTTTACACCCGAAAATTTCTCTCCACTAAGACCCATCCTAACACTTTGCATGGTCACCACATTGACCCCCCATATTTGCTTTCGCTTGGAAGCGTGTACTACCCATCTTGACATTTGCATTGAGATGAACGTGGATTTAAATTGTTTTCCAGGCACTCTCTACTATTAGGAAGTTTATCTTCCAACTGCGAAAGAAAGACTTAAGTCTGCTGAATATCACATACAAGCTATTACACTTCTCTAAATAAAAATCTTCCGAGTCTGAAGTGTTTCTTTCCCTACCTTGTAATTACAGTCTCCATAAAGCGAGATCACCAAAGAATGTTAGTGTGTTGCCAAATTCAAAGGGTCCACACTATATTTCATAACGATGCTGTTGTAATGTTTCCTGGATGAAATCAGAACAAAAGCATCAATATCGACAACTCTCCAAAGTACTGATTGCGTTGTCGGTGCTTTTTTTGTCTGTTCTCAAACACAACAGGATTTCATCGAAATAGAAGGGCTAATAATGCTAGTCTGCATGGACCTACTTGAGTACAAAATCAAATACAAACATAAACAGTAAAGGCAAATATCCCAACCACACAGAAAAATATAGCCACCGTCTCGCAGGGCACAGTGCGCTATGAGCTAGTTTCCAAGACAGGAATGAGAGCCAGATCTGGATCATATCTGTGTGGTTGATAACCGATTGTCAGTCCGTTACATTAGTCATCCTGAGTGTGGTTTTATGTGCTCTTTTAGGGAAATGTTTGTCTGGTCCCTGTGGTATCACGTTTTGATACCACCCCACAGGCGTCGAAGTTGACAATGGAGCTGGAAGGCAGGCGTCGAAGTTGACAAAGGAGCTGGAAGCATCTGACGAGACGCCGATACCGGTTGCACGGGATCTGGAGGACCCAATGGTACACGCCCACCGAGCCACGCTTCCAGCAGCAACATGCCATGAACGCCCTCTGCCGCCGCAATACAAGATGGCCAGTGGTAGCCACACAACCAACTCGCACTCTGAGCCTCTTGTTACGTGACGCTACGCAGACGTCACCTAGTTGTGGCTCCGACACCATCGTTCGTATTTTAGTTCAGAGTGTCTCATCCTCGTTGACACAGAGCTGGACTCCATTTCTTGCTGCATTATTTCTAATGAGTCTTTGTACATTTGGAGTAATACAAGTTAAGTAAATCTTCTGTTTACTGTACTCCCTAATCATTTCTGCTCCTTTCCAGCTTTCCTACAAGGAGAGCTGCCGCACAACTCCGTAGCCCATCTCGCCTTACCACTGTGTACGAAACTGTAGACAACAACAGTCCCCAATCCCTACCTAGAAAATACAACGCGCCGAACGACGTTTACACAATTTACAGTAGAGTGCGGCTTAGAGTTCCGTCCCTTAGGTTAAATGACGAATGTGACGACAGGAAGGACATCAGGCCACAAAGCAACTTAATGTGGATTCCAAGTTAGAAATGTTTCACTTATACAAATCATACCACATGTGAAAGTCGCAGTAAGCGAAAAAAAAGAAAGAAAGAAAACATTTAACACTACTGCTGGACAAGTATTAAACCGTTCGGCCACAACACAAATACTACACTACACTACAATGCCGAGGCACTTATTAACAGGTACACGTTACAGATACAGGGCGGCAATTATTGAACTATATGAAAAAGAGCGTAAATTAGTTACAAACTACGGCGTGCACACACTTTATTCAACATGTAAACATCAGTACAGATGTTCGGATTTAAGTTATGACATGTTCGATACGCCTGCCATCATTGGCGATGATGAGCGCCGACGAATAGTGAAATTCTGCATGACCAGCTAAAGTTTTTGAATATCGATGCTGTCGATGACCTCCTGAATAGCTGTTTTCAGCTTAGCAGTGGTTTTTAGGTTATTGCTGTGCACCTTGTCTTTATTATAGCTCCACAAACAGGAGTCACATGTGTTTGGTTCCGGAGAATATGGCGGCAAATCGAGGTCCACGCCCGTGGCCTCTGGGTACCCCACACCTAGAATACGGTCCCCAAAGTGTTCCTCCAGAACATGAAACACTCTCCTGCTTCGATGGGGTTGTCCATTTTCTATTAGCCACATCTTGCCTAAATCAGGGTCACTTTGGATTCATGCGGATTCTCAGTCGCCCAAATGCGCCAATTTTGCTTGTTGACGAACCCATCCAAATGGAAGTGGGCTTCACCGCTAAACGAAACCATACTAACTTCTATCATGCCCCATGGCCAACCTTGCAGTTTGAACGTTCTAACACAAACCTTTCAGAAGTTATGCGATTTTATTTCATTTAGTTCAATATGTCACCCTGTACGTATTTCACTCTTCATAAAAGGCCGGGAAAAAGACGTCGCCCACGATGCTAACGTGTCTTGTTCACCAACGCTTATTTCTCTATTATGGGGCTGGCTTCACCTTTGACTTTCTAACAGTGATTATACTACATTAATCAGCAAAGAAAATGCACACACTTTTCTAACACGCCGATCAAACCATTTCGTCCTGACGAGGCGGCGGATGCTCATGTTCTCGATCACACAGCAACTCATCATGTTTAGAGGTCATGCTGAGCCGTGGTTACCCATACAAGCACTCACAGCTCACTGTGTTTGGCTGAAGCGGGGATCAAGACGGATACATCTCTTTCGACATAGTACCAGAGGTGTCCAAGGGGTCAGCTAATTCGCAGTGCACTCTTGCATTTTTTACAAAACTGGATAGCGATCGTATGGTGCAGTGTTTTGCCTCAGGCGAGGATATGGGTATAACCGATATTTCAGCAAGACCTTGAATTGGCTAGAGAGTGAGTAACAGGCATGCCATGTGTTCCAATAATCCCGCTTTCCTGGGACGACCCATCAGACAGCTACTCTGAACAATATCTTGCTTTTCTACACAGTTTCGTTGTTTTAGTGTATACTAACCTATGCCGAAATTCAACAGTTCGATCACTGTTTTTCTTGGAGCAATGTTACTGTGCTCCACCACTACTCGCTGGGACGTACAGCTACAAGACGGTACATTCAGAACGGACACTAGAGTAATTATTTTGGAAAGACGGAAGGAAAGTTGTAGTCCAATGCCACACTGACGCAGAAGATATTAGAGCTTCAATACTGCTATGAATCCTACCAGATATCAAGGTCGCAGACAGATGTGCAATACTAAGACAGTCCTACTAGTGTTCTGTAAGCTGCTGAATTACCTTTCTGTAAGACGCTTTCAATGTATCGTATCCTAACATCCGATTTTCCTACAGCTAGTTTTACGTAATTATTTCATTTCAGGTCGCTGCGGGCTGTTACTCCCATACAATTTACGGATGTAGTTGTTCCAACTGATTTATCGCCAACAGAATAACCCGACAGTAGCAGATCCCTGCGCCTATTAATGCCCAACACGTTACATTTATTTACGTTTAGCGTCAACTGCTAATTGCTCGTTTAGCCTGCGCCACAGTACGCTATCCCGTGAGAGAAGGAAGTAAGCCAAAAGAGTGGCGGATTAACGACTCTTGGTGCGATACACCGGACGACCTGAGCCTGGTTTTTAGGCGGTTTTCCAAGTTCCTTTAGGCAAATTGTGGACTGCTGCCCAGTTTCTGCTTCATAAATTACGATGCAGAAACTGTTAAAATGCGACAACACGGATAACCATGTTTATACAATACACAGACAGATGGTGCCCACGATGTTCATCCCTTAAGAGTTCAACGGAGGAATGTGCGGCAGCAAGGACATCCGTCCACATTTACATCTACATGGCTACTCTCCAATTTACTCTGACAAGTTTGGCAAAGACCTCATAGAACGACTTGCAGAATATTACTCTACCGCTGTCGAGCAACACGTTGGAAAAATGACCACTTAAATCCTTCCGTCCGAGTTATGATTTCCCTTATTTTATCATGATGATCAGTTCTAGCTAAGAGTCAACAAAATATTTTGGCATTCAGAGGAAAAAGTTCGTGATTGAAATTTCCTGGAGAAAATCTCGCCGCAACAAAAAAACGACCTATTTCTCGACAGTAAAAGAGAACAAACCAACCTTCTTTGAGCTTGCGTTTTGTCAGTCCAGTCTGAAACTGATCCCACACCGGGCAGAACGTTCCGCGTAGAGTAGATTGTCTCTTAAAGATTTGTTGCACCTTCAAATCTTCTGTCAATAAAACGTATTTTTTCGTTAGCCTTCCCTACAGCATTTTGTATGCGATTGTTCTAATTTAATGCTTTTATTTCTGTAATCTCCAGATATTTAGCTGAATCAACAACTTTTAAATTTAAAACATTTTAATGAGTTGACTCGACACAGCTGCCAGAAGATAGAGAAACTGCATGTCTGCTATCATGCTGTACAATATTATTTTCTACCGGTTTCGATCGTAGCGACCATCTTCACAGAAAAAAGAATCTGTACATTAGATGGTCATGTTACCGAACTTTTGGTTGGATAAACTGAAACTATGAGTCTAAAACACATACAGAATCACTTACAACAGACAACGATTTTGACTCCAGCGCAAAACTGACTTCACTATGATTAAACAGAACGATAATTACGATGATACCACGTGAAATTCAATGGAAAGTTGCACTGCATATCCCTTCAACATACAGCCACTTTTCTTCCTGTAAAGATGGTCGCTAACGATCGATATCGGTAGAAAATAGGTAATAAATTTGCTCAGCTGAAGGCAAACATACGAGTCTTTAAACATGTGTTACCACATTTAAGCTTGTGTGTGCGCGCCTGAATCATTCTGCAATTCGTTCTGATAAGCTGATCACTTAACTAGGTCGTAAACGACGGTATCTGTACAAGTTAACTTACGCGTCCGCGGCTTTTCCGTTATGTGCTGCTTTTGGTAACACTTCGCGTGATGAATGATGGGAAGTAAGCACGATGAATCACGATGCTTAGTAAATGAAGTTATCTATTATTTTGTTTCCCTCGAAGGAATTTAAGCTGAGCTGTTAGGTCCCACCCTCATCCCACCCCGGAAATCACAAGAAAATGTGAAAGAGCATAAAATATTTCTGACAAAAATATTATGAATTTTATAAATTTAAGATGTGGTTTTAAGTTCCAAGGTCTCTCCATAGCCTAGGTTTCTAACGCACACCTGTGCGGCGGCGCTCGACTGGGAGATAAGCCGGTTCGAATCCTTGTGGTGGAAAATGTTCACTGCCAGTATTTGGCCGGCTGTGTGTGTGTGTGTGTGTGTGTGTGTGTGTGTGTGTGTGTGTGTGTAAGGGGGGGGGGGGCGAAGTTGGCGTAAAGTTCCTAATCGCCAGTCTTTGCGCCAATGTTCTGGATTAAATTCCAACTCTCTCCGCAGTGTTTCGTCAAATGAGGGTTTGTGACAATGTTGATGGCGATCCTTCAGTCGGAAGGATACGTTAAGCTCAATAAATACTTGGTGCGCTTCGAAAACATTAAGTTATGCGCCACAACCGAGTTTTACCCACTCCCTTCCCTTCATCCATTACAACGCAAATCCGACTTTACAATGCCCAAGTGATTCACACAACAAACACTCGACACTTTACAATAGATCGGAGGAAGAAAACGGCAACCACCACCTCTACAATCTTGCCAAGAGCGACGATGCGGGATTTCTGCATCTGCTCACCTGCGCTTATTTACTGAGTACAGTACCATCCTGACTTTGAATAGGTCGCAACCTAACCACAACCTCGGAAACCGTAACATATCCCAAAAAACAACCAAATATTTGACACAACCAAGATAAGATTAAGGGATTTTGACTGCTATTGTAGACTATCACCAGACCATCGATAACGAACTGCCGACAGCAGCATGCAACGGAAGAGCACTTTCGGCACGTTATTATCTGCAAACAACATTAAAAGTATAGTTCAGATTACCTCCTAAATTATTTCTGTAGACTGAGAACAGCTAACCGTTTGTATAGCTTCGCTTGCATGAAAACCCACAGATGTATCTGCATGGCATGCCGCTTAGTTATAATAATGTATTGCTTAGTTATAGTAATGTGTTGCAAATACATAGAAAGAAGGATCCTTTATTGCATGATTATATGATAGCGGAACAAACACTGGTAGCAGTTACTTCTGGCCGGCCGCGGTGGTCTAGCGGTTCAGGCGCTCAGTCCAGAACCGCGCGACTACTACGGTCGCAGGTTCGAATCCTGCCTCGGGCATGGATGTGTGTGACGTCCTTAGGTTAGTTAGGTTTAAGTAGTTCTAAGTTCTAGGAGACTGATGACCACAGATGTTAAGTCCCATAGTGCTCAGAGCCATTTAAACCATTTGAAGTTACTTCTGTAACATATCTGGAAGTATGCGTACGGAACGATTTGAAGTGGAATGATAATATAAAATTAATTGTTGGTAAGTCGGGTGACAGGTTGAGATTCACTGGGAGAGTCCTTAGAAAATGTAGTCCATCAACAAAGGAGGTGGCTTACAAAGCACTCGTTCGGCCTATACTTGAGTATTGCTCATCAGTGTGAGATCCGTACCAGGGCGGGTTGACAGAGGAGATAGAGAAGATCCAAAGAAGAGCGGCGCGTTTCGTCACAGGGTTATTTGGTAAGCGTGATAGCGTTACGGAGATGTTTAGCAAACTCAAGTGGTAGACTCTGCAAGAGAGGCGCTGTGCATCGCGGTGTTGCTTGCTGTCCAGGTTTCGAGAGGGTGCGCTTCTGGATGAGGTATCGAATATATTGCTTTCCCCTACTTATACCTCCCGAGGAGATTACGAATGTGAAATTGGGGAGATTCGAGCGCGCACGGAGGCTTTCCAGCAGTCGTTCTTCCCGCGAACCATACGCGACTGGAACAGAAAAGGGAGGTAATGACAGTGGCACGTTAAGTGCCCTCCGCCACACACCGTTTGGTGGCTTGCGGAGTATGAAAGTAGATGTAGAAAAATAAATTTAGGTAACCATAAAAAACCATTGGCCCCCTACAATGGGATAAACACTAGGAAAAAAGAGGGCACGCCAGTAGTTTTGAAGAGCAGCGTGTTTAGCAGCCAGGGAACTCTTCTAGAATAATGAAGCGAACCTTACAGGCGGCGCCACTTCCGCGTCTTTAGACTGGAGCCTGCTGTGTGGAAGAGAAGCCGGTTCTGTCCGCCGCGTCAATTGGCGGGGCCGCAGGAGCCGGCGCCGCAGCCTAATTCGCGCGGTGTGTACACACACACACACACACACACACACACACACACACACACACACACAAACGCGCGCGCGTACGCACGCACGGGAGCCGTCCTCGCACCGTTACGCGACAAGGATCGCCGTGACGGGCCGCAGAGCGCGTGGCGCAACGGGGGAAAGCTACGGCGCCACCTGCTGCCTGCGTTCCGCCCGCGTGCTGCGCCGTCCAGTCGCTAACCGGGTGTCGCGGCGCTCACAACTCACGCGCCCGACTCTAGTACGGCCCAAGTTCCGAGGCGCCCTATCTGGGAAAATCACGCCTTCCCCTTAAAATAACTTGCATATCTAAATATGTTCGTAAATGGCAACACCGTTGCTGTTGGCAGCTATCCTGTATTGTAACGACCTGTTTCCATTTGGCATACTCTACCGTTGGTATTCAATCCGTTCAACGGCGAAGCAGTAAAAGGACATTAACGAGAAATTTAGAAGGGAATCAAAGTTCAAGGAGAAGTAATATTAAGTTTGAGGCCTGCCAATTATACTGTAAAATGACTCGTCCGACCAGAAGCCCATATCGATTATGTTTTGCCGGCCGCGGTGGTCTCGCGGTTCTAGGCGCGCACTCCGGAACCGTGCGACTGCTACGGTCGCAGGTTCGAATCCTGCCTCGGGCATGGATGTGTGTGATGTCCTTAGGTTAGTTAGGTTTAAGTAGTTCTAAGTTATAGGGGACTGATGACCACAGCTGTTAAGTCCCATAGTGCTCAGAGCCATTTGAACCATTTTGATGATGTTTTGTTGAATGGTTCGCACGCTGACACTTGTTGATGGCCCAGCACTGCAGCAATCTGCGGAAGGGTTGCAATTCTGTCACGTTGAACGATTCTCTCCAGTCTTGTTGGTCCCGTTCTTTCACGATCTTTTTCCCGCCGCAGCGACGTCAGAGATTTGATGTTTTATGGGATTACTGAAGGTTCACGGTACACTCGTGAAATAGTCGTACGGGGAAATCCCCAATTCCTCGCTATCTCGGATATACTATGTCCCATAGCTCGTGCACCGACTATAACACCACGTTCAAACTCACTTAAATCTTGGTAAACTGCCATTGTAGAAGCAATAACCGATCTAACAACTGCGTCAGACTTATACAGGCGCTGCCGACAGCAGAGCCGTATTCTACCTGTTTATATATCTCTGCATTTAAATACACATACCTATACCAGTTTCTTTGGCGCTTCAGTGTGTAAGGCAAAGTGGCTACAGCAAGAAAAGCATTTCAGAAGGAGGAACTTGTTAGCATCTAATACAAACTTGTTAGAAGTCATTCCCGACGGTGTTCTTCTTGAGCGTTGCCTCGTACAAAAGGCAAAAATGGACGATAAAGAGCTTAGACAAGAAGAGACAGAAAAATTTTGATGTGTAGCGCTAAAGGACAATGCCGAAGGTTAGATGAGTGGATCGGATAATTCAAGAGGAGGTACTGAATGGAATATAAAAGAAATTTATTTTAGAACTATTCTGAAAGAAGAGATTGGTTGATAGGACACATTCTTAGACATCGAGCAATTCTGTGTGTAATAAAGTAGGGAATTTGTGTGTGTGTGTGTGTGTGTGTGTGTGTGTGTGTGTGTGTGTGTGCGCGTGCGTGCGCACGCGCGTGGGGGGGGGGGGGGGTTCCAAGTTCAAATGGATGTAGTTTGCACTATTTAATGATCGACGAGGAGACTGACATAGCACAGACTAGCGTAAAGAGTGACAAATGTTCAATCTTATGGCACTTAACTGCCAAGGTCATCAGTCCCTAAGCTTACACACTGCTTAACGTAAATTATCCTAAGGACAAACACACACACCCATACCCGAAGGACGACTCGAACCTGCGCCGGGACCAGCCGCACAGTCCATGACTGCAGCGCCTGAGACCGCTCGTCTAATCCCGCGCGGCAAAGAGTGACATCAAACTTGTCTCCGGACTGAAGACAACACAAATAGGCACAGAATGGAGGTGACATATATATATATATATATATACACGGAATGGTAATTATTTTAACAAAAACTTTAGAACGTTATGCAGGATTGCCGTGAAATGATAGCGAAGAGGAATTACGTAGTGCTTAGATGGTTCAAGGAGTAACGATGTATGACTTTTCCGTGTGAAGATAGATATGGATAGCGTGAACCACGTCTCCGCCAGTCAAAACTAACAACAGCTGATGAATGATATCATGTTAATTCAGTGAAAAATGCTACAACCACATAGCGTATTTTGCAAAATCATCTTCGTCGCCGATTCCTGAAAACTCGTAGGCGTTACGACTGAAGCTTGAAGTATAGCAATGAAATTTAACTAGCCTACATTGAGTGGAAATCTTCATCAGGTACTGCAGGCATCATGTTGCCGCTTACGTTATAGTGGCTTACAACGCCCTAGCTACGACGACACTGGACACGTGAAAAACGCAAACCAAACTAACGACCACAGTTTCATCACAGTGGACAGTGATTTCATCGTAACAACTTATGACCCATGGTGCTACTCAACGGATGGATTATTTGGCAAAATTTTATACTAACTGCACTAAACGTTATTGGTTCAAATGGCTCTGAGCACTATGGGACTCAACTGCTGAGGTCATTAGTCCCCTAGAACTTAGAACTAGTTAAACCTAACTAACCTAAGGACATCACACAAATCCATGCCCGAGGCAGGATTCGAACCTGCGACCGTAGCGGTCTCGCGGTTCCAGACTGCAGCGCCCGAACCGCGCGGCCACTTCGGCCGGCTCACTAAACGTTATTCTCCGGGGACAATGCCTTCGACATTTCTGAGACAGTGCTCAAGAAATGAGAGATCAGTGTTTGAGAATTAGAAGAAAAGCAACATGCACATTCACGAAGAACTAAGCGGCTAAATCACTTTTCTTATTGAATGTGTATTGCAAACAACAGATGATTCTGGCCAAACAGGAAGAATCCAGTCAATTACGTGTGCTGTCTTCCTGCAAACTGTATACTCTTGCTTCATGTGCCTAAGACTGAATTTTTCGCTGAGGAACGCTGTCAATGCCGAAGGAAGTGTGCCGTAATTTAGCACCCCCTGGAGGTAAAACATACTTATTTCAACGGTTGTAGATAATAAAGATCGATTTATAAGCACTATGTGCGAGTATTTTGGCACATCCACTGTTTCTAAGAACCACAGCTTCTTCCTTACAGGTCGGGGTTTAACGTTCCGTCGACATCGAGATCGTTAGAGACTAAGCACAAGCTCGATGGTGTCAAGGCTCTGGAGGGAATCGATTGTGCCCTTTCAGAGGAACCATCCCGGCATTTGCTTAGATCCATTTAGGTAATCAAGGAAAATCTAGATCAGGACGGTCGGACGCGGATTTGAAGCGCCGTTCTTCCGAATGCGAGTGCAGTATTCCAACCACTGCACCATCGAGCTCGGTGAGATCGACTTGAGGAAGGATAGCAAGTACTCACTTTAGGCCCACGTAAAGTGCGTATTAAACAATGAACGAACGGTTGAATGACAGTCTAAATAACAGACATGCTGACTTGGCATGTAAATGGCTCAAATGGTTCAAATGGCTCTGAGCACTATGGGACTCAACTGCTGAGGTCATTAGTTCCCTAGAACTTAGAAATAGTTAAACCTAACTAACCTAAGGACATCACAAACATCCATGCCCGAGGCAGGATTCGAACCTGCGACCGTAGCGGTCTTGCGGTTCCAGACTGCAGCGCCTTTAACCGCACGGCCACTTCGGCCGGCGGCATGTAAATGGACTAGTGGATCGTTCTAAGACCGCGTGCTGTTGGACAAGTCATGTAACACCCTAGAGTCTCGTCGAATGTCCACCGTATGTGTATAACAACAGAATAGGTGACAACGTAACTACTCTCATGAAGAAACCACGTAATGGTGTGAAGCACTACGCCAGCTCGGGATGTCATGTGGAAAGCCAGTGCTCAAGACGGGGTGTTGTCTCCTATTCGTCAAGATTAGCCATCTTCACGCTCACCATGACGTTGCTACGCGAAATGAGACTATCTCATTTTTTATTAGTGACATTTTATCTGAAACAGCAGCTCCGAAGCCTGTTTACAGAAGTGGTGCTTTACAACTCTTCATGACTGGAGAGGAAGAAGGAAGAAATATTTGATTTAAACGTAACGTCGACAGGTTGTGAGAAGCGTAGCCGTTAATTATTCGACAAAAATATAGATTGTTTCTAAAAGATCCATCCAATTATGCAAAACTGTAGCTTCTACACGAACGACACTGGAAACGTAGCGTAAAATTTCACTTAAGCATCAAAGCTGAAAAGGCTACTTCGGATGAACTGAGACGCCGCACAGCAACAACAGGAACGCTGTAACTGCAGGCACACTCGCAAAAGTATGGCTCAAGTTTGCCTCTCGACTGCATATTTGTCGCTTGAGTGGTGCAGGGCACAATGGATCCTTATGAAAGTTAGATAAAAAAATTTGATCCTAAACGTAATTGTAAAAAGTACTCCAATAATGTATGTGCATGTACGTAAAGGATATACCCTTGCAAAGCTGTAATATTCTTTTGAAAACAAAAACTTGGTACTCTATGCGCAAGTTAAAATTTACCCCAAATTTCTGTCTTCATTCATGTAGAAGATCTGTTAATTAATGTACAACCGCTCCACTTGCTCTATAGAGCTTATTCGGCTTTTCTATTACGCTATTTTTAAGTGATTCTGAAAACCGCCTTACATATGATAGATATAAGCACAATTATATAATAGAAGATGAGAAAGTGAGTTTGACATATGTCCACCAGAGTTGCGCTTTTATCATGAAATCACTGCATACGTAAGATTTCAAATCCATGAGACTCGCACTTTTTTACGGTTCGCGTGCCGCCGTGGTTTAAGCATGGCACAATGATGCTATCCAAAACCGGCGCCGAGGCAATTGTGGTGCGCCACAGGCTGTAGATCGACGGCTGCGGAGATGTGACCGAGCGAAGTGATTTGCAACTGTTAAACAACTGACCACCAAGATGAACAAAGAGGCTACCTATAACCGTTCAGCGCATGTTGATGCGCATGGTCCTCCGCAGGTGACCGCCGTTCATCGGCGACGAAGGCTGGACGTCCCCTGAGGGGTGACAGGTGGTCTTTTCAGACGAATCACGTTTTATACTCCATCGCACAGATGACCGTTGGCGTGTAAGGAGCGAAACGTATGAAAGATAACACTCTGCAACAATCGTCAGAACGGTCCAGGCCGTTACGGTCTGGAGAAAGTTTTCGTGGCACCTGGCTGATCTCGCCAATCTGGGAAGTACACTGGATCATAGCAAGTATGCATCTATCTTTGGGGACCATTTCCGCTTCTACATGCAGTTTGTTTTTCCTCAGCACAATGGCATATACCAGCAGGGTAATGCAACGTGCCACAAAGCTCGCAGTGCACTTGCTTGGTTCGAAGAGCACCATGATGGGTTTACCGTACTCCCCTGACCATAAAACCATCCGTATTTAAACCCATACGAGAATCTGTGGGACCATCTCGATCGGGCTGTTCGCGCCAAGGATCCTTAACCGAGAAACCTAGCGCAGCTGGCCACGGTGCTGGATTCGGCACGCCTTCACATCGCTGTCGGTACCTTCCAGAATATTACTGACTCTCTTCCTCCACGTCTCGCAGCGATCCGCACTGGAGACGACAGTTATTCAGGCTTTTGACAACGTGTCACATTAATATGACTATCAGGTTTATGGCTGTTTTCAGCACAACTGAAAATGGCTTAATAGGAAAGCCGAAACCGGTAGTGGACTAAATAAAATTCTACGCAGCTACTGTAGCGGTTTTACATTAGCTAAACGAACAGTTACGGAGCACGTGGATATAAAGTAACGGTTAGATTTGCTACCTGTAGGTTATATCAACATTGAACTATTACGAAAATGCTCCGCAAACCCAAATGGGAATCCCTGGAGGGAAGAAGGCGTTCTTTTGGCGAAACGTTATAGACAAAGTATAGAGACGGGGTTCGAACAGAGGGCTACAGACAGTCGTTTTTCCCTCACTTCATTTGAGAGTGGTGCACGAAAGGGAATGGCTCACAGTGCTAAAAGGTTCTCTCCGGTATGCGTAGTACGTAAATTCGTGTAGATGTAAATACAGTCTTATCAAATCTTGCCCATAAAATTATGCTCAAAATCTGTTTAAAAATTCTTTAATATCAATTCAGTCCACCTGACTGTGGAGATGCAAATACCGCAAACGACGACGCGAGATCACACAAAGAAACTGTGACTTGTTATAGATTTGGTTGTGTAATTTTCAGGCTAGAGAGATAGCAAACGGGCCACCAGGATGGTCCTGAAAACATTGTAGATTCACAACAGACCAGAAGGTGGGAGAGAACTGTGGGGTAGTGAGTGACGCTGGTACCGAAGTCGCTGGGGCACGGGTTTGAGCGCGTGGCGCCGCCAAGTGGAACACGGCAGAAGACGCTGCTTTCTTTCTGTCGACACATCCGCAGCCTGTGGAGTGGGCCTACTGGGGCCAGTGACCGCAGCCCGCGCGCGTGGTCCTTCACCTGCTTGCCTCCTCCTCCCTTCCTCCACAGCTGTAACCGCACACTCGCACGCTGCCACCATACTACGCACGCCTCAGCTTCAAGGCCCATATTATACAGCGAAAGAAATTTGATAAATATATTTCTGAAATATATCGTAAAACTTCTCTGAACGAAGTATCTCACTGGAGCCGTAACACTAAACAAAATAAGTCGCACTTCATTTATTCACATACTCATAGGTTGCGCGTTACCGTGGACCTCGATCATCCAATCTGTCGTGAGGCAAAAAAAAGGAACACACGCAGGACGCACATTTTTTCATACATTATCAAATATAAAATTAGCATACTAACAGACAAGAGAAAAACAGTGTTCAAGGACAGAAAATTGTATCGAAATGCAGAAACACCTGCGGAGTGCCGATCCTTGGTGCACGGATTGGCAGTTGACATTCAATATAAAGGAACGTAACGTATTGTGCACAAATAGGTACGAAGACCCCTCATTGTACGATTTCACGGCTACAGAGGAACGCCGTAAGCAGTCATGTCTATTAAATATCTGGGAGTATGCGTTTAGTGTGTTTTAAAGTTGAACAACTCCATAAAACTAATCGCAGGTGAGGCAGACGCCAGACAGAGATTCATTGGAAGAAACCTCGGTAAGCGTACTACACCCACTAACGGGGTAGCTTACAAAATTCTAGCTAGATTAGCACCTGAATACGAGGTAGGACTGACAGAGGAAATAGGGAAGATCCGAAGAGCTACGCGTTTAGATACAGGTTAATTTAGTAAGCGCTATACGTTCTTAGAAGGATCAACTGAGAAAGTACTTGTTCTAGGCGCTGCAGTCTGGAACCGCGCGACCGCTACGGTCGCAGGTTCGAATCCTGCCTCGGGCATGGATGTGTGTGATGTCCTTAGGTTAGTTAGGTTTAAGTAGTTCTAAGTTCTAGGGGACTGATGACCTCAGAAGTTAAGTCCCATAGTGCTCAGAGCCATTTGAACCATTTGAGAAAGTACTTGCTCCTCGCGAGAAGACTGTGACGGTAAAATTTGAGAGATTCGACTTCTCGTAGAGTCTTACCAACAACCATTCTTCCCGCTGACTATTCGTGAGTGGGACGGGAAAGAGAAATGACGGATATGCAGACCGTACTTCCGCCACACACCATAAGGTAGCTTGCGCAGTGTAGGTGCAGAAAATACTGTGTCCAAAAAGGAATTGTCTATATGGTAAAAAAAAATCTAGTAAATATTGACACTACAATGCATGCCTGAAGAGCTATGAGCTCTTGTTCAGTAGGAGAGATGTACTTCACAGTAGCGAAATGAACAAGCCCCCATACGCATTTTAGAAGCCATATTACTGGACATTTTTGCATTGTTTTGGTCCATAGAAACAGCGCTCAAAATATGCAAAGCAAAGAGCATGCAGTAGAAGAGATCTGTTTCATAGGCATGCATGCTCGAGTCAATGTTTACTAGACTTTTTTTACTTCGAATAATCGTTCCTGTCATATCCCTGAATATTCACCATTCCTCCCCGGAACACCCTTTATAATCAATACTGTGTATCACGTGAAAATAATACTTCAACGGAGCATGCATACGTGCATACTAGCCAATAGAAGGTTGCAAGTCAGAAGATTTTACAAATGTCGCCAGTAGGCGAATGTATAATTTATCTTTTCACTTGCATGCTTGTAACCGCCATCATGAACGCATACACGGCATCCTCAAATGCTATTTTTGACGTGATGTGCTGTGCTAATTTTCTCCTTGTGTTTTCGTATGTATATGTTCTATTGTATACAATGTATTTTTTCTTGCTTATTGGTATGCATATCTTCTTTATGGTAAGATTAGACAAAATGCGTGTGCTGTGATTATTTCCTTTTTGCCTTATGATAGATCAATATAATGGCAGCATGCCGAAACACGTCCTCTATATTGATAAGTAAAGTGCGATCCGGACAGTTCATTCTGTACTAAAGGCTTCAACATTATCGCCGATCTCTATAATTACTTCCCGTCTTCTATTACGGTTACACTATAGCAACATTTTACATCATGGTTGTTCGCGAATGGTCGCCGAACAATTAACTGTTTGGGCAGAAGCATTTCATCTCAAGAAGATGCGGAGTCTACTTCTAGACAAGAAAGATAAAATGAAACATATGCTGGTCAAACCAGGGAGAAGTCGAAATGTTCATCAAAATTTGCTTCGTGTTGCAGCGAGAGAACGAAGTTCAACGAAAGTTGTGTAAGAAAGAATGAATAATCACTTCAATTTGGGACTATCAGAGTACCACCCTCATATTTACAATCAAGATATCCATTTAAGAAAATCTATTTCTGCAGGGGATCGTCTCTTCCTTCTTTTTGCGACAAGAGAAAGCTATCCGAGCTTGCGATATAGCGCTCGTATAGCCAAGACAGACACGAAGCCCATGCCTACCACAGTAGTACAAGTTAATATGCCACCTAGCTCAGCAGATGACGAAGAGATTGAAGAAACGTATGATGACATACAAGACATTATTCAGATAATCAAGGGAAACGGAAATTTAATAGTCATGGAAGACTGGAATTCTATAGTAGGAAAAGAAAGTGAAGGAAAAGTAGTAGGTGAATATGGAATGGGGGTAAGAAATGAAAGAGGAAGCTGCCTGGTAAAATTTTGCACAGAGTATAACTGAATCATAGCCAACACTTGGTTTAAGAATAATGAAAGAAGGCTGTATACTTAGAAGAGTCCTGGAGACACTGGAAGGTTTCAGATAGATTATATAATGGTAAAACAGAGATTTAGGAACCAGGTTTTAAATTTTAGGACATTTCCATGGGCAGATGTGGACTCTGACCACAATCTATTGGTTATGAACTGTAGACTAAAACTGAAGAAACTGCAAAAAGGTGGAAATTTAAGGAGATGGGACCTGGATAAATTGAAAGAACCAGAGGTTGTATAGAGTTTCAGAGAGCGCATTAGGGAACGATTGACAAGAACAGGAGAAAGAAATACAACAGAAGAAGAATGGGTAGCTTTGAGAGATGAAACAGTGAAGGTAGCAAAGGTAAAAAGACAAGGGCTAGTAGAAATCCTTGGATAACAAAAGAGATATTGAATTTAACAAAGGAAAAGAGAAAATGCAATAAATGAAGCAGGCAAAAAGGAATACAAACGTCTCAAAAATGAGATCGGCAGGAACTTCAAAATGGCTAAGCAGGGATGGCTAGACGACAAATGTGAGGATGTAGAGGGATATATCACTAGGGGTAAGATAGATAATACCTACAGGAAAATTAGAGAGACCTTTGGAGAAAAAGAGCCGGCCGCGGTGGCCGTGCGGTTCTAGGCGCTTCAGTCCGGAACCGCGCGACTGCTACGGTCGCAAGTTCGAATCCTGCCTCGGGCATGAGTGTGTGTGATGTCCTTAGGTTAGTTAGGTTTAAGTAGTTCTAAGTTCTAGGGGACTAATGACCTCAGATGTTAAGTCCCATAGTGCTCAGAGCCATTTGAACCATTTTGGAGAAAAGGAGAACCACGTGTATGAATATCAAAAGCCCAGACGGAAAACCAGTTCTAAGCAAAGGAGGGGAAGCAGAAAGGTGGAAGGAGTATATAGAGGATCTGTACGAGGGTTATGTACTTGAGAGTAATATTATGGAAATGGAAGAGGTGAAGAAAACGTGATGCCAATCCTGAGCGGTCCATTCGGCATGTTGTTTGGGCCCATCTGTACCGCGCTGCATGGTTTCGTGGTTGCAAAGATGGACCTCGCCATGGACAGTTCCTGTCTCTCTGTATCGCCTCCGTGTCCGAACAACATCGCTTTGGTTCACTCCGAGACGCCTCACACTTACCTTGTTGAGAGTCCTCGCTGGCACAAAGTAACATTGCGGACGCGGTCGAACCGCAGTACTGACCGTCTAGGCATGGTTGAACTACAGACAACATGAGTCGTGTACCTCCTTCCTGGTGGAGTGACTGGGATTGATCGGCTGTCGGACCCCCTCCGTCCAATAGGCGCTGCTAATGAATGGTTGTTTACATCTTCGGGCGGATTTAGTGACATCTCTGAACAGTCAAAGTAGCTGTATCTGTGACAATATCCACAGTCAACGTCTATCTCCAGGAGTTCTGGGAACCGACGTGATGCAATACTTTTTTTGATGTGCATATATATTGAGCAAGCACTAAAGGAAACAAAAGAAAAATTTAGAGAAGGAATTAAAACCCATGGAGAAAAATAAAAACTTTGATATTTGCCGATGACCTTGTAATTCTGTCGTAACTGTCAGTAACAGCAAAAGTCCTGGAAGAGCAGTTGAACGGAATGGATAGTGTCCTCAGAGGAGGATATAAGTCCTGGAAGAGCAGTTGAACGGAATGGATAGTGTCCTCAGAGGAGGATATAAGGTGAACATAAAAAAAAGCAAAATGGGCATAATGGAATTAAATCAGGGGATGCTGAGGGAATTAGGTTATGAAATGAGACACTTAAAAGTAGTAGATGAGTTTTGCTATTTAGGGAGCAAAATAACTGATGATGGTTGAAGTAGGGAGGATATAAAATGTAGACTGCCAATGACAAGAAAAGCGTTTCTGAAGACGAGAAATTTATTAACATGTAGATTTAAGTATCAGGAAGTCTTTTAATTATTTGTATGGATTGTAGCCATGTATGGATGCGAAACGTGGACGATAAATAGTTTAGACAAGAAGAGAACAGGAGCTTTCGAAATGTGGTGCTACAGAAGAACGCTGAAGATTAGATGGGTATGAGAAGAGGAGTTTGTGGCACAACTTGACTAGAAAAAGGGATCGGTTGATAGGACATGTTCTGAGGCATCAAGGAATCACCAATGTAGTACTGCAGGGCAAAAATCATAGAGGGAGAGCACACACTAAAAGCTGTACAGGTGACGTTTAGTGCCAGAAGTAATTCTACAATGAAGTGGGGCTATTCCCTTGTATATAATAGGTAGACACTTAAAAAACCGCAGCGCATAACTATGGGTAACCACAGTAGTTCCTCAAGCAAGATCTATCAGCTCGTCTATTCGGCCGCCTCGGACTATCTAGGCCTTCCCTGTACTGGGGTGTGGTTTAGGCCGGGAGACATGTGTCGCCGCGGCAGCTTTTCCGCTAACCAGCCACGCGCCGGCCCGGCGCACAGTTTTGCACATCGTCCTCGGCTGTTAAGTTTGCCGAGACGCCGCTAATTTCACGTTTCGCAAGCGTCACGTTTCCCCTAACCGCGCCAACTCTCACCGCGAGTTCTAGAGGTTTCTTTTGACATGATAAGCTCCACTGGGCTCTTTCCCACCCTGAGTCACGACTATATACCCATCCACAGCTTACGACCAAGTTATATTTACTGTGTTAGCACTAAATTTGCAGTAGTAGCGGCTGTTACTGTTCAATCAGCAGTGCTACATTAGCTGCAGCGCCGACACGTTAAACAGAACTGTGTTCTAGTAACTTATTAGAGATTATCTGACGTCAAGTTCGTTTGAATACACCGACGAGTACATCCATTTCTATATATATACATTCTACAAACCACAGTATGGAGCATGCCGAATTTATAGAAATGCCTTTATAGCTCCAGGGTAGTACTTTCTTCGAATGTGTGTTTAAGTGCCTTCCAACGGCTGGTTTGCAAATCCATCAAATGATGCAATACAAGTCAACATTTCAGAAGTATCTTTTTGTATATCTTCGGTAATGTTTGTTTCTTTACGTGTATCTGAGTCTTACGTTTCTGACGCCACTTGTTTTAGTTCGCTGCCTGCAAAACGAACTGTACTTGTACTCGCGTTACGACTGTCATTTAGCCAAGAGCAAGGTGCACACCGTCTGTGGAGCACGTCTTCGATTTTATTCTCTTACTCCTATCCACATAATACTCTAACACGCACCGGTCCTTTGCGCCTTTCTCAGGGATTTTTCCTCTCGTCAGTAAACGAAAATAATTATTTAAATAAAAAACTTAAAAGGTGACACCTTTTTAAAACGGACTAAACATTTTGCTTGTTAATTTTTAATAGATATGAAAACACACTGACGGAAAAATGAAATCGCGACACCAAGAAGGAGTTGTGCGACATAAACGTATGTTGGTAGGTCGGGTTTCTACGTCGCGCCAGTTGTATGACAGTGACACTAGCAGCGCCTCTCTGAGGATGCAAATCAGGTTTACTTTAAATATATTCCTTTGAGATCGGAAGTGGTGAGTTAATGTTAGTAAAAAAATGTCTTTAAGGCCATAAAGACACCATTTACAACACCTCACTGAGTTTAAACTAGGTCGTGTAACCGGGCTACGAGAAGTTGAACGTTCCTTCTGCGATACTGGAGTAAGACTTGGCAGGAACGTAGCCAGTGTACATGATTTCTTCCAGTGGTCGTCACGAGAATGTACAGTCGTAACAACACTGGGCTTCCGACGGCCACGTGGCACTACGGAGAGGGAAGACCACCGCATCTGGCGTATGGCTCTGGCGCATCGTACTCCATCTGCGCCAGCAATCTGAGCAGCAGTTGGCATCACAGTAACACAACGAACTGCTACATATCTGTTACTTCGAGGAGGGCTCCGAGCCAGACGCCCTGTAGCGTGCATTCCACTGACCCCGAACCATCGCCATTTTCGACTTCAGCGGTATCAAACGAGTGCTCACTGGAAGGCAGGTTGGAGGTCTGTTGCGTCTTGTGATGAAAGCTCATTCCGTCTCTGTGCCAGTGATGACGCTGTGTTGGTTAGGAGGCGGCCAGTTGAGGACCTGACCTGCAGCCAACCTGTCTGCGTGCTAGACCCACTGGATCTACACCTGGAGTTATGGTCTGGGGTGCGATTTCGCAGGAGCAGGAGCACTCTGGTACTTATCCCACGCACCCTGGCTGCAAATTTGGACGTCAGTCTGGTGATTTGACCTGCTGGGGTGCCATTCATGAACAGCACTGCAGGTGTTTTCCAATAGGACAACGCTTGCCCACACACAGCTGTTGTAACCCAACAAGCTCTACAGCGTGTCGGAATGTTGCTTTGGCTGCTCGATTCCCAGATCTGTCTTCAATCGAGCACATATCGGATATCATCGGACGACAACTCAAATATCATCCACGAACAGCATTAACCGTCACTACTGACTGACCAAGTGCAACAGCCATGGAACTCCATCCCACAAACTGACGTCCCGCCCCGTTTGACACAATTCATGCACGTTTGCATGCTTGCACTCAACATTCTGGAGGTTACAGCGGTTATTAATGTCACAGTATTTCATATTTGCAGTGGCTTATCTCGTCCTTACATTAGCCTGTCACATTGCAATGTTAATCACTTAAATATAATACCTATCCTCTAAAGTCGTTATTCTACATTAATTTTTTTGTGTTGCGATTTTTCTATCCATCAGTGTACATGTACAACTTAAAACGAAAAACGTGGGGCACATGCAACAGACAATTATCTAATAATTAATTACTATTATAATAGTAAGGAGGTAGACTGCTCATGCTTCAATTATGTGTTGCTTTTCACATTCGTAACCCCATGTTTTCCGTGTAAAATTTTAGAGGTATTTTCATGGCTTTTAAAAACTGGCGAGCACAAATTTTCAGGACTATTTGTAAGGGTTTAGGAAGCTTTATGGGGCTAGAGTGAATTATTTGTACTTTTTACTAAGTTTTAAAAACGTTGTCTATTAAAAAGCTTTTTCTTTAATAATTATTTTCTGCGTTTTAGCCCAATGTGTTTGAAATTTTTCAATCAATTTCAAAGATTTTGATGAGGTTACAAGACATGTGGTAAATTTCAGGATTATTTCAGTTTCTCTTCATCTGAGTCAATCAATAAATTGCTTCCTCCTACGATTATCTCAAGAGAGAATCTAGCTTACACGGGGCTTATCAGCAACCGCTCGTACCACGAAATATGCATAAGTGTAACAGGAAAAGGGGGAAATAGCGATGTACACAAGTATCCTCCGCCACACACCAGATGCGAAAGCAAGTTAATATTGCATTCTTATCCAGTTCTGAGCTACGTTGAAAGTTTCACATCTCTAGCTCCAGGGAAATGATAGTGATAAACCAGGTACCCTGCTCCAGACATTAGACAAGAAAGCTAGTTACTTTTACATTGTCCTCCAGTTCTGAGCTATGTTGAAAGTTTCAAGTCTAGCGCTTCGGGAACTTTATTTAAAATGTATTGAGAAATTTGCACCGAAAAAATATATAAAAAAGCGACCCAATAAAAACGCGTTAATTAGCTCCAATCCCCTGTCCCGACCACGGCATTCGATAGGTATGCTCTGATTGTAAGACAAATGCTGCAGCTGATACTCTTTTCCCAACTACTGCCAGTTGGGATCTCACTACTGCCAGACTAGAACAGAGTTCTTCAATGGTTTTGATCTCTTATCACCCGTTCTGTCGATCGTTATACAGAACTGACATATAGGCCGGCATGGAATGAGATACTGCTAATGTGGGACACAGCCTGTGATGCGTGTATTACTTTCCTCTACGGTTTTTTTTTTTTAATGCTTATTTGAGTACACGATGCCTGTTGTTTCGAACTTCGTACATTTGTGACATTCTATTATTCTAGATGTCTGAAATTCATTCGCAAGTTATAAACATACTGGCAGCCACAAGCGGTAGTTAAAAATAGGTAAAAATGTTCTGACCAGACGGTTGGTTTCAGCGGCACTCTGCAGCCTTGGTATCGTCCCACTGGAAGTGGTATGCGCTTCGAACTGACTTACCCAGCCAGTAATAGGGGAACCTAGGATTGAACGCCGACTGTATACCACGGTACACCTCTGCATTTTTCACATTAACAAAGACTGCCAGAGGTAAGAGAAGTGGCAAGCGACAGATAAATATCCTAGTACTTACGGGGTCGAACCCGACACATTTGATCCGTAGTGTCTGCACACAAAGAACTGAGCAGTAGGCAAAACAAAAACACTTGCCCGCCGATACAAGCATAGGGACTTCCGCTTTCCGTGCCGCCGCGCCGCCAGCACACAGTCCCTGGAACGGCAAACGGCAGGCCGGCGGTGTGATGTGCCCGCCTCAGCCCGCGGCGGCCAAGGACACCTGCGGCTCACCGACGCAGCGCCGCCCAGTCTGGCAGGCAACCGGTGCTGCTCCTCACAGAACAATCCCCGGCATTCTCGGGAGCCGGCGTCCGCGCACAGGCCGCTAGACACCTGCTGAGGCGGTAAGCCCGACGGACTTTCAGGAGGACCTCACGAACTTGATTCATATTGACAGGAAGAGTCCCGCACTACTACGACTTCAGCAAGTGTTAACGGGACGACGGAAATCTCAACAGTTTTAGAGAAAAACGAGTTCGGAAATTATACGCGTTTTTATATATTTTGTATGGTCGCTAGTACTCAAGACGTCCGCAGCCTAACGTGTTATGCGGGGTCCATGGCTCGAATATCCCTGCCTGCACTACTACTTTTTTCTTCCCACAGAATTATTATGACTGCGCAAACTGTTCAAACTTTCATTTTTGAATGATTCATTTGTTACTTTAACAATATTTATCCTGGGAAGAGAGAGAGAGAGAGAGAGAGAGAGAGAGAGAGAGAAATTTCGTAATGAGATTGGAAAAATAAGAACTTTCAATCAAATCAATATAGTCATTTTATTTATTTTATCCACATGCGTGCCAAGTATAAGGTGTGACCTATGGAGCACTGTACTAATGAGAATGATACTGATCATAGAAACACGAGAAATAATAATTATTGCGACATAGGACTTGTAAAGAACGCCGAATCTTTACAGGTGAATGGTTTTTTTCAGTGTGTCTAATGCAAAACAAACTTAGCTTACATTCGTGAGCGGTGCTCGTTCATCACACAATTTTGCGACGTACCACGCATATCCGTTGTAAGAATTACTTGTGGGAATGAAATAAAAAATAAAAAAAAGTACGGGAAGCGAGATTTGACCCACAGACCCCGCGCCTATCGAACTAAATTTTCACTCGCTTGGCTGCGGAATCCTTGATTACTAGCGACCACACGAAGTACGTAAGCATGCCTAAAATGTTCAAAATCAATTTTCTAAAAACGGCTGAAAGTTGCGCCTTGCTATTTACAACTGTTGAAGTCCATGTTGTGCCCCATACAGCCTCTCAATATGAATGAAATAGGTGTGGGGAAGTTTGTACAGTCCGCTTCTAAGTAAACAATCGCAAAACATCATCGTCGGACAATCGTAAGGATATGCACAGATACGGACAAAATTTTCACTGGCTCTACAGAATGCCATTCTTGAAGCGTGATTAAATGTAACACAAAGACCCCAAAAAAGGGGAAGAACCTGATGGTACCTGATTACAATATTAGTGTCCAACATCAAGAGAACGTCACACCGTTCAAACACGGGGCATTAAAAAACGAGGAGCAGATTTCATTAACTTACCTATCACAAACCGCAAAAATAGACAACGCTCATAGATGAAACATTAAAGTTTTGAAAATCCTGCGTAAAATATCAATTCACCCGCAGTCGCGCCGTTGCCTGTTCGTAGGGAAAAGGTGTCACCACAGCAACGATCGTTTTGTGTGCTGCAATTAGCGAAATTTAAATCCATTCTTAAATGTGCAACGTGCATTT
Source organism: Schistocerca piceifrons (assembly GCF_021461385.2). Taxonomy (NCBI): domain Eukaryota; kingdom Metazoa; phylum Arthropoda; class Insecta; order Orthoptera; family Acrididae; genus Schistocerca; species Schistocerca piceifrons. Next base: position 455,770,466 of record NC_060141.1, read on the forward strand.
CGCACATAATTCCACAAAGAGACGATTTGTCATAAGTAGGATCGAAAATTTGTAGAAGATGGTTGCCTTTGCAAATGGGGAGGCACGACTCGTGCACATACATACGGTGAAAACGTACAGCGTATCTTTGCAATATTTGCAGGGAGCCTTAGGCAAAACATATGGGAAAGCAGTGAAATTGAAATCCCTCAATGGGATGCACAACACCGCAAATGTTGGGAGTATTGTCTCTCTCCTTTCGAAACGGCCTTGTCTCAATCACTCACGGCACTTGTATAGTCAACAGTAAAGCCCAGTTTATTCTTCGCTTGCATTCAATACTGCTCAGTTTTGACTCGAGTTTGTTCTTGAGACATATTTAGTTGTGTTTCATCAGAAGAATGGATAGGTTTGGTGATAAAGATTTGGCCGATATTCCCCTCGTGCACGTGCTCACTGGTGGCAGCGGAAGAGCGGCACAAATCTATGCTAAACTTTTTCAGCAGCGGCAGCAACCACATCACAGTACCTGTCTGAATGTTTTTGCGTTTCTCTCTCTGTTTAGTGCTGAATGTTTTGCTGATGCGTGTTACGAGGTTTTTCGTTGTTCTGAAAGTATTTTCACAGAAACAAGGGTAACTGTGGTAGAAAACAGAATAAATCAAAATTGCTTTCTTCCTCTAACTAGTCACCGGAGACTACCGGTCCCTTATAACAAAACCTGTGCACCAAGACGTGTACGCACGTCACGGTAATCTATCTTTCATTTTAGTTTCATAGCGTTGAAAGAAGGAATGACAGTTACTGTGATTGAGGCGAGCCTACAGTTCCAATGCAAAAACTGTACTTAACTTGTTGCTTTTGCAGCGTGTTCACCGTGACAAGGTATGACAACTGAAAGCCTATCTCGGCGCGAGAGACGCTGCGCACACAATGCTGTGGGTTTTCCGTTGCCACGGGGAGAGAGAGAAACCCGTGTAGCCGGCGCTTATTTTCGTATCTGAGACCGGGCAACATGAGCCTCGCGGGTGTCCGCGGCGCGCCGCGGCCACCGACGAAGGACAGCGCTTGTCGACGCCCTCGAAACTGGATACCCGAGGGCTCGGCGCAGCCAGCCTGCAGTCTTATGTCAGAGTTTGTAACATTGCCGCGGCGACGGCTCTGTGGCGGGCACGCTAATACCACGAGAGCACCACACGCAGGCGTAATAGGGAAACGACAATAACCCAGCCCCCTCCCCCCGCCCCCCACATCCATACCTACCAACCTTCAAAAAACAAAAATTAGAAGATTCAGTTCGAGAAATAATCAAAAAGCTGCGACTCATTTTTGAATATACCCAAGACGACTGATTTGAGTCTCTCTCTTTGTGACGTCTCAAAGCTATATAATGGCTATAGAAAGACAAATGGAACCACTGAAAGAAGACAACTGTTTTTTATTTTCTATAAACTATGACACGCATATCGACTAACTCGACAAATGAGCCAACAAATTCCGACCACTGGAGGGAAAAAAAAAAAAACTGAAATTGCAAGTTTTCAATACAGATATCTTATGCTTGACGATAATTAGTAAAAACTGAGAGAAATAATAGAATAATTGGGAGACTGGAGTAAAAGCGGAAAATCGCGAGTTTCTTACCAAAATCGGGAGGTATCCACACCCTATTCTTTAAAGAATCCAACTCCCATGTATAAAATAGCTTCAAACAACTTGTGAGGACGGGGTGTGAGTCGTGCTTGGGTATCTCAGTTGGTAGAGCACTTGCCCGCGAAAGGCAAAGGTCCCGAGTTCGAGTCTCGGTCGGGCACACAGTTTTAATCTGTCAGGAAGTTTCATGTTATGTGGTGTTTCCTTATGAAGTGCGATACGTCCTCTGCCATTCTTAACCCATAAAAATGATTTAGGAGGCAATCTGAGGAAACTTTTACGATAGTTTGTAGAAAATACCGCCGTCTACAGTCTGGTAAAGGCACCAGAAGATCGAAACAAATTGCAATATAAATTAGACGAGATGTGCGTGTGGTGAGGAAAGTGTCAATTGATCCTCTTAATATCAGTAGTAAAAAAATAAATAAAAATCGTTACATTTCGATTACACAAAAAAATCACACAGGTTTAAAAGTTGTCAACTGGATTAAATACCTAAGATTTACAATTATGAAGAACCTAAACTGGAACCTCCACAAAGAAAACATTGTGGTCAAGCCGAAACAAAGACAGAGTTTTATCCGCAGAACATTTAGAAGATGCAACACATCTACTAGACTGCCTACACTTAGCTTCTCCGTCTTCTTCTGGAGTGATGCTAAGCGGCACGGGATCCTTACCTGACATGACTGACAGAGAACATCGGAGAAGTAAAAAGCAGATCAGGTCGTTTTGCATTATTGCGAACTAGGTGAGTGTAGTGTAATGTGACTACAATTTTTTCTCTGAATCACTACGGACCGTTCAAAACCATTTGACGAAGTCTGAACGTAATCCGAAGCAGCAAAGGGCTTTATGCTTTTTTAGCGCCTTTTGTTTCGCGCTCTTCTGTGGCGGATCACAGGGGAGTCGTGGGGGTAGGGGGCTAAATCATCATGTGCAGCGAAGGGTGACTCTACGACACCCCCATCCCGCAGATCGACAAAACCCTGTTGGATACGTCGATACCAATTTAGTCTCACCGCTGCTCTACAACGCCTGACCCTTTAGACAACGCGTTCGACACTCCTTAGATGGGAGATTGCCTACCTACAGGCGCTAGAGCAGGTTTGAGACTACAATGCTGGCGAACTCTCTGACAAATACATTTTTGAAGTGCTCAACAAATACGCGTGCGTGGAACCGGTAGTGTTGCCGAACTGGAGGGGAGGGGGGGGAGGTTTATTCATTCAGCACCTCCTCTGATCATGCGAAACAGAAGAGTTGAAGGAAGCATAAAACCTATTTGCCGGTACAGATCAAGTTCACATTTCGTCGCATCGTTTTGACCGGTCCCTAGTGGTTCCACCTTACACACCAGAGCAAAAATCGCTGTCGCACTACACTCCAAAGGAGTCATATCACGTTCAATGGGGATGTAACCCTACGATGTCCTTAGAGTAGAGTTGGAACACTCAAGGGGCCGTGGCCGTGTCGAATGCTGTAAAGAACGTCGTCCTGTTGCGTATCCCACAGCAAACCGCCGTTTTCGACCGCGAAATGTGTGGGAATCAACGCCCCAAGATTTCATTGACGCCCTTCATGGCACCTCCTGAGGCCTCTTCGTGTCCAGAGTGGCGATGTGTCTGAAGTGTTTCGCTCGTTCATCTACACGAAAACCGCTCATGTTCATCGCCGGGTGTCGCGATCCTGACCTCCAACGCAGAGGCCGCAAAAGGAGTGAAATAAAGATACGCGGGGGTGTGACGACCTTCGCATAGTGTGCAACGTCCACGGTGGCTTTGGGCACAACTGCGGTGAAATTTGATAAGAATGAGAGATCATTAACCCACCTTGAAGCTCACGTTAGTAACTGAGCTGTGGTCTTCTTTTCGCATTTGCCGAAAGTTTTCTGTTTGAAGCGCGTCTGAGCCACACAGGACCCGCTTCTGCACCATTACAGAGAAAGGCTGTGGGCACATTTCAATCGAATTTCAAACATATACGTCGCAATGGGTGGAAATTTCGAAAAAGTGATCTTTTAATTCTGTTGCGCACTGTAGTGTAAATCGGAGTACGCACTGTAGTGTAAATCGGAGTACGGGCGCAGTAACTCCAGGAGACAGACGGAAGGGCGGAGGACCAGACATCGATTTGCAGCTAGTAGATAGCATTATCTAGTCGTGGAGCGGAAAGCCCATTACGGAAATCGCTGGTAGTTTGTGTGTCCGCGGTGCGACCTTGGGCAGCTCCCAGGAGCCGCAGAGGCAACGACAGCTGCCCGCCACCCCCTCTCTCCAGACTGCCGCTGCTGCTTTGGCTTTCTTTCTGCGGGCGCAGGCGCGGCCGGCAGCCGTCTCCAGGGGAGCGCATTGTCTCGCCGGGATGAGATAGCTGCGTCAGGCGCAACACAAAAGCGGTCCGCGCCGCTAAGATATTAGAAAGTAAATTCGAGAGGTGGCAGGCTCGCTACATTCAGTCCCCGCGAGTTGACAAGAAAGAGCAGTGCCGCGAGCAGAGACGGCCACCTGCCCGCGTGGCGTCGTGCCGCGCCGCTGTCGCCATGCCAGCCACCAGACATCCCGCCGTCCGCCCCTCATCCCCCACTCTAATGAAATGCCTTGCCGGCTACACGTCAACGCATCCAGCCTCGAGCGGGTTGTTCTTACCAAATAAATCTGAAGTGTTCCCTTTCCCACTGCCTTTCCTGTTCTCCTGGAGATATGCTCAAGAAACAAGCGATGCCAGAATGTATAATTGAAAAGCCACACACGAAATACACTAAACTCCCGACTATCATAGTTATTAGATCCGACACTCCGCGGGTAACAGGAAGGAGGAGGATAATAAAAATAGGCTAGTTTTCACCGGTAAGTGTTATTCACTGCTTTTACAAAAATACTACATATCGCATCTGAAAGCCTACTGCGTAATATTTAGACGTTCCAACGTAGATGGAACCGCGAGAAGGCAGTCGTACGATAAATTAAAAGTCTGAATGAGTTTGCATCAGAACGCAAACAAATGATCTTCAATTTTACGGTAACAAGATCGAATTCCTTGTAATTTATCTCCATATGTACCCCCGAATAGTTCCCTATCCTAGTGAGGTATACAGGGAGAGTCAAGAGAAAAGGTACAAACTTTGATAGGTAACACTATTGGTGATTCTCAATAAATAATTTCAAATGAACACATGCCCTTTTCCTTCACCGTATCCGAAGTACAGCTGTTTGAAAATAACAGAATTCTGCCGCATGTCGTCCTTCACCGTCACTCACATGTCAATGCAGCCAAACCGAAATTAGGCCACTTAGTGTTGCCACTTTCCTAAAACCACACGCTTTTTCCCAAATCAACATTGACTTAGTGGGCCGCTGCCTTCAGCAGTAGAGTACCGATATGTTATGAATGAAAACACATACAACACCGGTGTAATATTCTACAGTATTTGTTATTTATTTCACGAACCGGTTTTTCGCTGTTACGCTGTCATCAGGACAAAAAATAAGTATGTGGTGCAGTGAAAGTTTTTAAGAATAAAGATTTTAAACTAGTGCATCTACGGACTCACTCAGTTCCCAAAGATGAAAAACGTTGATGTTAGATTCAAGAACACAAGAGGAATTATTTCAGTGAAAATGCCATGTAAGATTATTTTCATATTGCGCCAATGTCGTGTGTGTTTTCAATCATAACGCGCTACATATTCAACCAAGAACTGACGAAACAGTCAATCAATGCAGTACCGGTATGACTTCACGGCAACTGCCTTTTACATCAGATGGCCTGATGGTACTCCAATTACGGAAATTTCGAAGGAAACAACAATTACGTCATTCCTTACTACATGGAACTTCCCGCTCTTATTTTATACGCTTGTGCTCTAGTAAAGGACCGTACGAAAGAGCGCAGATCAGCAACAGAGCAGCTGTCTACAAGTGCTGCAAAATGCATTGCAGTTGACGATGGACTTTTTGAATTAACAAAACATAGATTACAGTATTTCATTTATTATCACCTACATTTGTTCTGTTCCCCATCGTTTTCATTAGTTTCCTCGGAAATTGTTAAAAACACCACGTATGTTCATATGACGTTTCTGGTTCAGAATCACCTCAAAGCACTTACCTTTCTTTTTGGCCCACCCAATATGAAGTCTTTTTACCAAACATCTAGGAGTGATAAATCAAGTCATGGGGAGCAACTTCTGCTAGAGACAAAATGACACTGACGCTAGGCGTGCTTTAGTATTCCGTAACCCTGGGACGACAGGACTACCAGGTTTTGTTAAGCAGGTTTGCTCCATAGTACCTACTTCAGTAAATTGATAGTGTGCTGTTCACCAAAAAAGAACCGTAAGAGTGTTTCTAAGGGAAGAAAGATATTTGGAAGTGAAAAGATGGTTCAAATGGCTCTGAGCATTATGGAACTCAACTGCTGAGGTCATTAGTCCCCCTAGAACTTAGAACTAGTTAAACCTAACTAACCTAAGGACATCACACATCCATGCCCGAGGCAGGATTAGAACCTGCGACCGTAGCGGTCTCGTGGTTCCAGACTGCAGCGCCAGAACCGCGCGGCCATTTCGGCCGGCTGGAAGTGAAACATGAACTTTAATTTTGCTGGGCCTACCACCTTTCATGTGTACCAGACGATTCGACTGCAGGTAACACACGAGGCAGGCTGTACTCTGCGTACGTCCTGCCGCCTAATATCCTTCAATTACATTAAAAACAAAATAAAATGATAAATATAGCTGGATTTAGAAAATAAAACTGTTTAGTTATGCTGTTCAATATGTGCTGCACCGTGGTTCGGCGTCCAGGTTAAACTATATGTCGGTCATAACTGGCTGGATACCTTTAAAGAAAGGAAGGTTCATATTTATGGGCATTTATGCGGAGTGGACGACAAGAGTTTAACAAAACTGTTAACAACTTCTGGATAAATAACCAGAAACTAGCTGTACCCGAGAACTTTAACAAACATAGAAATTTAGAAAATAAAAGAAAAAGCAGCAGGACCAGAAACAAATGTTTCAGAATTGACATGTTAAGAGTCGAAAGCGACCTGGGAAAGAATCGGTAGTAGGCAGAAAAAACTTGGTGAATATTTGAAATGAGAAATAGAAAAGATGAGACACTATTGAAATTAACAGGGAACAGTGGTATCAGTCAGTTACGTAACTTCGTCGCACCAAACTCCTATGATTGGAGGGCAGTTCTCAACATATTTCACAACGCATTTAATACTTGTGCGGCCTCCATCTTCTGTAGGTTGAAGAAGCTGAAGAACAACTTATCAATGTTCGAACAAACTGATTTCCTTGAGTAATTTAAAATATTTTTTGAATTAAACCTCTTTACCGAAACAGATACCGCAAACCAAATTTCTTGTTATCACTATGGACAATGTATCTTATAGAGGATACAACCCGTCAAATTAAAATTTACTTTACTACTCAACTTTTTGAAATAGTAAAGTAAAGAAGGCACGTCTCACTTTATACGGATACACGACGTCCTATGCCATAAAAAAAGTTTACAATGATAATATAACGGTGGGATTAGTCTGAACAGTAACAATTAACATATAACAGCAGCATTAGCCAAACAGTACTCTACACAATACTACCGTTCAACATATTCAGCATGCATTTGTACACAGATGGGCGATCGTTGAAACCAGCTATCAAAACCAGTTTGGAAAAATTCAGTGTTCTGTTTCCTAAACCATGATTTTAAAGCTGTTTTAACATCATCCAAGTCACGGAACTTGTAATCACGTAGTTTGTTCTGAATCACGGTTGTAGGGTGAATGAGGTACCACTGACCAGCCCATTTATGCAGTCGTTTGGATTGTGAAAAATACGCGTGCAGGCGTGCATATCGTGACGAAGCTTGATTGCATGAAAGTCTTTTAGTGCTCTCTTTTTTCTTATTGCCTTTTAAGTTTCTAAAGTGTGGTTATATATGTTCCGCTGTTGACTGTGAACGTGTCTGTCTCCTCGAATCACTTCATCAGCACGTCCTCGACTGGCATTTGTAAAAGGAGTTGCCGACCGGCCTCTGTGTCATTTATCTGTAATGTCAATTTCTCTGTTACCAAACTTCTTCAACCAAGGCTCCACACTGCTGATATCCGTTGCAGCGTTCCCTTGCACTTCCTTCATGAACGAGTTTAAAACAGCTTAAAAATACTGGGTCAAGAAACGGAAGACTGAATTTTTCCAAACTGGTTCTGACGGCTTGGTTCAATGATAGTGCTAATGTTTACAAATCCAGTGGGACTATGTTGAACGGTAATTAGAGTATAGGAGGCATTACCTTTTGATCCACCATCGTAATTTTTTTCGAAAACCGTTTACAAACTTGAGTGTTGTTCCGGGAGGAACGGAGAGAGACATCTTTTTAGGAGAGATAGGAACACGAACAAATGGTTCAGGATACAGACTGGAGTGGAAGATGAAATCAGGAAACATGGAGGAACAATATGCATGTAAAAGTCCAGAAGGAGGGCTTTATTCAGGAGTGTATTGCAAATAGATACAGAAGATGATGATGATACTGTTAGCTAATGAGTTGTATTAAACGATGTAACCTAGAGAAGTGGATTGCGCCAATTTCTGCATCTCGTTATTCACACTTTTTTTCTTTAGTTTTTATGTACAGCTCTGTGGCCACACAAGTCAGAAAACATTCGAGCTATCGTGAACTTTTAAATTACGCTTTGACTCTGTCCTTAGTTTTCAAAATGGATCGGCATTATAGGTATCAATTGTAAGGGTACTCTGCTATTATTGCCGCATAACATGGAGTTATGACAAGATGTTAATCTTCGAAGCCAAATGTTTGTTACATACTAAGCATTAAAGTAAAGCTACTTTCTTGAAAAAAGTAGAATACTCTACATCGGAAAGGGTACACGAAAAGTAGTATGTTGGAAAATTCGAAGAAATTTTCGAAAAAGACAACTATCCTCCCGGACAATCTTTGCCTATTACCATAATTTCTTATTACGTTCAAACTTCTCTTATTTCATCATGTCGGTAAAATTCCGTGGAGTTCAAATCCAAATAAGGGTTAATGAGAGTTTTCTGCGTTATATGCCTTGCAAATGCATCGAAGGCGCTATGGAAAAGTAATGAAAGCAACTGGTCCTTGAAACAGTGCCTTGCATAGTGCAGCGTTTTATCGTTCATGCAGGTTGACTGAAAGAAGAAACTATGAAATACATTTCGAAGCTTTACTACGTTATATTGTGTACATTCCGACAGTTTAACGAGAAGAATATTGTATATTACGAAAAGAAAACGGAAGGTAAGTGGTACGAGGAAGGTGAGAGGGGGAGCGCAGGATGTTTTTCGATGCTGCAGACTATAAACGGTCACGAAGTAACAAAAGTACGAGTAAATGTGAACAAAGCTGAATTTTCTGAAAAGTTCACAGCACATAAATGTAATGCGACATTCAAAGTACAGAGTGGACCAGAACACTGAAGAAACCGGCAGTCAAGTGCTTCTAAGAAGGGCACGCTCTGTCTAGATCCATAAAAGGAAGAGTAAAACTTTCGTAACAAGTTTCCTGACTTCTGAAGAGACGTGCAGAAACGTAAACGCCCACTGACTTCAAGCTGCTGCTATTCGTCTTTTGCCTGACGCGTATCCGGGTATACAACTTATTACAAGACTGCGGTCTATTTCGCTATTTAGCTCTGTTCTTCCGGTGCAAGACAACATGCAATTTACAAACATTTTCGCGACATCTCATTTCCATTTCACTCCCTCTAAACAACGGAAAGCAGTACTGCGCATGTACAGGAGACCTGTAAGTATGTTGACATCCGAAAATTCAATACTTCACGTGATAATGTAAGTTTTAATAACATACGTTCAACATGCTGGCAGTCATTTATCAACAAAACATCAATTGTAGTCTGGGAAAATGTGAATAACACCGAAAAGCCTATCAGTAGATATGGTGAGAAACTGCCGTCAGACGTTGTCTTTTAGTATCACAAATAAGGTCGGACGATCGCAGTAGATTTGCGGCCTCAGGTAACCCCACAATCAATAACCACACGGATTAAGGTCTGGGGAACTGGGAGATCAAACATGACGGTCGTGGCGGCTTAGCACGCAACCCACACTCACCAATTCCGGTGCGCAAGAGATATTTCACCCGTGTAGCAATATGGGGTGGCGCACCATCCTGCACAAAAGTTTGTACCTTCCACCAGGTCTTTATCAGTCAGGTTGGGGACGATGCGATTCTATAACACAACGGCGTACCTGCAGCTAATTTTATACACGATTCTCATGCGGCTTCACTGACTTGTTGCTGTCGAGAGCCATCTGCTGGCCAGTTTTAGCGCGCTCTTTCGTTTCAATAAAATCTCATGTCGTTTCAGGCATGTGTATCAATTTTTATCTATCAACCTACACTATTCCATGAATTAGTGTATTTTCAAATACTAACGGACTTTTGAGTCACCCTATATTTGGGAGTGTGTGTGTGTGTGGGGGGGGGGGGTCTGTAAGGTGGTAGTAGTAGTAGTAGTAGTAGTAGTGAATTATGCATGTATGCCGACGAAATAGAAAATGTTTGTCAACATACACCTATAATCCGATTAAAATTGCTTGACAGTTGACTCCTTACACTTGTCGCTGCAGTGTTGCCATATCGGCTGCAGGATATCGACCGGTTATGGGCGACACGCACACGCACACGCGCGCGCACACACACACACACACACACACACACACACACACTGCTGGTCACTTCACAAATGCCGTTAAATGTGTAACGCGGAGCAATGTTGGAGTAATGTCGGAAATGCGAGATGCTCTGTCTAAAGATCATTTTAAGTGACCAATGACTGAACTGCGGAAGATCTTTGTTCACGACGATTAAAGCTAATCTCTCTCCAGACAGAAAACATTGTTTCAGCGCTAAAAACAAACTGTAATTTCCTGCTCTCATTGGATACCAGAAAGTACCCTCACACTAGCACACGAGCTGTCGAGTTACCAACCGACGAGCATTCGTCGTTGGCACTTGGTTGCAGATTATAGGCGACACAGACACATTCCAAACAAAAAATAATTATAGAACGAAAAATAAGAGCATATAAAGTCAATACGATAATGGCAATGACGCGGCAAAGAACCAGAAATACAAAAATTGCACTTAAATCAATTAACTGAATAAAAATAATAAACATTTTTGATTATATTATGATATAAAAATCTTCTCAACGTTGGACGAGATTTTTTTTTTTTTGCCATTTCCGAGTACTCTAACCTATAATCTTCTACACGTCAGCTTCATACGCTAACCTTTGCTCTGTGTCGCAACACTTTGTTGAGTAATTATATTTATGAATGTGGTGTTACAGTCGTAACGATGAACTGCAGCCTTAAAAAATTCGGCTTCACGAAATGTCGTGCGAAGATTATCTAATGTAAGCAGCTATCTGTGGTTATGGTAACTGTATACGTGAAGCTTAATCGTGTCTTGTGAGGAAGTATCCTGTAGCGTTTTTTTTTTTTTTTTTTTTTTAAAAATGTTGTGCATAAATTGTGTGCATTCCACCATTGGCATCGTTTGTGTGTGTGTGTGTGTGTGTGTGTGTGTGTGTTTAGTGTGGTCATCATGTGTGATGAAAAACGAAATAAAAAGCCAGACTCAGACTCATGATTTGGGATCAAAAAAAAAAAAAAAAAAAAAAAAAAACTGAACAATGATTTGGAAGTGAACTGACCAAGTGTTGTGGCAGTTCAGGCGTGACGCTGAGGGCTCTGATTGGACGAAACCCACAGCGCGAAGTGTCAATTATCAAGTAATTTTTATTGGACTGTAGATCGAACGCTACTAAACTGATGCTCCAGTATTTCCTTCCCTGTCGGATTTCTGTATTACAATCTCATTTTCAATCTCATTTCAGTATAAAAAAAGCCATTTTTACAGATTATGAATGGTGTGAGTATATCATGGTTATTGAGTGTAACTAACGTTACTGCAACTTTTCTCATGACGATCACAACACAACACAACATGACTGAGGAGAGCACGTGCAGCATGTCACAACCTTTCGGACTTCGACGAAACATTGGCATGAGTGGCATAGAAGCGAGCATCATACCGACAGATCGCACGAACTCTCGGGTACAGATCTGTGACTGCATAACGAGCGACAATGAGATTGACTACGGACGAAAGGGTGGCACGCGGAGTCCGTATTGCATCGTGAGAAAATTGCAGGATAATTCAAATGACACCGCAAACACACAGATGGTATCAGCTGAAATCCCGACAGAGGTAACAGAGTGTCACAACGAACCGTTGGGAAGAGATTCCTTCAAATTGGTGACATTTTCACGGAGTATAGCACTGTGACACTCAGTGGCGCTCTGAAATGTTCAGCCGTGAGTGCAGCGTCTGTTTGTGACAGTCAGATCTACGCCAATGTTTTTGTAAGAGTGATTCTCGAGACCTGTACCTTCCCACTGGAGGCGGAAATTGACCATGTCCTTTTCACACTTGCCTCCATCTACGTGAAGTAACCACTGTAAAACTAAGTCTGGACGGGAGTGTGAACCGCCGCCGCATATCCGCTGCGTTGAGAACCGCGGCGCGGCTCTCGCCCTGTCACAGAGGCCTGTTCTCCGACAGGGCACGTGATTCCGGTGGCGCGGCCGCTTACACACCGCATGCAAGCCGGCAAACGTTGCGACACCAACACTTCGCAGCGCCTCTGCGACGACGTGACCCGACGCTCGCAAACAACCACACACTTGCAGCCCTACTTCAAGGTTATACAGGCCACACGGTAGCTGGCCTATATCTGTCACGTTTCTCTCGTCTAGGGTCATTACTACGTCTCACTGTTGAGCAGCTAGTGTACACCCGAGATAACACTTTTCAAGGGCGTTATCAAAAATAAAAAATGCGCCTACGATTTCCGCGTGCCTATTTAAATGTGCCTACAATCTCCGTGTGACTGTCTAAAATGATGAGAATGTCTAAAAAATTTCCGCCGAATCTCTTCCCTTTTACATTATTCTTCAGCAAAGCAGCCGTAAAATCTAATGAATTCATAATTCTGTATGTTGCGTGACACAATGACTAGCCCACGTTATGCTTGCACATGTAACAGAAGTGCACAGTACTACTTGTAGTTACAAAAACAAATAAAGGGCTCCGCAACTGTTATAAAAGCGGGAAAACAAACATACAGGGAGTATAGTTAACTCCACCTACAGTCTCAAAATATTTATGCCATCTACATCTACATCCATACTCCGCAAGCCACCTGACGGTGTGTGGCGGAGGGTACCTTGAGTACCACTATCGGATCTCCCTTCTGTTCCAGTCTCGTATTGTTCGTGGAAAGATAGATTGTCGGTATGCCTCTGTGTGGGCTCTAATCTCTCTGATTTTATACTCATGGTCTCTTCGCGAGATATACGTAGGAGGGAGCAATACACCGCTTGACTCCTCGGTGAGCCGGCCGGAGTGGCCGTGCGGTTCTAGGCGCTACAGTTTGGAGCCGAGCGACCGCTCCGGTCGCGGGTTCGAATCCTGCCTCGGGCATGGGTGTGTGTGATGTCCTTAGGTTAGTTAGGTTTAATTAGTTCTAAGTTCTAGGCGACTGATGCCCTCAGAAGTTAAGTCGCATAGTGCTCAGAGCCAGCAATTTGACTCTTCGGTGAAGGTATGTTCTCGAAACTTCAACAAAAGCCTGTACCGAGCTACTGAGCGTTTCTCTTGCAGAGTCTTCCACTGGAGTTTATCTATCATCTCCGTAACGCTTTAGCGATTACTAAATGATCCTGTAACGAAGCACGCTGCTCTCCGTTGGATCTTCTCTATCTCTTCTATCAACCCTGTACTGTAACCTACTACCTTTGTTTTCGGACTGCATTTCCTTAGGATTCTTTCAATGAATCTCAGTCTGGCATCTGCTTTACCGACGATCAACTATATATGATCATTCCATTTTAAAACACTCCTAATGCTTACTCCCAGATAATTTTTGGAATTAACTGCTTCCAGTTGCTGACCTGCTGTATTGTAGCTAAATGATTAAGGACCTTTCTTTCTATGTATTCGCAGCACATTACATTTGTCTACATCGAGATTCAATTGCCATTCCCTGCACCATGCGTCAATTCTTTGCAGATCCTCCTCCATTTCAGTACAATTTTCCATTGTTACAACCTCTCGATATACTACAGCATCATCCGCAAAAAGTCTCAGTGAACTCCCGATGTTATCCACAAGGTCATATATATATATATATATATATATATATATATATATATATATATATAGTGAACAGCAACGGTCCTACGACACTCCCCTGCGGCACACCTGAAATCACTCTTACTTCGGAAGACTACTCTCCATTGAGAATGAGATGCTGCGTTCTGTCATGTAGGGACTCTTCAATCCAATCGCACAATTGGTCTGATACTCCATATGCTCCTACTTTGTTCATTAAACGACTGTGGGGAACTGTATCAAACGCCTTGCGGAAATCAAGAAATACGTCATCTATCTGGGAACCCGTGTCTATGGCCTATTATTGTATCACGCAATGCATTTCGGGCCTAGCGGCGCCGTCGTCGAATTTGAAGTCGTGGAGAAGAGCTTCCCCGGGATCTGAGATTTTCTCGCAGCGAATGCCTTAGAGTAGTAGATTGTCGATTTTGTGCTAACCGGTATGTTAATAAAACGCTATAAAGTGAAACAGACTGTCTTTTTCCCCCTTAATTATTACAAGTGATCATGATTCCCTCAAGTATGAACGAGAAAAATAAAATAAAGGGAGCTTTCCATGACGTTGCACTAGCATTTAATATGGTTATTTCAGCATGGCTCATCACTTCGTTCAACACAGCATAAAACCATCACGAAACAGGAAAAATACTCCATGGCTGTAACCGCTCCACAACAGCAAGGTAAATAAGGTAAAAAAACAAATTACAACTGAAGATAAACCCACAAATCCCTTAATGTAGAATTTAATACACTGTGACTCAACGTGCTTTTTGTTATACTTCCTATACAATCAATACAATAACATCTGCAACAGTAGATAGCATTAAAAAGTTATAGAATAATTTTAAGGGCAATATTTCACATCCTCGGCAGAAAAAAACGCGTTTTTCCATAAGAAACCAATGGTTCCATACTTTACGTCGTGAATCGCCCTGTACGAGAAAGTTCTGGTATACTTAGTACAAAATTCCTAACAGAGCTTCCAAAACAAGTAGATATTTTTTTTCTTTATATTTTACAGAGCTCTCGTTATAAGATGACTCAATAAATGAAAAATAAATTATATGGTAAGAATACGGCAAATGTGTCCCCTTCCTTACCTACCATTCTAAACGGATTTAAGACACTACCGAAATCGCGTCAACGTCATTCTGAAGGCCCGCAGAACAGATCTTCTTTTCCTTGCTCGCTACTCTCTTTATTTCGACAAAATGTGCCCGTCAGCAACGCGTTTTTCGCAATTTAGTTCGAGTCGTTTAATTAAGACTCGCTGTCAAGGCGATGCTTGCCGTTCTTATTCAATAAAAGCTTTTTAAAAAGGTTTGAAGCAGCCAAAAGATCCAGAACAAAGATTTTCCTCTAACAAAAGGTTTAACAAGAAAACTCAGCCTTGCTTGTGCTGTAGCTTGTTTTACTGTCGGCACGAAGCAAGTTCTGATAATTCGCACGGTATCCGAGGCATTTTGTCATGCTCGACAAAAATGTGTTTCTTTCAAGTGTTTTCCCCCCTTCGCCGCAAATTGCTCTTGATAATTTCGTTAAGTTTCATTAAAATAAGTTTAATCTGCGAAAAAATAAGTAGAGCATTACGATTTTATTCGTTCTGACATCAAGAACAGCTTCTACAAGGGATATTTATTTTATGTGTCACTAAGGCATTACTCAGAAGGAAATTAATTATTTCTACAGGTTGATATTTAAAATAACTACATACAACACACTTATCGGACCTAGCTCATAATCATACAATACACGTCAAGGTCTCCCTCTCTCTCTCTCTCTCTCTCTCTCTCTCTCTCTCTCTTCCATACGTGGCTTCTTCAATCTACTCCAAGACAATTTTATTGGTAGTTCTAATCAAACAGTGATCTGTGTGTGTTTACAAAATTCTCTACCGATGAGTCAACTTATTCGTCTAGATATTCATCAATAAGCAGTCTTAATGAAAGGGTCATGTTCAGCGGGGAGTTGGGAAATTCACGTCTAAAATTTCACAAGGAATGTTTCCAATCAGTGTGGCTATATAGCCGTCACCTTTGCATCTCAGTTATCTTTCACTGACAAATAGAATATCAGCAAGTTCATGACAAAGTAAATCTAGGACATTTCTTTGTAAAAAGGAGTCACCCTTGAGATCAAAATACGCACTTTCCTTATGTATAGATTTCGCTAATTTTAACACTGTGTACTCGTTAAACACTTTTCGTACAGCATTAAAATTTTCAGCGGCGTGATATTATAAGGAGAGGCGTACAAATATGTGGCCATAATGATCTATTTGACAGTGAAAACTGTTACCACGGCGCTGGGGTATGGAACTACTAAATAAATATTTGGAGGAACCCGACAGTGACGTCAACAGTTTTTAACGCTTCCAACAATTGCTGATTTCCACACGTAACCTTTACCACCCGAAACAACTGTTTTGTTTGTAGTCACATACTGGGCAGATCCAACTCATTTAGATGCTGATGTTTACTTAACATAATGAGTGACTTAATATTAGATTCTGTTTATATTCTACAAATTGTATGAATAATTATAAACAACTACTTTCAATACTTATTAACAGACACTGTTTTGAATCCAAGGGATGATCTAGTTCAAGTGAACATTCTTCCTATATTCGAAGTCCTCGTTTCAGTTCCAGTACTTTTATTCTGCACTAAAACTGAAATTTCTATATAATCTGCCGTTTCTAAAAGCTTTTTTATTTGTGTGTGACATTTGTTTATTGGAGACAGCTTGATACACCGACAGCAGGTGTCAACGGAAGAATTCGTTAATGTCATTACTCAGTTTTTATTTCTAGGAAGCGCACAAAAATACACCTTGCTCAGCTCAAAACGAGTTTGGAAAACAAGTGTACAAGGAAATTAAACAAATAAATCAAGGAAATGGCTGGAGTGGAAGACATAATGTCGACTATAATGAAAATGAAATGGTGGGTGGACGGGACGTGTAACCAGAAGAGCATATTTCGCAAGCGAATACGTAAACAAAATGCGACTTTTTACAGTTAATCCATATAAACTCTGTAGGCAGGGCGGCAAATATGTAACAGGCTACACACAGAAATTATTTTTATCATTCAGTTTTTGTCGATTAATGAGTTAGTACGTAATCATCATTTACGTCTGACCTACATTCATGTCTAGGTGCCCATATAAGTACACTATCTCTCAGCAAGCCGCTGGCCTTATAAGCAAATCTACTCTTTCTTCAATTACGTAAGCAAGTCAGACCAATAGAACACTATTAACGAATAACTGTAGCAACTGAATCCCCGTGGGAAAAAACGTCGGTTCGCTATATATTCCCATAGAATACGCGCGTTGCTGTCTCGTATCAGAAATCATTAAAACGCAGAACACGATGTTGGTAATGCCATACGCGTGTCACATGTAATTCTTATCACGACATTTCGACGTCGACACTGGGTCAGGGCAGCGACGTTTTCCTGCAAAAGATTTCCCTAGAGACCTACAGATTGGAATTTCAAATTTTCCTGAATCAATTATGCGACACCAAGTTTTGCTTTACTAGTTTTCGTGGCCGTTAACGACATTTTTTGAGTTTCCACGTCACTTATTAGTGATTACTGATGATGAGCTCAAGTACAAGAGAAATCCTAGCAGCAACTCATTTAGAACTGTTGTCACTAGAAGGAACCACCAGTGACCTTCAATAATTACGACATATCACGTTTCATTATTGACTTGAAATATGACAATGTCAGAAATTCAGAAGACGAATGAATGAAATTAGGGAAACGACGCGAAACTTGAAAATTAATTACTGATGCACGAAACACGTGCGTTCATAAATGGATCTGTAATTATATTCTATAAAATTAAAGCCCAAGTGTTTGCTTTTAAGCGAATAACGACTTCACAGCTACTTGAAAAATTTGTGGCGCGCACGTCCTAATTAATCACGCAATGGAAAACGTACCTGCGTCCGAGAACCCGCGGACAATGACGAAGATTTCCGAGGTCGGCGAGGGTGCCTAAGAAAGCCACAATCGCGCAACGAACATTTAAACAGTTTAAAGCTGTTCTTCATAGGGATGGCGGTTATCACTGAAACAACCGGTTTTCGGTTATATCGCTTTTTCCCCACACCGATTTAACCTAACTTTCAAAACCGCTCAAAATAACAAGTTTCTGAAATAAGCGATTTTCGGTTTTTTATTCCTATTATTTCCTGTAGTAAAATTAGAAATCACACGAAGATTGGACAATTTTAATTCAGTTTTTCTAGAGTCAAAATATTAAATGGGCAAATAAAAGAAAAAATTTTCCGTCCACTCTTCACTGCTTTCCTGGCGAAAAGTGATGAATGATTGAATACTACAAAATCTCATCAATATTCTGCTATTGATTCTAGTTTTTTGAACTCACTCACGTGTTTTAATCGCGGATCATTACACTATTTCAAAATTACGAATAGTCAGCGCTTAAGAATGAAAACTGAGGCTGAAGAACCCTTGTTTTTCGTGTTAATTCGTCCGTTTTCAAAGGCTACAAGCAGTTAAAGGCTTATTACGTACACACAGGCGGCGTATCAGCTACTTTCTATTTTTATTGTATACTCTGAATGAACTGTTGTTACGTTTTTAATTTATTACCGTTTCCACAGTGCTCTTCCTCTTATTATTTCACAGAAATGGCAGATTAATCCTTTAAAGCAAACGAAGCACTGGTACGTCACTTCGTAAAAATATTTCGAGACTAGGGTTGGTGCCATTCTGCAATTCAATTGATTTGCAGCGACGGCAGGCCAGGTAGGTGTACCTGAACATTGCAGGTACATGCATACCTTAACGACACGCAGCAACAAGGACAGCGATGCTGTACCAATTCTTATGCCATATGTTTGTTGCTCGTTTCTGTCGACCTGTTATTAAAACAACACTGGTCGCTTTTCCCATTTTCTGTAATAACGCAGTACTTGAAACCAACGCACATTTATGAATAAAAATTACTCTGTTTTTTAAAAAAAGGTTTATTTAAAAACGAAAAATTTTTGCATTGCTGCTATGACTAATTGATATACCGTTTTTTAAATGTGAGAAGTAAAAACACCTGTTGTAACCGAGACCAAAAAAATAATGAAAATAAAGGTTATTCAGAACTAAAATGCCGGTATCGGTCTTAACCGGTCGGTTTATCCAACCCCTACTTCTTTCTACCTTTCCTTACGCGACTGCACATCCGATTGTTTCCGACGCAGAATCTCAAAAGTGATTTGTAACGAAGTGACTTCAGTCTACGACCGCTTGAATTCTTCTACGAGTGTCTCAGAATTCTCCGAGATCTTCCTAAGTTTTCCAGTAAATTCAATTTTCCGTTTCTCCAAACAAGTCGCCACCCTGTGGCTGTAATGACTTCACTTGCGGTAATATAATGTGAGAAACCTACTTACCCTAATACAAGAGAAATTCCGCTCGAAGTCAAGAGTGGGTGCAAAACAGAAGGCGGGCCAACATTAGTGACAGGTTGTACAAGTAGGTAGGAGCGCTCCTTACGCAGTCTGAAGCGAGGTCTAGGCTAGGGGTGAGGCTGCCAGCAACCGCATGCAAGCAGGTGGACAACGCGGCGGACGCTACCTTTATGAACCGTTTCGCTTTCGTCAGGAGGCCCAGGGTAGTGTGCCGGGATGCTTCGGGTCCCAGCGGCACCATCTCTTTCAGCTTCTCCAGGCAGTTTCGCAGGTGGGCCCTCCTGCAACAGAAACATAACGACCGCTATTGGCATGCGGCTCATTAACGGGCAGAAATGTTGAATATTCTGCTAAAAACGCCAACTGACTACGTCATCGTTACGGCCTGAATATCACCGCACACTTATTAAATTCACAGCAGCACAATACCATAAAGCTTTGCGTCTATTTGTACATCATTTATTGCATTTTTTTTTACTAAATTACACTATCTGAGGATACAGTAAGTACACGATACGCAACATCCTACAGATCTAGAGCTCTGGCAGTCATCAGCTAGAGGCCGATTTAAAAAAAGTTGGCATTTGACAACTAGAGGGAAGGACGTTCCCACCATCGACATCCCAAATTGGGGGAGGATCTGGTATTGTCGGCCCGCACAGTACTGCCACTTCCGCGGCACAAGGCGTGCCATATCTTAAGCAGAAAGCTTTTCCGGACGCGAAAATACAGTCTATTCCACGAAAAAATGCAACTTCGATCTTAATTAAAATTAACGACAGATTCTTGACAGCCTTCGAGACACTACATAGATCAATACCACACGTCAACTTCGGATCTTTTCCGCAGTTTTTGTGGGGGATAGAGGCTTCAAAATGACTTCCTATCAGCGACGAGAACGGAGCGCTGTAACGGCATCATGAAGACAGAACCTGTCACGGCAACGTCGCAGCTTTTGACCTTCAACGTCAGATGCCAACTAATTTAAATCACAACACACACCTGCCTACGAAGTCTTTCTCGGCGTTCTCAGCTAGCTTGCTGCGTCAAATCCGTATAAAATCTGAAGTTTTCGATTATTTCTTCCACCCCCGCCTTCACCCCTATTCCCAACCCATCGCTGCCGTCAGAGGCTAGGTAACTGTCGTGAATAAGACGAGGCTCACAATTTTACGCTCAGAGTACGGCATCTCATTGGATAAATTACTCGTACATCATGATATGACGGATATAGCGAATGCTGAATCGGCGTCCTTTGCGCCCAGAGATTTCGTTTGCGCTCGTTTGCAGCGCCACTACTCTCATCAGGCAGTAAACTATGTGAACTTTTCCTCCCTAATTTCCCTCGTCAAGAGCCTACTACCGTAGTCATGAAACTAACCTCCTCGCTATTATCGCAACAGTCAGACCTCGGTCCAGACGACGATGATGGAGGCAACGTCGAAAGCTTGAGATTTTGTCTGAACTTGGTATGGCGACTTCACCTTCATCTGTTGCAGTGGCTTGTCATATATCTCTACCGAATAAATCCTATTAATACCGTGCAGACAAATGACGTAAAACCATAGCGTATAGTGCCACCGTAGCTTCAGCAGCTTTTCAGGAAAAATAAAAGGTAACGAAATACATTTTTGCAGAAATGTGGGTGTCCGCTTTCTTATGGCATAACATAGTTGTTTCGCCGTCTTAGCCACGCAGAGCAGATGAAAAAAAAAAAACCTCTAGTAAAGAAGACGGAAATGTAGACGGGGAGCGGTTTTTACTTATGTCGCTCGAAAACAGAAAATATACCTATGTCAAATTAAACGTTAATTCCCAAAAAATAGGGGAACTTTGTGTAAATATGCAAAGTGCAAAGTCGAACTATGGGCTACAGGCAAATTTACATTAGAGTTGAGCCTTTATCGATCGTTAGTCCTAGAAATTAGTAATAAAAGAACGGAGAATAATACGACTGAACACTCTATACAAGGTACTGAAAGAAAAAATTACAGTATATATTGACATACACACATTGACAGTGTCACACCGCAATCTAATATCTCTATCAATTGCCTCAGATGTTACTCCAGAGATCAGTATGCTCTTCTTTGGCTAAGCATAAAGCCCTCTCCAGCCACTTCCTTAGTCAGCTGCTAGAGACAGCAGCTCTCTCTCTCTAGCACAATGTGGAGGAACGTTTCACATGTTCTGAAGGAGCAGGTACACCCCGTCGATCACGACGTTAAGGAAAATCATCCATGTTTGTTTTATCTAAGAGTCATAGTCCAGTTGATGAAATGACATAACACTTTAGATTATTTTAACTGTATCACCTGTTCGCAACCACGTTCCTCATCTCTGTCATAACGAAGTCTGAATTACCTAAAACTTCGTCGCTCAATGTCATTATGAAATAGACAGACCTGCCTCTCTAACTTCAGAAGCAGCATACTGGAGTGTTAGATTCGGAAGGCACGCAATATGCAGATCGGATACGTGCGCCGTATTTGCGACGGTTGCTCTGCTTTGGTGCCGCTTCCCACATCTGCCTATGCAAATGTCGGATGGGTCCCCCGTATCTGCCGCAGAAACAACACACATGCACAGTCAAAAAACGGAGGCACACAGAACAAAGTTTACAACACGTCGAGACAGATGCGCTCAAAGAATTAACGGAGCGTGCGACTGATGCGACTGCAGCTGAATGAAAATGAAGAAACGAAGCTCATCCAAAACAACATTATGCCAGTATTCCGAATCAACAGCCGTGAGGCAGTGTAGCCCCTATGATGGGGTAATTTTCTACATTTCTTGAATCAGTTTTCGATATGCTGTCCTCATCTGTTGTTTTTTTTTTAAGAGTAAACTCCTCAAGCAGGACTGCCTTAACGGATATAACATGATAATGGTCTATGAACTTTTAGCATTGCACTTGATAATGGCATAAAAGCTGAAATTGAGATAGTAGAGAAGGTAAATGCAGTAACACACACTCAAATGGCGATTTACTCTTTTCATGATTGGCTCAAGATCATAGTGGATTGTCTATCGAAAGTACACCCCTTCAAAGGCGTGACAAACGCTGAAAAAATAAATCTGTATTCAACTACTACGAGATTTGGCGACAGGCCGTTGCTACATTTATATGTATAATAATTTGTTACTCCTACTGTACTTGAAAACCATGTAAGCATTAATGGAAACAGTAATTTTCGGTGTTGCCTTAGTTTTTTAAAAATTATATTAATAATGTGCCATTTTGTAAAATGCCTATGTAGTCTAAACATGACTAGTATTGGCATTAAGTCGAAAAATGATGTAGACTGATCAAGCACCTGAAGATTAGCTTCCAATGCTCTAAATACATACTGCATTGTAATAAAAATCACTAGTGGCTGAAGTAGGTTTGTTTTTTTTTATTTTACGAAAGTAATACAGT
Organism: Schistocerca piceifrons; assembly: GCF_021461385.2. Lineage (NCBI taxonomy): Eukaryota > Metazoa > Arthropoda > Insecta > Orthoptera > Acrididae > Schistocerca > Schistocerca piceifrons. Next base: position 455,793,230 of record NC_060141.1, read on the forward strand.
CACGGATACCACGCTGACAGCAACGGATAAAATTATGAAATAATAATTAGTCCTATCGACCGTATGAAAAATTGTAAACCAAACAGACGAAAATCGTAATACTGACACTGTGCCGGTACTTATCCGTATTACTGTAGATATCCACAGATGTAGCCGCGATACTCACTCATGGAGCATATTTATCCTCGTATTAAGTCGCTATATAAAAATCGATGCGATTCTGCAAACAGATCTTGCGAAACCCAGCCAGCTCTATTCGTCCACGAGATCCATAGCGCCTTAGAGAAAGGTGCCCAGGTTGATGCTGTGTGCCTTGACTTCTAGAACGTATTTGATACAGTTCCGCACTGTCGTTCTGTGAACAAAATAAAGCTTACCGAGCATCAGACAAGAGATTTGTGATTGGGCGCTGGACTTTCTAGCAGACAAAACTCAACACCTCGTCTTAACGGAATAAAATCGACAAATATGAAAGTAATTCCAGGAGTATCTAAGGGGAATGTTACAGGGCCGCTACAATTTACAAATTATATTAAAAATCTAGTGAATAACGATGGAGGCTCCGTGAGAGTATTCAGGGACGACGCAGTTCTCTATGGTAAGAACATAACGAAACTCTTAACTCCTGCAGAGGACCGAAAATAGATGGACGAACTGGCATTTGACAATGAATGTAAAAAAAGTGTGACGAATTGCGCGAGGCGGAATGGCCACTTATCACAAATAGTAGAAAAAGTTGATGCCCAACACAGGTCCACAGGGAAAATCTTAGGGAAATGTAATTCACTTACGGAAGAAATGGCTTACAACACACACGTTAAAATGATTCTTGAGCACTGTTCATTCGCCTGAGAACCTTATCAAATGTGATTTGTGTTACAGACAGAAAAGGTCTAACGAAAAGCGGCGCGTTTCATCAGGGGATCATTTACTCGGTGTGAGGGTGTTACAGAGAAGCTGAGCAAGTTCGAGCGGCAGACGCTACATGCAAGAGAGGCGCTGTTCATTTCGGAGAGATTTGCTGCTGATATTTCGAGACCGCACATTCCCAGAAGATTCTCGCAATATTACTTCCTCCCACATACGTATCGTGAAATGATCACAATAAGAAAATCAGAGAAATTACATGTCATACGGAGCTTTACCGAGAATCATTCCTCCCATGCGCCATTTGTGAACGGTACAGGAAAGGGAGAGAAAAAAAGGAAGTGACACCAGAAACATTTACCGCCACACGCTGTAAGACTGCTTGCGGAGTATAATGTCGATGTAGATGTACAGGGGCCAACGGCCTTGCCGCAGTGTAACACCGATTCCCGTCGGGCTGGGCTAGCACTTGGATGGGTCACCATCCG